>NC_137588.1:1712500-2144369 GCF_963210335.1 Falco punctatus
AGTCAAGCTAAAGTTAGGCTTTTACAGATGCGACGAACCGGTATTACTGAAGCTCGCGTTAGTATATTGTTAGACAGTGAAGGGTGCAGTATTGTTAAAATTATTCTTCTAGTGCAGATCCCATTTGCGCTGCGTCATTTATGGCAAAATAATTGAATTCCTTTTAAGGGAGAGGAAAAATTTTTTGTGGTGAGAGTTATAAAACAGATGTCTATCATGAGACATAGAACACCAAAATAATGCTAATGGTCACTGCTTTAAGCAGAGGATGTGGGTATTTACTGGGTTTGTAGATTATTATTTTTTTCCTTATATTATAGAATGGTTTATATACTGAGATACAGACTGGTAGTCTTGGACTCAGCATCAAAACAAACCTGATTGAAAGTAAACCCCAAACATCTTCCATCACAAGATCAAGAGCTACCATGTGGTCAGTAAGACGATATGCTTAAGTTCATAATCAGGTTACATGCTGGCTTTTAGTTACCAGCAAGCGATATTTAACATTTCAGGAGCACTTGCATACAATTCTCCTTTAAAACAATAAAGTTTAGGCAGTTGTTGGCTTCACAGTTTTCATGACAATAGGGTCCTTATTTCCATTCATTTTGGTTTTAGCAAATAGAGCTAGTTTGGTGTGCCTATATTTATAATAGAAAAAGATTGAAAGACAAATACTTCAAAATAATCCAAATACATAATCTCAATTGGCTTGGAATTTCTAGAGGGAATTTCTCTAACTTGTTTTAGCTCTGCTCCAACAAGACTACTTATGCTGAATAGACATTGTTTGTGGTTTGAAAGCCATAGTAAAGTAAGCCATCTCAAAGACTAAGCAGGAGCATAGAAATACCTACATTTTTCTGCCCTGGAATGAGATGCAGTGCCTTACTACTTCTACAACAGAAAGGGGAGGAGTAGAGGCAAGATTAGACACAAAGAGCTGAGCGGCTTGCTTTTCCTGCTGCTCCCAAACGGGCAGCAAGAATGGAAAAATTGCCACCGTGTCCCCCTTGCTCCCAACCTTAAAAGTAGTAAACTTGTTCTGTGCCTTCCTCTGCGGCAAGAGCTGCTGTTACCAGTCTGATTTTTTCCATTGCTCAAGCACTGCTGCCATAAGCAACAAATCCGTGCTCCTTTTGTCCCTGCCAGTAGCCCGCTATGCTAGACCACCATGCAAGCTGCCTTTGCCCAGAGTTTCTGAGGACAGCGAGGTAGTCCAAACACACGACTGCTTCTCTAGAAATGTTCTGCAGTTGTATGAACAGAATGTAAACTTCTAGGAAAAAACATCCCAGCAGAGAAAAGGCTAGTTAAGTCTAGGAAGAGGAAATCTAAACAAACTGTTTTCCTCACCACTTTTGTGGTCTTTCCTGAGACGAGAAGGCTGCCTCTGATGAGTGAATTAGAGGGAAAAAAGAGTTGGTAAGCTGATCTGATAGCTATGTGAAAGAAAAAGACCAGTCTTACCAGGGAAGAGTAGAAAGGGAAAGAAGTCAGCATGTAAAATGCAGATTTCCCATTGTAGTTGTTCAACTTTAAGAAAGTGAGAGATTTTTTTTCTTTCTTTCCAGAATCATTAAGTACCTTGAATAAAGGCACTTTGCATTTTCCTTTTCCAATTTATGTCTCCCCTGCACTTAAGAAACCCATTTTCTGTTGTGAGCAGTGTTTCTTAACAGGAAGCCTAGAAAAGAATAATGAAATAGGATATCCAAACAATTATCTTGAACAGCAATCAGCTATTGTAATTCCAGTAGTTATTCCAAAAAACAATCAAGATCTGCCACATGAAGGGAGAGGCAGTTTTGCTGAAAGAAACCTGTTCTGAGCTCTCCCTTACCAAAACAGACTTAAACATACAAGGCAAACAAAGTAGATAGAAGATCCAGATGTCATTTAAAATTTCTCCCTTGACATTTCTCTTTTAATTACTACTCTTGAAAAGCTGAAAGGAGAAGAAATACAACTGCTTCTTTCCCAAACAAATCGGTTCTAAAAAACTGACTTCAAATCCACTCTATCTTCTCATCAATACACTGAATAACAGTCTCTTCAGCTGATCCTATGCTTAAGTTTAAGACCTCCCATATTAACTAGTTAAAATTGTCAGAAGAAAAGTAATGACATACCAATTTTGCTAAGGCATCAGAAGCTACAGTTGTCAAAGATAACTTTTAAGTCAGTATTCATTTTGCATTTAGAGAGGCTTGGACAAAATTATAACAAAACCAACAAAAATGGTATATCTTCATCAATGGCTGCTAGTTTCTCCAGCAAAAGCAAATTAAAAAGAAATCTTCCCTCAGCCTGACATTTGGCAGGTTGCGTTTTAAAAGCACGTTCAAATTCTCCCCGGTTAATCTAAAGTCTTGAAAGAAAAGCAACACAAGTTTTGAGCCATGCAAAGCACTTCCAGCATTGTTCTGAAGCAAGACCTTCCTGGAATATTAGAATTTCAACAAACAGATTATGGAAAGTTACAGCTAAGAAAAAACAAAGATTACCTTAACTAAATGTGGTCTCACTAGGGTAACAACCGATGTGTACCTCTCTACTACAGGAGGGAATCCTATTTCTAGCTGTGCTTTGCAGTATCCAGAGCGCTTTGATAATATATCTGACTTTTTACACCAAGGAACAAATAGTTTGTAATTCTCCACAACAGCAACAACTTCATACATTTCCTGCATAGAATACCTGGAAACAGAAATATGAATGTCACGTCACAGTTACAAAGTATTTAACTTCTAATTCAGTATTAACAAGTTTCAAAAATGGTATAAATGGCATAGGCAGTTTGGAAGGTGAACTTACAGTCACCTGAAAATGCTATCAATGTTTAAGGAAATCAAAAATGCAGCTTTGCTAATTAAGAAGAAAAAAGGGATAAACTGCTAAAAGCTTTTGCATAAAAAAGCAAAACACTACATGACATCCAGCAGTAAAATTATTGAACAGTGAACCTGTGCCTTCTACTTTCTGCAATACCAGGTAAATATGCATACATTTCAAATTGAAAAAATAATGTTTCCAGCACAGCTATGTTTCCATTTAGGTAGATCTTAGACACTCCGTGTAAAGAATCCACACTTCATGGCTACCAGGAAAAGATGTATCAAAACTAAAGTACTATATTCCATAAGGCTTAAATAGAGGAACACTGCTCAAATAAAAAAGCTTAATTAAAAAACACATGCAATGGAAAATCCTCACAGCATGACAGAATGGCTGAGGTTGGAAAGGACCTCTGGAGGTCATCTTGTCCAGCCCACCTGCTCAAGCAGGATATTGAAATCAGATGAAAGAATATGATGGCAGCATTTTGGTTCATTGTACTGTAACACAGCAAAGCATTACAAAGCTATGGTTTTTAATTTTTAGTTCTGACTCAGAAAAGAACTGAAGTACATGCTTCATTCCATCTGTGTTTAAAATGAAGCGTTATGTTCGGAAGTACTTAACAGTGAGCATTATTGGACAAAGGCTCTTTTTTAGTGCCTGAACAAACTCTGTTGAAGTTCAAGAACTATCACATAAATGAATGTTAAGCATAGTAAAAAACCCTATGCTAATAAACAAATAGTTCATACTATTGTGGACCAGAGACTTGGGGGCAGGATTCCAGTCTCATTAAATGAACCGAAATTTTCCCACTAGCTTTAAGGCAAACAAGATTTCAAAATCGTTTCCTATGTGCCTAAGTTTCTTCATCACACAACTACTTTTTTTCTTTCTTTAAAAGAAGAAAAATAATCTTGAGAAGTGAGAACTACAACATAATGTAAGTGCAAATATTAGCATGCATATGGGACAGAAAGGAACGGAGTTTTCACACCTGTTGGTTTATTCCCATTTCACCAGATGAAATTAATAGTATAGTCTTCCCTTTCAAGGCTGGTTTTGTTTTATCATGGAATAGAAGGGTTATTTCTGCTGTTTCTTTCTATGGGGCAAAGGGTTTAGGTTCCTACATTTTTTACACTCAATTTCAGAAGACTGGAAAAGCCTGATCTCTATAAATTCTGAATGTCAAAACCCCTTTCTAGCCTCCGGCTGGGCAGAGTCATAGGGGCATGTGTCCTCAGGGGTGCTCAGCCTTTGAACTTCTAGTGATTTGGATTAATCACAGCAAACACAAAATCGATAAGCATACAAAGTATCTTTCCACACTTCTGTACAGACCCTATAATTCTTCTTTCAGAATATTCTTTTCTTTTGTTTACTAGTGGTGCAGCAATGTTGAAGAAAGTTCTTGAGAAGGTGTGGCTTGCTACAGGTACTTGCAAAGGAGAAATTCTGGTCATCAGAATACCACAAGAAGCCAAGTGCCTGAAACAGTGAAAATGCTTTTAGATGTCTTTCGTATCAACAAAATAAATAATACATTCAGGAAAGACAAACAATCTGTTGTATAACATTCCAGAAAACGTCAGAGTCAGATGGAAAAACAAAGGCTCCCAACAGTACACAAACTGTTAAAAACACAAGGGGGACTTCCCCCGCCTCCCCCCCTTTCCTTCAGAGAAACTAAAAATAGCCCCCAGTCAGGAGAAATGTAACTGGCAAAGTACAAAGGGCCTCATTAAACATTGGCTTGGTGGCAGCATGAGTTCATGTACAAACCTCATATGCACTTAATTTGCAGAACAGGCTTTTTAACAGCAAAATCAAGGCATAGTCTGCAGTACTTTACCCTTTCGGAATACGCAAAAAAGAGGAGCTTCTACTTGCTATAATCCCTCTGCTGACATCCTTCTCTTAAAAGGACAGTTTCATTTTGAAAGAAATTCAGAAAGTGCACTTGTTATCGAGCTTTCAATATTTCCTTCAGGAAATTTAACACAAAACCTTGGACACAGTATTTTCATAAATAAAACCTAACAAACAACCTTTAAAAATGCTAGGAATTCTTGGATTGCACCTGAGTGTTCTCTGTTTGTGAACATCTACGCTAAAATCTAACATTCACTGTGATTAATAGGTCTGTTCTGCTAAACTATTGATTTTGCCTAGATCAAGTCAGTTAAGACGCAAAATGCTACGTCAAACAGTCTGAGTTTTGGCAACAGGAAGTTAAAAATGCCACTGTTTGCTGTCAGTGATTCTACAAACATGAGCTAAAGAGCAACCTTGGTCTTTTACTGTTCTTTCTCTAATTAAACAATCAGGACTGTACTTCTGGATTCGCATAGTCAAAAATGGGACCAACCTTCCCCACTTAGCATTAGGCTTGTTGCTTGTTTTGGTGGGGGTTTTTAGCACAATGAACAGATGAATGCATTTTTTTACTAACCACCAAAGTAGTCTAGCAAATTACAGTTACCAATTTTAAACAATTAAACTTGTTATTAACAGCATAACTTTGAATTTTAAAGAAACACAGTAATAACCTGGGACAGACTACATTAGCTTATATGGTCATTATTAAAAGGCAGGCAAACAATAAATAAGTATTTAGAGGAAAATAACTATCAGCAGCATCTGATTAGAAACAATATGTACAGACTTTTAAAAAAAGAAATAAGTGATTGTGATATGAAGCAACACAGGTCACAATCACGGCAGCTGAAAAGGAATTACTTAAGATGGGACAGAGGCATGGTGTCAAAATTCAGGAAGAATAGGTGGACTTCACAAGTCTGCAGACCACGAACTTGGTAAATGTTCACAATTGTAACTCAAGGGATGTGGACATGGTCTGTTCTTTTTCCATGCAGATTGGACAAGACTGTTAAGGAAAAGCACTGCTTTGACAGTAATGCTGGAAGGATGCCAGTAACACTGTGGCTGCCTCAACGGGATTCATAGAAAGTGTTCAAATGTTTGGACCAGACCTCACATTCTGGAGAGCTAATTTAAATTACTTTCTGCATCTGGGGTTATGTATAATACACAGTCCAAACTAGTTGCCAGGTTTCTTCTCTTGGTTTATTTTTTTTACTCTAATGCTATGTTAGTATATTGTTTCATACAGTTTTATCTAGACTTGTTTCAGCCGCAAAGCTGAAAAACAACGCCTACAAATAATCTTTTAGCTGCTGTAAGACAATGTCCTTTTCACAACTACATTGCCATTCAAGGAAGGTGAGGTTAAGAGAGGTTATAATGCTAATAAACACAGCGAGACTTCATCTCTCTCCCGGTTTTATCAGAAGAAAAACAGACACTATGAGAACGTGCTGGGCTTGGTCCTAGTCCAGGAAAGCATACCTCCCCAAGAAATCACAGAAGCATAGATTTCAACAGACCATCACACCTGTTTTTGTGAACCTGATCAAGACCACAGAAGAAAAGCCAGGTACACACTCTAATTCAGGCACAGCTACCACCTCTGTATTAACCCTCTGCCAGTAATACAACCATATCCGCTCACACTGCTCTACTGGCATCACTCGCTGCTTTCTCTAAACACTTGGGTACTGATCACAGTATCACCTGACTTCCACCGCCTGAAAAGGAAGCGTTTACTGCTGTATGGTATGCATACATAAGTGATCTAGAATCAGTGATTGAAAGCTACAAAATTTTCTAAGCCTACAGATTGACATGTTTTTGAAAAAGGGGACCTTGAACTCCTGACTGCAAAGACTGAAATTAGTGGTAAGAGCATGTCGGGGCAATTGTGTTTACTGTTATCCCGAATGTTACTTCCATACGGTTAGTGATATCTGATGGCCATTTTATGGTCTGCAGGCATGAGTTGATCTCATTCAAATTCTTTGTAAACAGCTGTTTGCATCCTATAAAATGAGCGTTGCTAACAAGTGCCCCTATTAGCATCTCAATCTTAATAAGCACAAGAGGCTAATTTACTACCTGAGCCCTTAAAGTCTGCTACTCAGCACAGTAAGGGGTCCACCAAGTCGACAACAGGTACAGAATGTACATCAATGACAACTGCAAGATGTGAAAGCAGACCCAGCTTCAAGGCTACAAATACAGCACCAGTTTGGATTCAGCTTGCACTTGCTGAAAACCATCTGCCAAGATTCTTGCGGCTTACACTAGAAACATTTTCCAACTTGGTTTGCAACCCATTACCTTATACTGAACACCCTTCCCAGTAATTGATTCTGCCCTCAAGACTAATAAATTACTTTAAAAAATAGCCATGTTGCTTACCAGGATTGAACTACTTTAATATTGCAAATGCATCCTAAAGATTAAAACCACAAAGGATATACAGTAAGAAATGCAGTCCAAGTAAGATGACATTATACCACTGCACAGTAACAACTATGTCATATGACTGCTTGAAATCTGACATGGTGACCCGAGCCCTATGCCACTTTTTTGCTGTTTTTATGAGGGTGATAGTAAGACTTTGAATTTAACAAAGAAACAGCAGTACTGCCGTAACAGTTGGGACAGGGAACCTATTTTTTTTCCCTAAGATTTTCAAATTGCACTCTTTCTCTCGCCTGCTTGTTCATTTTCTTCCAGTTACAAGAACAACTCCTCTCCCAGAGTGCGTTTGGTTTTGCAGGTTGTTCCAGCCAGCCTCACATGTGACCGGGGGAGAAGGAACTTGTTGCACTATCTGAGGAGGAAAAACATCTGGGCGCTTTACTCAGTTTTTAGTTTCTTTTATGGATCGCTCAAAGTTACCCAACCGGCTCTAGCAAAGAAGAGGCAAGTCAATAATCTAAACCGACACGGACCAGGCCGCCTCAGGCGCCCCTGAGGGGGGCTGGGGCTGCCGCCCCCTGCCTTCCCCCGCGGCATCCCCCGGGGCCGCCGGCCGCCCGGCAACGCTCACCCTGGGGCGGGCCGAGGCACCGCGGGCCCGAGGCGGCCCCTCCCGCCCCCGGCCCGCCGCCCCCCGGGGCGACCGCGGAGGGGCCGTGAGGCGGCGGGGCCCCGGGACGGCGCGGGGCCCGCCTCGGGGGGCTGTCACCTCACCCCCGCGGTCACTGCGCCTCGCCTCACCCCAAGTACCTGACGGCGAGCCCGCCGGCCAGCGCCCTGCCGAGGGCCCGGCCGCTCCGCGCCATCTCGGGGCACCGCTCCGCGCCGGCTGCCCCGCCGCCTCAGGGCCCAGCCGCGCCGCGCCCCCGCCGCCTCAGGGCCGCCCGCGGGCCGGCGTCAGGCGCTGCTGGCCAGCCCCGCCGCGGCGGTCACCGGGCGGCCGGGGCGGGAGGGGGCGAGGCGCCCCGCCTGATTGGCCCAGCGGCGCGCGAGCCCCGCGCGCGGCTATAATTGGGCTTGTGCGCGCCACGGGCCCGCCCCTTCCCCGCCTCTCTGGGGCGCTGGCCGCAGGCGGGGTGGCGGGCGGGGGGAGCGCTGCCCGCGGAACCGGCGGCGGAACCCCTGTGGAGGCGACAGCTGGCGGAGCGGCCGGTAAGACACCCACACACACCCACACGCCCACGCACACACCCCCACACACACCCTCACACCCCCTCACACCCCTCACCCCCCCCCACCCCCCCCCACACCCCACACCCACCCCCAAACACCCCCACGCACCCCCACACACCCACACACGCACCTCCACACACACACCACCCCCCACACACACCCACACACGAACCCACACACACACCCCACCCCACACACACACACACCCACGCCCCCCGGCGGCAGCCAGCCCAGCCCAGCCCAGCCGGGCGGCGGGACCTTGCCGCGCCTCGCTTCCCCTCAGCTCCTGCCCAGCAGGTGTGTGCGGTCCGGTGCGCAGCTCGGTGCAGGTGAAAAGTGTACAATTATCAACGGCATTAAAGCTTACCGGTGCCTCCCCAGGCCTAGCTGTAATCACAGAGCATCGATTTACTATGAATCGGAACAAAAAACTCACCTTGCTACTGGTGCTTTCTCGTAATCCACTTTTCAAATGCAGCCTCCCTCAGCAACGGCGGGGTTTGCAACTCCGGCAATGGAAGAACTACTGCCTAAATAGAGCTTGTTTTATCATACGCTTCATATTGTGTAATATCGTGTGCTACACAAGTTGCTTAAAAGTAAGTCTGAAAAATCTATTTCCACAAAATAGTTTTGGTTTTGTTGGATTTTTTTTTAATTTAGTACACGGTGCGGCATTCAACTCTTGACTGGGAATCTTGAACTGAAACATAATAGTCACACTTCATAGCACTTACACATTCTTAACTTGCACAGGTGTCTGGGCTGTATCATGCTAGAAAAACAGCTTGGATACATCGTCAACAATGTCTCTTCAACTATGTGATGAACTCATCCCCACTCAATTAAATGTAACTGGAATTTTACCTCCAATGTACCTTAAGCTATTTTAGTTAAATCGGTTGAATGCTGAACACATGGGATGGGAGAAGCTTTCTGGACAAAACAGTTCAGCTTTGTAAGGCCACATATACAGCCTCTTCAGAAAAGTCCTCCTTATAATTAGGTGTCCTTGCCATTAGCAAACCCACTCATTACTAAACACCATCACCACCAGTTTGGGTAACGGAAACTAACTGGAGTGGCTCCTACTTCATCTTACATCAGGGTATGGTGTTTTTCAGACAGGCTGTCCTGCAGCATGTTCTTATGTTGAACTTGATAAAAAAACAGAAACATGTTAAAAACCTGTGTTCTCCGATGCAGGTGAAAAACAAAACAGCAAAGCCAGAAATACACAAAAAGCTCTAATCCTAACCTCCCTCCCCACCTCCAATTTACTAACCTTATGTGTGTGTTGTGCAACTTCCATCAGGGCTGCTCTTACTTGCTGGATGCTGTGTTTGCCATGGGGTTCTGTTCTGCATCTGTTGTCGTAGCTTGCCTCTGTGGATCAGGAATTGCATCTTAAGCTGATGTCTTTTAGCATTTAGAACAGCTGACGGTTCAAGTGATGAGAAGTAAAAGATAATGGATGTCTGAGGGTTGTTTTCTTTTTATTTTTTTTCTCCCTTGGTAGGCTCAGAATTACAGTTCTTGCTATCTGCTGTTGGCAAAGAGATGTGCATTTACTAGCTTTGACAGGAAGAGTGGCCCAAGTTAATACTTAACACCAGAGAGGTAAAAGACATTTCTGATACACCAGTAGGAGCCGTACTGTATGACCACAAAGAATATTTTCTTTCTAAATGCTATTTTTGTAATAATACCGTGATGAGAAAAGGTTCAGTCTAAACTGATTATGAAGTTTATACTGTTTAAAACATATCTAAGAATTTTAAGGATCTTTTTAAGTGGACAAAGAGACAGAGCCAATCTTAGGTGAGGCAAGCACATCCCTGTTTAAAATCAGGCTGTTTTTTACACAGCACATTCAGCTCTATTCCTACAGACAACTGAACAGGGCAGCTAGTTTAATATGTTCCTTTGGCAGCCAAAGAAATGCTGAGTAAAGCAATAATATAGCCAACGTATTCCTATTTATAAAGTAGTTTTGAATAGTACTTGCCTTTGAAATATCTCAAAATCTGTCACAATCATATGTTTAGGCTGGGAAAGATGATCTACAAGCATGGGTGATGATTAAGTGGCTAGTTATGTGATCTGCAAATGATGCAGCTAGGAATTAAGGACAGATTTACTATTTCACACTTTAAGTGGGTTAATTGGGAGGTACAATATAAAATAAAGATAATTTTCTTATATTTCAGATAGCACCAGTGAACTGGGTGTTTCTGGCATAGCAATAATTAAAAGTATTTGGCTGTAAACCTCTTGTGCAAAGGATTAGACTTGTTATACTTTCATAAGAATTTGGTGGGCCTGTAAATCCAAAAGGGGTTGAAACCGCCAGGTGTACTCGCTTACAGGCAGTTTTAAAAAGAGCTACTCTGTTCGTACCCCATCCCACTTTCACAACCATACAGGCTGTATTTATTTCGCGGCTAAGGAAGAACGTGATCAGCACTAAACCACCAAGGCCCCATCCTCAGCCTCTCGCAGGGTGGGGAGGAGTGCTGCCAGAGGAAGGCTGTCTTTTGCTTCATGAAGAATGTTCCTTTGGCTGATGCAGCCTTTACCCAACTGCCCTCCCTCTGCCAGCGCTGGGCTGCTGTGCCAGCTGTGACATAGGCCTCCTGTGGGCCTGAAGCCTGGTTCCTCTTGAGATAAAATCTACAAAAGGATCCTCAAAGTTCCCCAGGGGAGGCCGCAGTGCTGTAGGAGCACGGCTGACTGCCACATCCACTCCTTTGTTTATGTTCCTCAGCCTGTCCTTACCAGCAGTGACAGACAAAGCAGGAGTAGTTTGTGTTCAGGTTACCCACATATCTGCTGTGCTGCGAAACACAAAGCAGCCGCAGCCCTCGTTCAAACCCCTCCAAAAAAGTTTATCATCCAAAGTATTGGCTTTTTTTTTTTTAATTCATTGGCTTTTCAGTGAGAAAAAGGATCCTTTGTAACTTACTGCTTCTTGATGTCAGAAGCAAAAAGGGACTGGAAGAGATTGTGTTTCATGCTATTTTTTTCTTGCTTGTGTTGTGTGAGAAACTTTAGTTAACTTTCTATGGAGCTGAAGCATAGTTGCTGCTGTGACGTATTTCCTCTGAGTTAAGAATTTTTGCCCTTATCTTTAATAGACACATAAATGTCAGTAAATTTAGCACATGAAGCTAAGCACAGGGCTGGGGGTTTAGACCAGGTTTGTGGCTTTTTGCGTAATGTCAGCTCCTTGTCCAATTCTTCATAGCATTGGGTGTGGGGAAAAAATGAATGCAAATAAAAAGTTCCTTTTGGAAAAATCAGCAGGAGGGTGTAGTCAGAAGCATGGCTCCCTTGAGTAAACCAGTGCCAGAAACTTCTACTGGCACAATAGACGGTGTCAATCAAGGACAGGCAAAGTGGCCGGATACTTCTTTCAGCAGCAGTGCCAGCTAGTGATCGCTTAAGCTGGCCATGAAATTGGACCTGAAACTGTTACATAAAGCAGGACCTCACAGATCTGTAACTTAGGTACTGGTTCCAGATCTGCAGAGCTTATGGGCTCTTAAATCCAGTCTGTTTCCAATCCATACAGGAATCTCTATAAAGTATATGTACATGTGTATGCAGAGGAAAGGGATGGGAACTTGGGCAGGCAAAACAGGACTGGTAAACTACTAAGTTACTACCCTGTCCATATCCTGTGGAAGCTTTGCAGTAGAGATACTGTTCAGGGGGCAAAAGGATGCATTCAGGGCTTTGACAGGCAGACACAAAGAACCTGGTGCAGCAAACACAATTTGATGGGGACGGACACATACACACACAAGCAGAAAGCAGTTTTCTCATTGCTTCATCACAGCACAATTCTGTTTGCTCTCACAACACTGAACTCCCTTTTATGTGGAAAAGGGCATATTCCAAAAGAACTTTGTTAAAGTGTTCCTTGGGATCACAACCCCTGAGCTCAGTTCTGTTTAATAACAGAGGAAATGCAATATTGCAACCGTTCTGTGGACTGTAAGCTCGAAGTCAGGCTGAAGAAACAAGAGAAAGTTACTGCAAATTGATCTTCATAGTGAACCCAAGCATGTGACATTTACTTAAAATAGTTACATGCATTAAATTCTTGGAGTAGGGAATTACTGTCTGCCTCGACCTTACCCTCACATGTCCCTGGGCAGCTCAGTAAATATCTCCTTTTGTGGCCTATGAGTATGCGCAAGTGCATCTTTCTGGAAATGCAGAACCTGAGTTTAGCAACAGTAAGAGAAGAACCAGAAGACCCTCTGCACCTTGAAATGACAGTCCCACTTAGGAACATTTGAATACCTGTAGTTATGTAAAATATTTCAAGTGGAACTGATAGCAAACTTATGCAAGCTAAGCAATACAAAGCAAAGACCAACAGATGTATTGATGAACAGATCAATCTTGCTTTATTTTCTTTAAAACAACACTCAAAAAGCTGTAATGTGAACCACCAGCTTTCATAACGGGAATGATTAGTGGGTAGTGAAAATGAGTTTTTTTTTTCATGCATTTATTGCCCTTTCTGCAAATAATCTATACATTTTACCTTATACAAGTTTTCAACTTGACTCAATTTTGCTTGTTGCAAAGGCTTCTGAGATTAGAAATGTATCAGTTTTTTACTGTCATGCACTTTTATTGTACAAGTTATATAAATTACATATTACACTGTTATGAAATGTCATTAATAGAATCATAGAACCATTTAGGTTGGAAAAGACCTCTAAGATCAGCAAGTCCAACTGTGAACCCAGGACTGCCAAGCCCATCACTGAACCATGTCACGGAGCACTGCATCTCTGCGTTTTTTTAAACACTTCCAGGGATGGTGACTCCACTGTTACAGTGTTTGACCACCCTTTCAATGAAGAAATTTTTCCTAATATCCAACCTAAACCTCCCCTGGTGTAACCTGAGGCTATTTCCTCTTGTCCTAATGTGTTGCATGATTAAGCAATCATGGACTTTGAACTTAGGTTGTATGGCCAGCTTTGTTGCCTTACTTAGGTTTGTGCTTACCACCACACAAATTTGAGAGAATAAAAAATTAGCTCATTCACAACACTTGACTGTAAGGGAAAGCTTCCAGGGCTTTGCATTGTGGATAGAATCAATCTCACTTAGTTATGATGCATACTGTAGACACTAATGTTGAAATATGTGTATATTACATCAGCAGAACTGGGAAAAAAGTTCACAGTTTCCAAATGAAATGTGGAAACTGCAGAAGGACAGTTCTTGCAGAGCAGCTGAACAATTTCTGTTTCCATTCCCACTTAGGTCACATTTCATAAACCTCTGATCATGCCTCCTACACTCTTCTAGGCTGTGTCAAGTTTGTCCACATCTGTCGGACTGCAGTCCCAGAGGGAGCTCCGTCACCGCGCACTCCATCAGCAGCTCTGTGCCCAGTGGAATGATCGCTTTCCAGGTTTTATAGGCAATGCCAATTTAATGGCCTGGAACTGGATTTTCTTCCTCTGCAGTGGCATGTTGCTGCTGATGGACATTTAGCTTTGCTCTGCTGTCCATGTGATCACTTTCTGATTATTCATGGCTATTTCAAATTCATACACTTGATTTTGAATTCCAGTATGTAGAATTTTTTGTTTTTGGTTCGTAATTAAGTTCACCTTCTTCATCTTGAGACTGTTTCTCGTACGGATCGATGTAAGACGATTTGGAATCCCTTCTCCCACCTGCTAGCAGCTTTGGCCAGTTCGGTGCCACCTGCCAACGATAGCCACACGGCTTCCACGCCCCCTCGCAAGCCCCGACTGAAAGGTTGAGCCGCCCTGTGGCAGTATACCCATATGGGCTTTATGCCGGGGGTGTGGCCGTGCCCCCTGCCCCGCCCTGTGGCAGTATACCTATATGGGCTTTATGCCGGGGGTGTGGCCGTGCCCCCTGCCCCGCCCTGTGGCAGTATACCTATATGGGCTTTATGCCGGGGGTGTGGCCGTGCCCCCCTGCCCCGCCGCGCTGCCGTTGGCTCGCCGCGCCGTCCATCACCGGGTGGGCGGGCACTGCCCAGCCGCTGGAGCGACGCCCGCCGTGCGCCGGCACCGCGCTTGCGCGAGGCGCGCGGCGGGAGGCCCCGAGCCGCGCTCGCGCACTGCGCTCCCGGCCTTCCCTCGTAGCGGAAGTGGCGGGGCCGCGCCAGTTCCGCCTCGGCGTTGTTGGCGCTGCACAAAATGGCGAAGATCGCCAAAACCCACGAAGGTAAAAAGCCCGAAAAACAGCCGCCGCGGCGCCCCGCGCCCTGCCCTGGGCTTCGCGTTGTGTTTCTCCCCGGCTGTGGGCAGCGTCAGGCGCGGCCTCGGGGGTGGGGGCCGGGCGGGCTGGCCCTGCGGCGGGCGGGCCGGGCCCGTTTGTAATGGCGTCTCTGCTTGTGTCACCGCCATGCCCGGGCCGCCGCCTGGCGCTCGGGGGCGGGCGGGGGGGGGCACCGCGGACCTAAGGGGGGATGTCTCCCGCTGTGCACGGCCCGAGGGGTAGTTCACGGGCCCGCGGGGGGGTGAGGGGAGCGGGTCGGATAGCTCCGGTTTTGTCCCGGGGCCGGTGGCGGCGCTGAAGCGCGGGTCCCTGCCGGGCTGCCGCCGGGGCCGAGCGGCGCTTCCCCGGCGGGTCGGCCCTGAGCCGCTGCGCGCCCCTCCTCTCCGGGCCGGCCCCGCCGCCCGGTGCGCATCGCGCCGCACGCCGCCCCGTTCCCCCACGGGGCTATTCCTTCGCCCGCCCCTCAGGCCGGCGCCGCAGCGGCAGGGCCGGGGATGCAGGGCGGGCGGGTGCTGCCCGTTGGGAGCCAGCATGGCTCCGGCTGGGACTGAGCGCCGTGCCGAGTGGTGCTTGCGGGGAAAAGTGCCTCGGAGGAGGAGAAAAAGCAGCGTGAGGTCTCCGGCGCTCCAGCTGCCATTTTAGCGCGGGAGCTTGGGCCGGCTGGGTCCTCCCGCCGCAGCGCGCTGGTCCCAGGGCTTCAGCGGCAGGCCTGGGGGCAGGCTGCGCGCCCAGCTGCTCTGTGGCCGCCCCGCTCCCGGCTCTTCGTAGCACGCAGCAGAGCTTTCTTCACGGACAGCGGCTGTGGCTTGCCCTGCTCTGAAATAGCTTCAGGCGAGGGAGAGTAGTTTTTAGGATTTTACCGCTTCCGCTGTTTTTTGCCTTTGGGTTTTTACGTGTGTTTCTGTGTATGATAGGCGATCTGCTGCATTTTGTGTTAGTGACATCAGTGATTCACTAAGCAGAGGCCGCTGCAGAGTGACAGTGCTGTGAGGTGGGCAGGCACCCAGGCAGGCCTCACCTTTGGGAGCAGGGAGTTTGGCGCTGAAAAAACTTTTCAAATGGAGAGGCATCATCTCCCGTGGAAGCGAGGCCAATGTAGTCTTTAATGCTGCAGATCTAATTGAATTTATGGATGAAAAAAAGCTTGAACTGTTGTTCTCACTTTTTAAAAAAATTAGTATTTTTTTTTAGCATTCTAGAACAACATTCTGTTTTGAATTACATAAACTGCCTTTTTTCTTTATATTCTTTAACATGCATAAAGTTTGTGTGAGATACCCAGTATTATCCATCACAGTATTACCCTTCACATTATCCACACATAACTCTGCCTCTCATATTACCTAAAGAGCTTCTAATAATAAAATAGTAGAGGAGTAGTTGTTTTTTGACTTAAATTGGGTATTTATTGAAGCAAATGGTGGTCTCTTGACTTTAATAAAAATATTGACATGCATCCATTTGCCTGGTGTTTTGATTAGCTTTATCAGAACAGGTTTTTAAGGGGTGGTGGTGGTTAGGTAGTTAAATAAAAAAATAACGTATAACTGGGTATGATCATGTAATGTCGATCTTTCCCAACATGGGGGTATTAGCTGAACACCTTGATTATTTTTCTTCCGAGTTCTATCCTGTCTTACTTTCTTCAGCTCCTGACAGATTTTCCAAATTGAGTTGTTACTAAATTGCCTTAGAAGATTTTTTTATGTCTTTGTACTGTTTGTTAAAGACTTGCTGATTGATCTGTTCAAGATGCAACTTGAAAGAGGTCTGAAAACAGTGTAGATTGTTTCAGTTAATAGTTTGAGGAGGAGCTCTTTGTTATAGGCTGGGAAGTAAAGTTTTAAATGGCAGCTTATGAATGCTCAATAAATGCTTGAGTTCTGAATGCTGTCTAAGGCAGTTTTTAATTTGTTAATTTTTTTCTTGTGCAGAAGAGATGTCCAAACCTAATAGAGAGACTTAACATGTATGAGAGTGTTAAAGCAGCTAGAAATAAAGCTGCAGGGGGCAAGCTAAACGTGCAAAAATGTGATAAGGCATGAAAACGTAGAAGCTGTTTATGCTGTAAAATACTGCTTTAGTACAGGATCTGATTAGAGTGTTTTTTGGGTTTGTTTTTGTTTTTTTAAATGCTGAATGTCTTACACTCCAGACATTGCAAGTAGACCTACATGTATGGTAATGGAGCGTGTATTTTGAGAAAGGCTATCATGATCTGGCTGTGAGCTGGATTCTCAGTGACTTTGAGTTCAGATATGTTGAATTTAATAATATTCAACATTTTTAGTAACTTTTAATAAACACAGTTGATTTGAAACTTCTTTTAAAATACCAAAATATATTAAATAGAGTAAAATACAGAAAAAGGAATGATCAGTAGGATATGGGATAATATATCTCCCTGCCTGATCCCCCCCCCCTTTTTTTTGGGGGGGGGGAAGTCCCACTCCCTTTACTGTTTCTTTGTCTGACTGAAGTTTGTTTTAGTCTTGGTTGACTAAAGCATCCAACAAGTACTTTGCTTTACACAATGTATTAAGCTTTGTGATGACTCTTTCTTAATTTGATTTGTATTTCAGTGCTTTGTTAAATAGGGTATGAGCTTTTTAAGAAAACGCCAGTTAGAGCATAATGTATAGCATTAGTTGAAAACTATGGTGGCTATAAGTGTGAGGGTTTGTTAACCCTGTAGACCCTGTGTAGACTTTTTTTTGCAGTGTAGATAACCCAGCAGGTTTTGCTGTAAGTAAATGAAAGTGCTGCTTAGTCTGCAAACAGTTGTAGTCATTCTAATTTAAAGGAGACCAATAGTAAATGACATCTATACCCTCTTCAGTAAATGCAGCTATTTAAGAATAAAATAAGAGAACAAGGTCTTAGTATGTAAAGTGTTGGTAAGAATTACTAATAGAAAAATATTTTTGTTCTAATGCTTGTGCTGCAGAAATCCCACAATTGTTTTAATAGACTTTGTGGATGGTAGTAGTGGTGGGAGCCCAGGCAAAAGCAAATCTCTGTGGCCCATTCCTGCATGGCAGGGTACTTACTGGTGCTTTATTTGGCTGAGCTACATGGTCTGATTGATTCAGTGGATAGATGGTGGAAAGGCTTTTGCATTGTAGGCAAGATCTGTAGGTTTTTTTTGTGTTGAAGTTGACAGCTATGGATGCACAACCAGCACTTAATATGCTACTAAAGAGGCAGTGTGTTCTAGTAACTGCTCTTTAGCAATAAGAAACAATGTCATTGTACTCTAAAAACACTTGGTGCCAGTACTGTTGTCCTTGGTAGCAAGGGAAGCTTTAGGTATTCCCTTTCACCCCAGTGCTGCATTGCACCAGGCTGCAAAAGGAATCGGGAACTTGATCTGCTCTTTGGAATAAACAGAAGTAACCAGAAAATCTGTGAGCGAAATATTTGAGTTGTATCGGTTCCACAGCCACACCACAGGACCACTTCACAAAACTGGAATACCTTAAGACAGCAGTGGTAAATGGGATGCGTGTGGTGTGTCTCTGAAGATGATCCGAGACCTCTGAAGGCAAGGGAGGGATTCCTGATTCGGCAGTAGCTTCTTTCTGCTGCTTCTCCAGGGAGTGATGTATTGGGGAACAGTGTGTCTCAAGGTTTGGACTCTGTGGAATCCCCAGTGCTGTGCAGATTTTAGGAGGAGTTCTGTGTACCTGGGGGCAGGATTCAGCAGGGGATCATGGCCAGCAGCATAAGGCTCTTGTCTGGTTTCAGCTTCTTTTGAGTCACAGGCAGATACCATGAATTTCTGTAACACAGAGATGACTGTCCAAGTTACTGTGTGCTAGATACCTGCAGAAGTTCAGTGGGAGCCCTTAACTGGCTGGAGCAAGATCCTCTTTACCATCTACTATGATGTATCTTCTGTGCTTGGGACTCTTGAGTTCACAAATGTACTTCTGCTGCCCAGAGAGGCTGCGCAGTCTCTTTCCCTGGAGACATTCAAAACCCTCCTGGATGCGACTCTGTGCAGCCTGCTCTAGGTGACTGCTTTAGCAGGGGGTTGGACTAGATGATCTCCAGAGGTCCCTTCCCACCCCGACCATTCAGTGTGACTCTGTGATGTCCAGAGATCCCTTCCAACCCCGACCATTCTGTGATACAGTCCAGCCCTCCTGCTCAGGCATGATCCTTGGTATTCCTTCAGCCATGAAATGCAACTTGTGGGTATTTTTTTAGCCACAAAAATAATTGTTTACTGAAATTTGCATTGTATGGATAATTGTCTTTATGTACCTGCTGAATCAAAATTCAGATGGAAACTAATAATTTTTAGGGAGTTAGCTGTGCCTTAATGTACCTCCATCACAATTACATTTGTTGAAGACAGTTTGATTACTGTAACTTACTTTCTTGTTGCATTACAACAGGTAGGAAGAAAGCATGGTTTAATTTGGTTCCTTGTTTTCTGTGTTAACAAGTTAATGTTCTCTCCAAAAGTACCAAATTTCTAAGGTCAAACATGACCACCAAAGTTGATAAGAGTCAGACCATGGTGTGTTAGAAGAATGAAAAGGCTCCCATTCATCCTGTTTAAATGGTTTTTTGTTATCAAGAGACTCTTCAAAGAAGGTAGTGCAGGCATGCAGGCAGGAAGTGTCATGAGTAAGTAACATTTTAGCTGCCAGAGTGAAAATAAACTGGTCCTTTTTTTTCTCTCTTTTTTTTTTTTTTTTTTTTTTTTATTGGGGGGGGGAGTGGGGGCTACTTTGTTATTTGCCATATTAAAGAGTTTTTTCCTTTGTTCAAAGATGATACAGATTTGCAGTATGTTAGATAACACAATAGAGTGTTGTTTTATTAAATTTTCTCAGATTTGACAACTCATGTAGTAGCTCTTTTGAACAGATTTGTTTAAATTAGCAAAATGAGTTTTTTAATTGGTGATAACATTTTCAAAGGCTTTTAAAATGAATTACATTCACTGAGAAAGTGTTGTATTAGTGTAGTGTTGAGAAATAATATTGGGGTATAAATTGCCTTCTCTGCCGTTGCTGTTGGAAGATGAGGTACATTAACAGTTGGGTTTGAATAGTTTGCTCTAGGCCATACAACTGAAGTAGTCTGCTGGATAATACTATAATAATAATGTAAGAAAAAGCTGCTTATAAATATAATGATTTTATAGCTTTCTGTGTCATTTTTTGTTACTTAGATATAATCTTTGAAATAGGGTGAAAAACTCAATTTGCTGTACACAGTAACATGAATATTACATTTTGTGTATATGCGTAAAAATACCTTTTTTGTGTGTGTGTGTGTGCGTTTTTACCCTAGATATTGAAGCACAGATTCGAGAAATTCAAGGAAAAAAGCCTGCCCTTGATGAAGCACAAGGAGTAGGCCTTGATTCTACAGGATACTATGATCAAGAAATTTATGGTGGCAGTGACAGCAGATTTGCTGGATATGTCACTTCTATTGCAGCAACTGAATTGGAAGATGTAAGTGATTTTATATATTTGTATATGTAGGGCATGCATTCCAAGTATTTTGGGATTGATTTTGTGTAATTTTTAATAGCAGTTGCTGAAGTAAAAGCAGTTACTGATATTTAAAGCCATACAGAAGTAAATATGTCTTACCAGAGAAGCTCTTAAGTTCTAAGTCAGGCTTGTACGTCATTGTGCTTTGAAAGTCATGTAGGCCTAAGCAGAAGACAAAAAGTGGTGGCCTGGTACATAATCAGTGTCAGCCTTGAATGGAATAATTAATATTGTTCTGTTGTTGCTGCCAAGATGAAAAATGATGGTGAAAAAGTGTAATAAAACTTGGGCCAACAAACCGAAGTGACTGTTTTAAGGTTTCTATTTCTTTGCATGCGATTTGAGAGCAAATTTTGAGAATTTACTTTTTCACTGTATTATGTTCTCCTTGTGTATCCTGCTTGTAAGATTATGTTAATTTCTAATGTCAAACGTTTGATCACATTTTCAGTTGTAGGAGCAGTAAGAGACTACAGTTCTGACCATAAATACATAGGAAACTACAGATTAAACAGAGTGAATGGTATTTTTAAGAGGAATGAAGATTGTTATGTTCAATTTAGTATTAGTTAATACTATTTTTTTCTAGTGATGTATTATGTCATCTGCAGATTTATAAGAATTCCCTAATTAAAAACTTCCATTACAGGATCTCCCAAAAATCAGTTCATACTTTTAAGAGCATTTTTTCTTTTGGGTTGCTGTAAATTATTGCACAGAAACTGGCTACTGATGTGAGAAAATAGATTGTGAAAGCATCTAATGCATTCTGAGTACTTATTACTGCTATTGTGATTGAGAAGGTATAGCTAAATTAACATTAATGTATTTCCGAAGTTTTCAGTTTCTGAAGCTTTTTCTGTAGGGTTATCTACTGAAGTTTTGTTCTATATCTAGCTGACTTTTAAGAAAGAATAGTTTGAATTTCTGCGCACCAACTTTCCCATACCAACTAAGGAGCTGTATCAGTAGTGCTAATGTGAAATACAGACATTTTGTGTAACTAGCGTAGACGGTATACTTGATTAAATGTAGCATATTGCAGAATACTTGAGTTTTGTAGAGAAAAAGTAGTCTTTTTAGTCGTGTGGGTAGGTTTATCTGTTTTAGCAGTTTGGGAGTAATAAAACAAGCTATATGAAGAAGCTTGCTAAAATTTAGAATTAGCTATTCTATTTGTCTATTTTCATCTTTTCTTTGACCACAGTATGTTAATCTGACATTAGTTTATCTAAATATAATATTAACACAACAAATTCACCATGTCTTTTTATTGACAGGATGATGATGACTACCCTTCTACCAGTTTGCTTGGCCAGAAGAAGCCAGGGTACCATGCTCCAGTGGCATTGCTTAATGACATACCACAATCTACTGAACAGGTACATCTTAACTGAAGGCACAGTAAAATACTGTTGTAGATATTAAGGGCGAGAAGTGTCAGAGCATTTTTGAGAGCAGGTCTTGTTTTCTGGATTTACATGCAAGGTGTATGTAAAGGGATGTGGTATTTTATTTTTGCTTTAAGCTTGTTACTACTACGGTTTAGAATTCCACAGGGTGATAACAACTGGTACTTCTGCATGTAAAAGGCAATGTGGGCGTATACACTAAACTATTAAAAAATTTTTTTGTAGGTCAGGTAATTCAAAAATGAAAAGAACTGGAAAACTTAATGTCTTGGACTGGACAACTGGAAAACTAACTGTAAAATTTAAAAACATATGAAGTAGCATTAAATCCCCCTGCCAAAAGACGGGGAATGACAGGCAGCATGGTAGGCTTTGGTAACGAATGAATAAACTTAAAATAGCAAATTTTTGTCAGAAGTTACTTCATAAGAAATTCTGTGTTTAAAACCAAACCAAAATTCCAGTCACAGAAGTAAAATCTATATTAACATAGTGTTTTGACATTCCTGCATAGCTGAGATTAAAAATAGTAATACTGAAAACAAATACAGGTTTATGGTCACCAGACAATTTTTGTGTTGTTCTTCTCACGTATGTGACTAACAGGCTTTTTTCGGTTTTTAGTATGATCCTTTTGCAGAACACCGTCCTCAAAAGATTGCAGATCGGGAAGATGAGTACAAGAAGCACAGGCGGATGATGATAATTTCCCCTGAGCGTCTTGATCCTTTTGCAGATGGTAATTTCTTTTGACTTTTCTATACCCTCTATGAAATTTGTTGTCTGTAATTGTCTTTAGCCCTTTGATTTCTGTTGGCATGCTTATAAACTTAGTTTTGTTTTAAACATCCCCTTTTCATAGAGATTTGGTTGAAAACCTAGATGCCATATTCTTCATCTTTATAATACGAATTTTCTTTCCAGGTAGAAGGACAAGAAAATAATGAGCCATTGCCATAGAAACACAAAGGGTTAAAGGTTTCTCTTTTCATTTTGTTTTGGGTTGTGCATTATACTTTGAACAGCTTGTGTATTGAGTGCTCAAATTCTTTCAGTACCTTGAAAGTTTTCATTCCAAATCATAGATTTACAGGGTTACTGCTTTTGAAATGCTAGTTATCAAAATAGAGCACCTTATTCTTACCATCCTATGTAAACTTAGGTGGTATAGCTAAAAGAAACAAAAGCATATATAAGACTTTGATACTATTAATAGTTCAAGTCTGTTCTGATAATTTTAGAATGCAAGTCAGGAAAAGGGGTATTAGTGGGTCTGACAGAAACTTTCTTCAGGTGAGTGAGTTTCACGTGTGGCAGTAAGGTGCCTGTTGGCTTAAAAATGGTAGCTATTTTGCAGGTTTTACAAATGAGAATTTCAGCCTGCATGAATTAATAGGGATATTAATTATTTTACTTGCTTAATTGTAATTGATATAAACATGTATTGTCAGCATTCACAGGCCCATACTAACTGTCCTTAATTTCTTTCCTACAGCAGTACTGCTATATGCCAGTCCTGTCTGCATTCTTAAGGGTGCAGTTCAACACATCCTGTGTAGATTATGGTGAAAAAGTATTCCAAAGGAAAGTCCTATCAAAGCTAGTGTCAGAATGACACAGCCAATTGGGCAATGATCTTCAGCATAGAAATGTTAAAGAAGTTTATTTTTTTCCCTAAATTATAATGCTATACCACTTGTATAGCAAACCTGCACATTTTTCTTAAAGAAAAGTGTTTTTCTTGACAAGTCTCATTTTTATAAAGTTGGGCTTCTTGTAAGGTATTTAAAAGCTTAATTAACGCAAGATACACAGCATAAACCAACATATGGTATACAAAACCCATTACCTGTGAGTATCGTTGTGGTGGTGTATGTACTGTATTGCATTCAGCTCCCAATCACAGTTGTACCTTGAGAAGACAAGAGGGGGAAAAAGTCATCAAACAGTTTTTTGGGGTGTTTTGGTTTGGTTTGGTTTGATTTTTTAAATGAAGCCCTTTTACAATATGACACTAGAAGATCTGGGAGACGTGTCCAAATTTGTCAAACTTATAAATGGGTCTATATGATAAAACATTTTGAACATTACTTAGGTATGCAGTAGTTATTTATAGTCAGATTACTAGGATTTGACAGCTTACACAAGGTAATGTTTTGAATATAAATATCTTTCCAAAGTGTTACTAATGGTAAAGAGATAATTTTCTAGGCTTCTATTCTGCTGCTTGAAGTCAGAACTGCTGATGGAGACAAAGGCACGAAAGTGTACGTATTCTGGATTAGCAACCCAGGAACCCATCACTTCTGAAGACTCTTAACTGTGTTGTCATTTTATCATTTATATCGGCTTTAAAATATTTGTTTGAAACTGCAGTAGTTATGTTTGTGTTCAAACAGGTTAAATTGATCAGCAAACTGAATAAACGTAAGATACATGTAATTTTTAAAATTTTCAATCAAAAAGTAAAATTAAATGATCATGGAATAATATAATATTAGAGCAGGACAATAGAAAAAGTCAGCGGTTTCTGCTTATCCTGTACTCATTGTGCTCTATTCCTGTTGCTGTTCTCTTCTGCAGGAGGGAAGACACCAGATCCTAAAATGAATGCCAGAACATACATGGATGTTATGCGTGAACAGCATTTAACAAAAGAAGAGGTGTGTGGAGGGGAGGGTTTTCCACTTCGTTTCATTTTACAGCCTTTGAAAGCATGTTATAAGGAAGGGAGAATGGAAGTTCTGTTGACATTTTTTTGTCTTAATGAGTCCTTTTCTTTGGAAAATCCTGTTCTTTGTGTGTTGAAAGTTAGTAGAATTTAAAGATGAAAGTTTCGAAAAAACATGCATTCTATACAGTACCTAAACAATGGAGGGAGAAATAGTCTCAATGTATTTTAGTCTGGATTTTTTTTATATCACGTGGAATTTTTGTTAATTTTTTTTCAGAGGATGAAAGACAAAAGCTAACAGTCACTGAGAGGTATTTAGTGTCAGAGATGTTTGTTTTTGTGAGCTCTGTGCAAAGGGAGTCCAGGGAGGTTTTAAAGGGCTTTTGTTGAAGCACTGAAAACAGATATTGCAGTACTAAGAACTGGTGCAAGATCGACATTTTATTTTAAATACTAAAAGAAAAAAAAAAAAGAAGTAAAAATACATGCTTTATTCATGGCTATTAAAAATTCAAGAGGAAGAAGATTCTGGTTATATAATCAAATTTATTGTGTAATGCCTATGGTGCCACATTGTTAATTAGAGCAAGAGCTTATAGTTCCAGTGACCTCTGTAGATTTACATTGGTTTACCCTACTTGACTTACCTTAATGAGGAATTAGTTTGTAATTTTGACAGTCTGAGTGCTTATGGATCCATTGATAAGTGAAAACCAGCCTGGGTCAGTGTGCTGTTGTAACAGCATCGTCTCAGATTTTTAAATAATAATTTCAGGGCTCTCTTAAGTCGTCGGATGTAAGTCAAATGAACACATTTTCTAACTCATCCACCTTTAATTTACGGAAGCGGAACTTGTTTGAAACAGATGTGTAATGATTTTTGAGGCACAGATAGAGGTAGCAGAAACTGATAGCACTCAAAATTCTCCATGCGTTCGTATTTGTTGTAATAGTGGCTTTTATAAGAAATACGTTTAAAAACAGCACCTCCAAACATATGGCTGCTTTGTCAGTACAATACATTTGAGAACGACCTTGAAATTGGAACGGTAGCTAATTGCATGTTATTCCAGCAAACCTCTTTCTTATGTTTGTCTCATTCTGCCCTTGAATAGAGGGAAATTAGGCAACAGCTAGCTGAAAAAGCTAAAGCTGGAGAGCTTAAAGTCGTCAATGGAGCCGCGTCTCAGCCACCTTCAAAACGCAAGCGGCGTTGGGATCAGACAGCTGATCAGACTCCTGGTGCTACACCTAAAAAGTTATCCAGCTGGGATCAAGCAGAGGTAATAATCCTAGTGTTCATCAGTTTATCTACGGAAGGCATTAGTGCTAATCCTTTTGAATTTCAGAAGTATCCTTTTCTACTGAAAATGAGTAACTAGCAGTCTCTTACTGTGTAGTATGAGAGAGATTAATACTTTCGATTTTGTCTGGTATAGACTCCTGGACATACACCATCTCTGCGATGGGATGAAACTCCGGGCCGTGCAAAGGGTAGTGAAACTCCTGGTGCCACACCAGGCTCAAAAATATGGGATCCGACTCCCAGTCATACACCAGCAGGAGCTGCAACACCTGGACGGGACACGCCCGGTCACGCCACACCAGGCCACGGAGGTGCCACTTCCAGTGCACGTAAAAATCGATGGGATGAAACGCCTAAAACGGAAAGAGGTATTTATGGTGAACTGGAAAACGTGTTACACGTTTGGAATGGTTAATTGTATAGGATTTTTTCGCCTTGGGTAAACAGTAGCTTTGGAAGTGTGACATCTAGTGGTTGGTGCGAGGTGGTGTTTCCGTCCGTGTTGTGGCATTGAGCTCTGCCTGCTAGCTTAACTCGCATCCGGGAAAGCACCTCAGCTCAAAAATTGAATCAAAGTTTTGTGGTATGTCTATTGATGGCTTCAGGTTGGGATTTTAATGCGTCAAGGTCATTGTGAAGGAGCTGCTGTTGAGTTGCTTTTTGGAGTACACTTGTGTGTGTTGTTTTTGAACTGTTTTTTCTCTTTTTTTTTTTAAGAAGTTAGAATTAAAAGAAGTTTTGGAAGCATTTTCTCACCTGCCTAATTTGAATTAGGCTCATGTGTAATGTAATGGTGAAATGCCGTTGCTCCTTAATGCTTTTTTATCAAGGGAGTACATGAAGTATCTTTGTCCAATTTCTAAAACACCTGAGTTCCTGGTCTTTTTTAGAATCTTACTACTTATGCTAAGACTCAACAAGACAAAACATACTTATTTCATAGAATGAAGTTCTCAGTTGGATGTTTTTAGTTTAATGCCTGTGTTTTTTTCAATAGTCACCAAGGCAGTCTTTTTGTTTAGTGTATTTTTTGATACTTGTCCTCACGTCTACACAAATCAATGCGATATTGAAAATGGGTTTGGATATTGATACTACAGTTGGAGTGTATACTCTTCAGCTTTCTGTGAAAATTGTTTTGTTTTTTCTTAGATACTCCGGGACATGGCAGCGGATGGGCTGAGACGCCTCGTACGGATAGAGGTGGTGACTCCATTGGTGAGACACCAACCCCAGGAGCAAGTAAAAGAAAGTCGCGATGGGATGAAACACCTGCTAGCCAGATGGGTGGCAGCACTCCTGTTCTGACACCTGGCAAAACACCCATTGGTACACCAGCTATGAACATGGCAACTCCTACACCAGGTAAGCCTAGTCCATTCTCTGAGGCTTCACTTGTGTGGAAATGAAGCATTTATCTTTATATTATATTTTGAAGTAGATTTCTGCCTAAGATGTTCTTCTGCCATCAGTAGTATATGCTCAGTTTACCATTTTTAATGCCTCCAGCAACTAATTTCTGGAGGGGAATCGAGATGGTGGTTATACGTCTGTTCCTGTTCAGTTTAGTTGGTAAAAAAATGATGAAAGTCTCTAAAAGTACTGACTTCTTACTGACTTCTTACTGGCTACAGTTTTCAAGTGCTGTGGAAACTTTGGCTTGAGTGCACTTCAAGATTAAGTAAACAAGTCATCTCCTTCTGCATAAAGAAGATTTTATTTTTAAAATAATTTTTTAACATTTGAATGTAGGTCATATCATGAGCATGACTCCTGAACAGCTGCAGGCTTGGCGCTGGGAAAGGGAAATTGATGAGAGAAACAGACCACTTTCTGATGAAGAATTGGATGCTATGTTTCCAGAAGGATATAAGGTAATTCATCTGGATTAAAATACAGCAAACAATCATCTGGTTTTTCTTTTGCCAGGGGATACTGATTTTTTTTTTTTTTTTTTTTTTTTTTAACATTTTCTTCTAACCAAGTTGTCCCAGAAGTAGAATGTTTCACCTTTAAGTATTGATTATTGGTTGTAGATGTTTGTTCAGTTTGGTTACTGATTTATTGTAAATCCATTAGAAAGGGAGAATGAGAGGTGATCTCAAGAGCCAGTCAGTCATTATTCTGCTTGTCAACGTTGGGAATGCCCGTCAAGGCTAGAAATCAGCTCCGAATGGATTGATAAAATTAAGTCCAGATGTAGAAAAACATGGAAGAGAGTCACAAATTCTAGGTCAGCAAGTATGCTATGTTTATACAGATATGAATTGCTTCTTGAATATTTTGTAAAGAGACTTTGAAGTTTGTTATTCAAGCTCTCAGCAGTGGAAGTGAGTTTTCTTCTGAAAGACTGTCAATACAGGATAAGCACGTATATAAACTGGCACAGTGAATTTGTTTGCGTTGCTGTGAACATGGGATCTAATGTGTGCAGTAACACTCACACAAATCCCCAAACACATAAAATGGAAGTTCAGTAATGTTTTGTATTTGATGCCTTCCTCTTTTTATATATCTGTTAATGATAAAATAAATTTTATTCTTTCTTCTGTAGGTTCTTCCCCCACCGGCTGGCTATGTACCTATTCGTACTCCAGCTCGCAAGCTTACAGCAACTCCAACACCTTTGGGTGGTATGACTGGATTCCACATGCAGACAGAAGACAGAACTATGAAGAGTGTTAATGACCAGCCATCTGGCAATCTTCCATTCCTAAAACCGGACGATATCCAATACTTTGATAAACTGCTGGTAAATGAGATTTCATTCGTGCTGATTATAAAGTTTCCTGATTTCTTTTGAATATGTAGAAATGCTTATTTATGTATCTGGAATTACTTGTAGGTTGATGTTGATGAATCAACTTTGAGTCCTGAAGAACAGAAGGAGAGAAAAATCATGAAATTACTTCTGAAAATAAAGAATGGCACACCTCCCATGAGAAAGGTAAGACTAATTGTCAGATGCGTTTTATGTAATTACATTTTCAAAAAAATCTATACTTGCTTTCAGGTTTAGTTTCAGTTGTCCATGGGATTCTCTTTAAGGTAATCTCCTAAACTTTGCTATATGTTGTGGTTTAACCCCAGCTGGCAACTAAACACCGCACAGCTGCTTGCTCACTCATCGACGATGGGAGGAGGGGGAGAGAATTGGAAAAGAGATAACTCATGGATTGAGATAAGAACAGTTTAACAGTTGAAATATTAGTATAGTAACAATATAATGAAAAGGAAAATATCAACAACATAAAAAGAAACACCAAGATAGACAAGTGATGCGTATGAAAAACAATTGCTCACTGCTAACTTTCCCAATAGTTCACATGCTGTGCATGATGCCATACAGTATGGATTATCCCTTTGGCCAGCTGGGGTCTGCTGTCCCGACCGTGTCCCCCACAACTCCTTGTGCCCCTAAGCCTGCTCGCTGGTGGGGTGAGGAGCAGAAAAGCCCTTGTCTTTGTGCCAGTACTGCTCAGCAATAACTAAAACGTCCCTGTATTATCAATACTGTTTCCAACACAAATCCAAAACCTAGCCCGTACTAGCTGCTATGAAGAAAATTAACTCTATTCCAGCCAAAACCAACACACCTGATAAGTGCTTTTTTCCTCTTCTCTGTGTGGCTTTTTTTGTCACTCAATGTAATTCAGTATTGCTGCTCTTTGTATAGTAACATTGGTCACTAAATAGTACGTGGCCTCACTTTTTTTCTACAGTTATGAGAAACTAGATTTATAGTGCCTTTTGCTTACAGGGCTTTGTAATTTTCTGTTTTTTCCTTGTTACGCTTACATTAGCAGTGTTAGCTCTCAGTTAAGTTTCAGCCTTGCACATTCTGCAATACCTTGGCAGTCTTTTCTGTACAGTTTTGCTCTAAACTGGCCATAGCACCAAGCTGCCCAGATGCAAGTAAGTGCTGTGTAAGCTACTTTTCAGATGGAGCCGTTCTAAATACTAGACCAGGAGCATGCTTTTCTTGAAAATTGAGTATCTGGGAGCTAGCATCAGAGTGTTTCTCTTGATGCATTTGCTTTTAAACAGATTAGCAGAAAAATGTTTGAAGTAGAGTTTTGCAGTGGTAGGAGACAGTATTTTGAAGCCTGTGGTTACAGTGAATTACATTTTAACTTCGTTAATATCTACCTGTTTTGTAATGGTTCAGTGTTTTTTCTTAGTTTTACTGATAGGCTGTTTGGTTTTGTTTAGGCTGCATTGCGACAAATTACTGATAAAGCACGGGAGTTTGGAGCAGGGCCATTGTTTAATCAGATTCTGCCTCTGCTGATGTCACCGACACTTGAAGATCAGGAGCGTCACTTGCTTGTCAAAGTCATCGACAGAATTCTTTACAAACTGGATGATTTGGTCCGACCATACGTACACAAGGTTTGTTGCAATTCACTATTTCATCTCTGATTTGCTTTTTCTGATCGCTGCTGGAGAAGTGTGTATTTTATTTGCATACCAGAAGAGGACGATACTATGTTTTTTTAAAATAATTTGCTTTCATACGTCTTTTTAAGCCATGCTTCAAGTTCTTGTAGTGTGATCGAAGTGTGGGCTTTGGCATTAAGGCATGATATAAAAAATGTTACAGGCATACTTGGGGATCTTATCTGCAAAGTATCTCCAGTCTAGGTCCTTTAGAGACAGAGAGATGTAACAAAGAGTATAATAAATTTAATTTTTTTCCCGTCAAGATAAAGATTTAAGCTTGGATCCATAGAATCACCTTCTGTTCCATGGAATCTAGTAGGGCAAGAAATACTACTGAAAGTATTAATGAAAGGTAATAGTAATTTGTTCATCTCTTTCAGATCCTTGTCGTTATTGAACCACTGCTGATTGATGAAGACTACTATGCTAGAGTGGAAGGCAGAGAAATTATTTCAAACTTGGCTAAGGTAAAGCTTCCATCCTTCGTTAAGGCACTGAATTAGCTTACATATAGGTGTGTGTTTGTAGGCATGGCAGAAGAATTAACTATGCCATTTGTAAATCCAAGTGGTATGTTCTTTATGTTTTTCCTTCAGGCTGCTGGCTTGGCGACAATGATCTCCACAATGCGACCTGATATCGACAATATGGATGAATATGTCCGAAATACAACAGCTCGAGCCTTTGCTGTTGTTGCTTCTGCTTTGGGCATTCCTTCTCTGTTGCCCTTCCTGAAAGCTGTCTGTAAAAGCAAAAAATCCTGGCAGGCTAGGCATACTGGCATCAAGATTGTTCAGCAGATTGCTATCCTTATGGGTTGTGCTATCTTGCCTCATCTCAGGAGCTTGGTTGAAATTATTGAACACGGTAAGTTCTGCATTCCTAGGCAAAGATTTATTATTATTATTTTAATTAGCTTCATATTTGGAAAATGTTCTGTACCCCAGTGAGGCACAGTGATAGTAAGGACCTTGTTTTGTGCGTTCTTTTGATGCTGAGAAATAATTCAGCTGACTCTGAAGGAGGAACAGTGGTTCAGTTTTCCTGAAAATGAGTTAATCCCTTTTATACTGCCCCTCTGTTTTTGCTGTTTTGAACTCAAGGAGCTCAAGAACATAAGTACAAGAAGTAGTACTAAATACTATTCTCTTGCAGGTCTGGTGGATGAGCAGCAGAAAGTCCGCACCATCAGTGCTTTGGCTATTGCTGCTTTGGCAGAGGCAGCCACTCCCTATGGTATTGAGTCATTTGATTCTGTTCTGAAGCCTTTATGGAAGGGTATACGTCAACACAGAGGAAAGGTATATCTAAATCCTTTAGTATTTAGTAATTTGGATGTAATTTGGATTTAGTAGTTTGGCTGAAATGGATGTGTATCTTCTGTAACTCACTAAAGACACATTTCTGCATTTAAATAGGGTTTGGCTGCCTTTTTGAAGGCTATTGGTTACCTGATTCCACTCATGGATGCTGAGTATGCAAACTATTATACCAGAGAAGTCATGCTAATCCTTATCAGGGAGTTCCAGTCTCCTGATGAAGAGATGAAAAAAATTGTGTTGAAGGTATGTCAGAACGATTGTTTAGTATTAATACAAAACATATGTATTTTATCCTTTTCTTGAAAAAAAAACAACCCCAAACCAACCTCAAACCAAGCCAAAACAAAAAGACCCCACCCAAACCCTACACACAATTAAAATTGTTGAATTTTTATTTCCTGTCAGGTGGTAAAGCAGTGCTGTGGTACCGATGGTGTTGAAGCAAACTACATTAAAACAGAAATCTTGCCTCCTTTTTTCAAACACTTCTGGCAGCACAGAATGGCATTGGACAGAAGAAATTACAGACAGGTATTTTGTTTTTTTAGTTGGAAAATTACTTACAGTAGAATAAAATTCACATTAAGAGTGTTTATTCAGGCTAGATGCTTGATTTTGCCTTGTATGTTGTGAAACTGAATTTTGTTTGGACTAGTAATTTAGAAGTTGCATAGGCAGAAGATTCACTGGGTTTCAGGAGCAATCAAGGCATTTTGCATCTGTGAATAGAGTCTACACCAGTTGTAAGGGGGGTAGTTCACCCCATTTGTGGTGTTTAGGACATTGGATGATTTCTAAAGGTAAAAGCAGTTGTTCGTAGCAGGCTTAACATGCGTGGTCCTGTTTCTCCCCTTCAGAGTAGGGAAGCTTATTTTCAAGATGTAGAAAGTTGATTTTAACAATGGTTGCTTATTTAATGTTTGCATATTTCAGTTGGTTGATACAACTGTGGAGCTGGCAAATAAAGTTGGAGCAGCAGAAATTATTTCCAGGATTGTGGATGATCTGAAAGATGAGGCTGAGCAGTACAGAAAAATGGTCATGGAAACAATTGAGAAGATAATGGGAAATCTGGGGGCAGCAGACATTGATCATAAACTGGAAGAACAACTTATTGATGGCATCTTGTACGCCTTTCAGGAGCAGACCACGGAGGTATGGCCAGGGATATTCAGTGTGTGGTTCACTGTAGTTGTAAGCTAGATCACAGTTAGTTGTACAGAAATATATGCTTCTAAATTATATTGTTAGAATCCTTTTTTAGATGTCAGTGCTCTAATCAATGAAATTCAGAAACCAGCTCTGGAAAGTTAGCATTTCAATAGCAATTTTAGATGATGTCAAGTTTAATTAAAATGTAGTGATGCTTTTGGTCTGATTTTTCTGTTGTTTTTACACACAGGATTCTGTGATGCTGAATGGTTTTGGCACAGTAGTTAATGCTCTAGGCAAAAGAGTGAAACCCTACTTGCCACAGATCTGTGGTACAGTCTTGTGGCGTCTGAACAACAAATCAGCTAAAGTTAGGCAGCAGGCTGCTGACCTGATCTCTCGTACTGCAGTTGTCATGAAGACTTGTCAAGAGGTATTGTATTGACTTCTCCTACGAAATTTGCTGTAGTATGTCATGGTAATGAGAGAGAGAAAAATTAATTTGTAAATATTTTTACTTGGCTGTAGGAAAAACTGATGGGACACTTGGGTGTTGTGTTGTATGAGTACCTGGGTGAAGAATATCCTGAAGTACTGGGCAGCATCCTCGGAGCACTTAAAGCTATTGTGAATGTTATAGGTATGTTTGTGTATTGATTACATGCCCGTTCAAGAGCAAAATGAAAAGGCATTATAAGACTAAATATGCCTTTCTGAATCCAACAGGAATGCACAAGATGACGCCACCAATCAAAGATCTCCTGCCACGGCTTACACCTATTTTGAAGAACAGACATGAGAAAGTACAGGAGAACTGTATTGATCTTGTGGGGCGCATTGCAGACCGGTAAGCTGACCAATGATAAAATATTTGACCCTCTGGGCAGTTATTGTAACAAAAGCTGAAGTTAAGTATCAGGTTTGGCATCTGGGTATTTATTTTCATATCTCTTGATATTTTTGAAGTTGTGCATAAAGCTTAAGATGAGGTACTTAGCAGAGAGTCTTTTGAATGTATTGTAATTATATTATTTTGCAAACTCTTTGTAAGAAATATGTTGTCCGTGTGTGTATTCTAAGTTTGCATGAAATATAGTAAGTTTTGAGTACACTGTTAACCAGTGAAGGTCTGTGTTAACAGATAACTGATTAAAGAAATTGCTTAAGCAGTTATTCTGTTGATAGCAAATAGAACAGGTACTGCCATTTATGTGGTATTACTTAAAAACTTCTAACATCACTGAACAGGTAACTCACTGTATTCTCTTTCAGAGGTGCAGAATATGTTTCTGCAAGAGAATGGATGAGGATCTGCTTTGAACTGCTTGAATTATTAAAAGCTCACAAGAAAGCTATCCGGAGAGCCACAGTGAACACTTTTGGTTATATTGCAAAAGCAATTGGGTAAGTTGGTTTTAATGTTTACCCGCTTCTACACGCAGTTACCTAACATGCTGGCAGTTGTGAGTGTTCTCGTGAGAAATATTCAAACTTATCTGGTTAACTTGTTAAATGTGTAGACCTGATTTTAATCATTTTGTAGGAGGAGAATACAGTCGGCTGTCTTCATCAGTATGGGGTGCTGTACTTTTGAACTAAACCTGTAGGTTAGCAAGCTTAGCGTCTTAGTTTGGTAGCAAGAACTGTTTGCTTCATGACTTTTTGATAGTGATATGCATTCAGACCCTCTCTGTATTTTTTTCATAAACTCTTTTAAATACGCAATCTTTCTTTTTCCTCAAATCGATGCTTTTGTTGATTTGAAAAGGATTTTTTGCCACTACAGTGACACTGCAAGTTGGCAATTAAAGCACAATTCCCATTGTGTGTGTTTTCTTAAATAAGTGGCTGATTATTGACTTAACGCAGATGCAGCCAGCAACCTAGGAATGCCATAAGTGCGCTTATCCATACAGGACGTTGCCTATCTCTCTCAAATGCGTATCGTTTTAATACAGGTTTGTAATTACCTGTAGGATCAGAGTAGTAGTGGGGAGGCTACTGCTATTCTCCAGAGTTTACAGGAGACAGAACAGAAGGCAGGAAAAAGGCTAAGTCTAGACAGAAAAGTAAATAATGTTGGTAATGAAAATAAGATCACGCAGTTGCTCAAGCTGTTTTACAGTTTTGTGGTTTATGTTGTTTCCCAGTGATCTAAACTTTTTTGAGGGCTTAAGCCATGCTTTTCTGCCACTTGCTGTTTGAAACTCAGTTAAGTCCTCACTGAATCTCTTGACATGGACGTGCGTGTTATCTCTTCCAGACCCCACGATGTATTGGCCACACTGCTGAACAACTTGAAAGTACAGGAAAGGCAGAACAGAGTATGCACTACAGTAGCAATTGCTATTGTAGCTGAAACATGCTCACCTTTCACAGTGCTGCCTGCACTCATGAATGAATACAGAGTTCCAGAACTGAATGTCCAGAATGGTGTGTTAAAATCTCTTTCTTTCCTGTTTGAATACATTGGAGAGATGGGAAAAGATTACATTTACGCAGTTACACCATTGCTTGAAGATGCTTTAATGGACAGGTGAGTGCATTTGGGTACAGTTAGCCATTGTCATATACTTTTAAGTAGTATGTAGCTGGGTCTTAACAAGAGCAAATGTGCCTGCTGTCCTTGTTTGCCAAAGATGTTAAGTGACCAGCATAATTTGGAAGCTGTTGTCTGCAAATAATTCAGATTGCATACTTCTATTTTACTAACCTTTGCTACTTTTGAAAACTAAAATGATACAAGCATCTTAATGTAAGAAGTCTTGATTCACTACAACCTGCTTTTGATAATTTCTATTGTTAGTGCTTTTGCTGCAGAATTAGAACAAAGTAATTTGTCAGAAAACTCCCACCTCTTTTTTTAGTGTACTGATTTTTGTTACTCTGCCTCTTGCTGTCAGTAAGTATGGGTTAAAAATGTGTATTAGTGCTTTCAAAAAAAAGTGTTATTGAAAAGAAATACTATGCTTGTCCAGTCATGTTGCTTCTAAGTATAATTTATTAACAGGCCATTGTTCTCTTTGCAGGGATCTTGTACACAGACAAACAGCCAGTGCCGTGGTGCAACATATGTCGCTTGGTGTTTATGGGTTTGGCTGTGAAGATTCTCTTAATCACTTGTTAAATTATGTGTGGCCTAATGTGTTTGAAACCTCTCCTCACGTCATTCAGGCAGTTATGGGGGCTCTGGAGGGCCTCAGAGTTGCTATCGGTCCCTGCAGAATGTTGCAGTATTGTTTACAGGTAAGTCCTCATGTGTGCTGGGGTAGCAGAGACCGCAGTTACCAGGCAGGGCTTCCTTCCAGGAGACAAAAAAGTCAACTGAGTAAGATTTCAGGCAAAGGGAAACAGTGTGGTTTTCCGTCTCTTTAAAGTATTCTTTAAACATGGTGTTCTGTGCCAAGGACTTCAGTAAGTGCAATATGCAATAAACAGATGTTGGTATTGAGGAGTTTGTGTAGAAGTAGTAGTTGACTTGCAAAATGGAAGCATCTCACAAATTTTGAGGATGCTAACTAATGATGGGGGAATAAATAGTGCAAGGGGTTATGAGAACGAGTGAGAAGTGAGATAAACGAGAGGGTAAGCTTAATATTAAATCAAGATTATTTGTCATTAGCCAAGAAACACTGTAAGGCGTTTAAAACTGTGTAAGAGTGAAGCACTAGAAAACAGTGCATTAATCAGAATTTATACCATTACATCAACACTAGTCCATTCAGCTTCTGTCTATGTGTACATGGTGGTAAAATCCAAAGGCTCCTTGTTTGTGTAATTGCACGTAACAGTTCTTGCTGTGCTGGCTATAGAACCTGAACTCAGGTGGTGGGCGGGAAGCAAGGATGACTGTAGTGTAGAGAAGATGTGACAGCTTTTTATTAATTATTTGCAGATACGGAATTTCACTGTGGGTTGGTTTTTTTTATGTGGAGGGCCTCAGCCTAAAGATACTGGCATCAGTAGGAAGGTGATAGAAGTCTCTTGCACTATGTCTTTTTTTTGCAGATACTAATTGTATGTTCTTATTATATGGAACGGTTTTCTCTAGAGCTTTTAAAATTATGCTGATTTGTTTAGGTCTAATAGTTTCTCTTGTATTCCTACCTAGTGTACTTTGTACAAATCACTATTAGCAGAGCCAAAGGTAAGACTCGGTTTCAACCAAATATACTGCAGGAGGTTTTAATTTTTACTTTAAAAGAAGGAACACAAAACTAGATATACTTCATCTCTCCATGCAGAAAAAAGATAAGAAAATCTGTCTTTAAATAATGCTTTGTTACTGCTTGCTAGTTTAGATAGTCACAGATTGGCAGCGACACCTTTAGTGTTCCTTCTTGGTTATAAGTGGTGCTAGTTACTACAATTGCTTTTTAAAATGCTTATTGTGCAAAACTTGATTAAAATCAGTAACAGATAGTTATAGCTTTAAGCTTTTAATAAATTTTGTTCTGTTCTGTTTTCTAGGGTTTGTTTCACCCTGCCAGGAAAGTCCGAGATGTTTATTGGAAGATCTATAATTCGATCTACATAGGATCACAAGATGCTCTGATAGCACATTATCCAAGGATCTATAATGATGAAAAGAACACCTATATTCGTTACGAACTTGATTACATCTTATAATCTTCTTGTTCAGTTGTTTGTGTTTAATGCACAGCTGTTCTTCAATTAAATGCTTCAGATTTGATGATGTAAAATTTTAAAATATTGGAGATCAGTATAGAGCTGGTCAGAGGCAGAGCTAGGTATCCAGTAGCATGATTTTTTAAATATGTCCTTGTTTTTTGATGTTAAACAGTTAAAGCCAGTAGTGACCAAGAAAACAGTGATTACCATGTACTGGAGGGATTTCATTTTGGATTCATCTTTATGAAGATTTAGATTTCATTCCTTGTGTTTAAAGGGGAAGTTTATTTGAGAAATAAACATTTGTGTATAAAAACTAATTTGTGTGTCGTTTTTGGACAGAGGGGCTTGTAAAACGAGTCCCTTTGGATTAAGTATTTGTTCATGTAATAAATAGGTGGCATAAAACATTTTCACCCTTTTTGTCATCCTCTAGCTTTTGAATAAATAAGAAAAATGTACAAACTGTAGTTAATGTGTGTATCTTTGTCATGCAATAATGTAGCTGTAGTCTGGCTGATGGTTTTAGTAGTGGCAGTTTATTTTCATGGAAAAATTAGGGTTTAATTGTTGGTTATTATTGCTTCATGTGCAGTATCCTGGTGGTGGGGGATGGATTAGGTGGTTAAATTTTTTAGAAGCTGTTTATTATAAATGGTATGTGCAGAATTGGTTGCCCAAATTAGGCATGTTGATGGCATTTAGCATGTCTTTTAGCTTGCGTGGCGGTATAAAAAGCTAAATACTGTCTATAGCCTGTGCTGTAACTCCTATACAGAGCTAGGAAAGCAATGTCCGCAGCACCTGAGATGAGGCAGGAAATGCTTCAGCTTTGGGATAAGAAAAGCATTTTATTTCTTCATTTGCTTTTTTCTTCTGTGCATGTACTAAAAAGAAAAAGGTCTTGCTATCTGACAGTAAACCACATCAAACAAAACACAAGGTTTTTTTAAGTCATTCTGATAGGGTTGTATGTTATTGTAAGATAAGCTAGTAGTTGGCTACTGGGCGTGTTGTTCTGAGAGTCCTTGATTCACGTTGTGTGATTAAGTTTGATCTTACCAAGTGCAATGCAAGTTCTTGATTGTTGATTTAATGCCAGTGGTGTTAGCTGGCCTCTCTCAGCTGTTTTACATAAATGTGAGATTCTTCAGCTGTTCAGCATATAACAAAACTCCACCCTCGCAAGGCCTAAGTTTTTGGTACGGGTTTGCGGTGGTGCAACAACTCAGGATCCTTTTATTTATGAAGGTACTGATCTGTTAGGAAATGAAAAAAATGACTTTTTTCAGCAGTGTGCTTTATCCTGAGATTTGTTAGGTGAAAACAGCTGGAACTTCTTGAGATCTCTTGCTGACGTACTCCCTTGGGGAGTAACACGTGTATTCTAGTGCATTTCTAGTACTTTGTCATTTAATAATATTGTTTGTATTACAGATGGCCTGCCATCTTCATTTCTTCAGTAGTTCTGCGAGATAGGACCAAGCAAGTGCCAATAGAGAGGGTGGAGGGCTGAAAAAAAACCCCGAGTTTTGAGAGATGAGCCAAAAGAGAGCTCTGAAACAGGTACGAATGGATGATTGCTCATGACTTCCAGATGCATCTTGGAAAAGTCGTTATTGTTATAAACAAGTGAAATTGCAAAAGTTTGCTAGTTAGACTGAGGGGAGCAGATTCAGCTTGTTCTCATTTTGTATCTTTCAAGGTCATCACTTTAATTCTGAAAAGTATTTCCATAAGTCCTTTTGAGGAAGATGCAAACAGTTTTTCTTGCCTGAGAAAAAAGGGGGAGAGGGGAAGATCTGTTTGATGAAACAGAATTGTACAGGAAAACTGTGATGATCATATTTCGGGGTTTTCTGCTGTCACAAGTAGCTGGTATGAAATCTGGTTTGAAACAGCAGTATTTAAGGGCACTTTTTTCTGTGCCGTGTCATCAGTAGGCTTTTTTTTTTTTTTTTTCCCTTCCTGAGTGTTTGGTGGATCTGTGCAGCCCTTACCTAAAAAGGCTGTCTCTGGGTCACAGACCATTTGATGGGACTTTCTAGGAGCCTACAGCAGCTCCTAAAGAATTTTGTGTCTGTTGTTTAGCAACCATACCAAGTTTTACTTAGCATGGGCAGGTTAAGGGGACAATATCTAAGAATACTGACTTCGGTTTTTGTTCTGCTGAAGGGCAAAAAGCTTTGGGGATGGAAGTAAAGTATATCTAGACATACTATTACGAGATCCATCTGTAGACAAACGCATTTCTTTGCCAGTACAAATTAAAGTCATTAATGAATGGGAAAGTTTCACTCTTGAGGTTGTGGCTGGTGCTGACCTGCAGATTTCTGATTCTGGACAGCAAAGGGCAAAGTGTTTAAATGAATGGACAGATTGGGTCACTACTACTTAAGTTCCATTAATGAATAATTATTTGTGCCATTAATACAAAAAATGGACTAGGTGAAGTGGACAAAACATTTGCTGTTTTGCTGCTTGGTTATAAAAATGGGAGACATGCCACAGCTTGGCCACTGAGAAGTTTACCTTACTACAGAATTACTATGCGTTGGCTGGTGGATACAGGTACAAGCATAAAATCTGAATGTCCAGAGAGCCTCTCAAGTTCCTTGTTTAGGTGTCATTGTAAGGGGAACCAAGTGTTCCTTCCAAGCTCTCCCATGCCACCCTTCTGGATCAACATGCAGCTCCGAAATTTCAGTGAATCACAAAACAATCTGTAGATTAAAGCCTCGCTGACAGCCCCAATTCTTCTGAACAGGCTCATCCAGTATGTGGCATGAGATAGAGGGACCTATGGGGGCGAAAAAGGTACGTGATTTTTGTATTTATTTTTTAAATCAATTACAAAGATGGATTTGGAGAGGGACAGTGACTTAAGAGAGTGCAAGCCATACTGCGATAAGCCATATTGCAATAAGCAATACTACCTTGGGCTTTGCCTCGTTCAGAATATTTGATTTTACCACTTAACATGGCTCTTGATTGTAAATGTTTTTTTGGTTTGTCCTTTTTAATGGAAAAAAAGATGCAGCCGTTGTATGTACTTACGTTTCCTTACAGTCTCATCTCCCTCAAAGCACGCCCCTGCACAGCTTGAGCTGATGGGGCTAAAATTGGCCAAGGTTAGCAGTTATCCTTAAGATATGCTAATCTGAAAAGATTGGGAGGAGTTTTTTTTGTGTGTCTAGTGTGAGGCTGCTTTGAGAGCAGCAAAAGACTATGATCTCGTGTTTCCTCAATATTTATGTTCGCTTGTAGTTGGATTCTGTTGCTTCTATACCTCTCCTTCTTCTGATACAATTTCACATGTACACCCCCTTCACTCCTACAGTCTTGGTTCAGTTGTACCCACTTCGCTTGCGCCTCCTTTTTCCATGTCATGTATCTAATCTGCATCTCTCCCCTCTCATTCTCGCACTGAAATCTGTACGCTGCCGCCATGCCTGTATCGGGCTTCTCTTTGCCCCTGCACGGCTGGACGCAGCGCAGCTGTGGTGGCAGTGGGAGCGCTGAGGAGGGTCTCCCTGCCTCTGATTGTTGCACTTGCAACTGCAGCAGTTCCTGGATGCGTGAATAACCAGTGACTGCTGGAAAATTCTCACGCTGCTGCTGCTGCTGGAGTGTGCCACGTGCAGGGGGGTCTTGGAAGAATATAGCTGCCTAACTAAATTGTTTCAGAAAATACTAGGGAGTGCAGTGTGCATGTATATCTGTGGTGGCAAGGTTGATACCACTGTCCTTGCCCAGCCTGAGCTACGTAGGCTGCTCCTGGGTCAAGTAAAGTGGAGATGTAGCCTGTTCAGCGGCTTTTTACATTCAATTTCATGATGCTATAGTAGGGTCATTGTAGGAGTCACGTGGAGCTTGTCACAATTGTCACAATGTTCCTGTCAAGCCAAGGGAACGGGATGCCAGAGGTGGCTGAAACGCTAGGTTTTCCATGATGCTGTTCTGTGTGTGTCTCCAGAGGGAACATGGGAAAGCTTGTTCCAAAGCGCAGCAGAGCTTCAAGCCTGACTTCCTGCTGTAGACAGAGTTGAGGAGTTCAAGTTAATAAATAAGGGTTTGCAGATAACCCAGAAATGCATTGGCAATTGTCATTACCGACATAAGAGAAATTCTAATTTGCCTTTTTTCAGAGAACTCAAGATTGCTTAAGGAGTTGCAGCTTTTTCACAAGAACCCAAGTTTGATGCCCAGCACAAGGTTTTGAGGTATTTTGACAGAATTTCAAAGAATTGTGCAGCAAAGTATGGATATGATGGTTTGAAAGTAAATTTGCATGTAAGAGTCTTTGAAAATTAACAAAGCAGACTTTCAACATTTTGATCTTGTCAAGGAAGCAATTGTGCTCTCTGAAAAGTTGGTCATTACAAAGTGACTTCTAACACGTTAAGAAAGGCTGGAGCTTGGTATGGTTGTCATAAACAGAATGGTCTTAACAGTAAATGCTAGGAAACCTTAGGAAGGTTTGTTATCACTGTGGCATACGTTCTGTTCACTGGCTCTACAGACAAACCGAACCGAAGTCAATTTTACATCCATGTGGCTCCCAGAGACTACAGGGTGCAAGGTTTTTTTTTTCTTGTTACTTTTCACAAGCTTGTCCCTTAAGGCCACTTTCTTAAACTTGGTGCAATAACTTGTGAAATCCAGTTTTGGACAGCATTGCAGCACACTGATTATTCTTCTATGCATTTTTGTCCAAGCTAAGCAATATACTTTCTATTTAGGCTGCTGTAACGAATACCCTTGTTACTAATAGACTGGGGTGAGATGGGAAACAGCTTTCAAATTTGTGGTTCTTCATTAAATGTGGGAAGTGTTGATGTGCGAGTAAAGTGATTGCCTGTTATTTAACTTACATCTGCGAACCAACTGCAGAATCTCGCTCGTCAGTTAAAAAGGGAAGAGGTGAATGTGATTCTCTCTGCGATCCACAGTATAAATCTGTACATCGGTGTGTTGCTGCACACTGGAGAGCCTTCAGTCTCACTGCTGGGTTTCCCTCTGGCCCCCGTGGTTTAAACAGCAGCCTTCCCTGGGCTGTACCCTTTGAAAGCACCGTGGGGCTGGGCAGGGCCTCCCAGGAGCCTGGTTAAGGGATCCGGCACGCCGCCGGGTGAGGAGTGCCGCTTCCTTACCCAGCTATGCACAGTCACTCCAAACACAAGCCCCACACCAAAGGTTCTGCAAGTCATGGAGAAGTTAGTTTTATTTGCAGGTGAAACAGCAACAAGTGTGTTACGAATTGTGAATAAATGAGGGAGGTAGTTAATGGACTTCATCTGTTTATCCCAAGACTGTATCTGATGGGTTTCAAGTCAATTATTGTGTCCCTTCTTGATCATGATCATAAATTCGTTTCAGGTTTTCTGAATGCTTGCTTATGTGATGAAAAGAGATATTTATTTTGTTTTCTTGTTTGTTCGCTTATTTTTAAAATCTTCTCCAGGGTCTACATCCATTAGTTTATTCACTCTGAGCCTCCTGTTGCTTTTACCAAGTGGGAGACAGTTTGGTCACCGTAATATCTAAGTGTTCCTTTCCACTGATAGATAAATATTTCTTTGCTCTATTAGCAATAATCTTCTGCACTGAGCTGGCTAACAGGCTGATTCAGTGAGCTGTTCGAGTTGCTTTCCCCCAGTCCATTTCCTCTGACGGCATGCATTTCTCACTGAAGAATGCCATCCTTCACTGGTCCTAACGCTCCGTACCAGTTTTTTTTATGTTAAAATGATACGTGATAGAAGCCTTTGAACAGGCTAGCTGCTGTTCGTTGCTGGCTTCTCATTGAGAGCAGATGTGATGGCTGTTAGCTGCCGTAGGGTGGCAAGGGTCTGAGGTGACTGACTTCCAGCCTTTTCTTTGGTAACTTTAGAAACCGTGACCTTCAATCCCTGCCTGTCGTCCGAAACAGTAGAACGGACCTGTGTTCAAATAGAGTGATTCTGCTTTGAAAGCCACACGTTTTTGTCTCTGTCAAAGTCTTAAGTCTCCAGGGATCTGCGGATCTTGAGCCCAGCTGATAAAAGGAATGGAACTGGCCATTTATTATTTTAGCTGATAAAAGAGGATATTGTATATTAGCTTTTTCACATTCCAAGGCACTAGCAACAGAATGAAGGTTAAAGGCGTCTGATATTCACAATTAAAGAATGGAGCCTTTGTTTTTAGCACAGTATGCAGCTGAGACAGGAGGAATATGCCAGGAAATGAAAACCAGGTGGCTTGGGTTTGAATTTTTAAGACCAAAGAAATTACCTTCAAAAAAGGGTATTTCCTCACTTAATAAAAATAAGTTAAATGTATACAAAATCATTTAATTGTTCTGTACCTTGGTTTGCAGATGTTTCTGTACACGTATCATATATTGCCACAGGACAAGCACAATGATTAATAGATTTGTCTTGAAAACCCTGCTGAGATACAGCTAGAGATTTCTGTAACTCTAGGTTGTAAGTTAATTTTGACAAGGCTGGAGACAAGATTGGATGGTATATAATACTCAGTGAGAGCAGGCAGAAATTTTTGTCTCACTGTCCAATATATCTTGCGTTTAGCTGTGTACAAACACGACTTAATATTGCAGTAGTAATGCTACCCGTTACATGATACTACTAATCTTGCGTCAGTACCTTAAAAACACAAACCCAAACCACCCTGACATTTAAAAAAAGAAGTCAAATCAAGGGCACAATTGTTTCTTATTCCCTCCTGTTTATTATGATATCTATAATGAAAAGATGTAACCATGGTAACTTAAACAGTGTAAGGCATCTGTAAACTAAAATGGCAAGTTATTTAACACAATTATGATTTTTTCAGGTGTGGCTTTCATTTAAATCTTGGGAAACTAGAGACAACACGCTTTGCAAATCAGCTTGGTTTTGTTCTCTTGAAAATGGTTAACAGGACTTGGGAGTGTCAAGCTGTAGGGTCATTTTGTTACCCACACAGCAGTACACTTGTAACCGCTGTCAGAGCTCCCCCGAGCTCGATGTTGCAGCTGGTGTCCCCTGCAGTGGCAGGCTGTACTGGAGGCTTTGCTGTTTGCCCGGATGATGCTGGAGAAGTGCACTGGACCGCAGGTGTAAAGCTGCTTTCCCAGCTGGCTGGTGCCTGCAGCCCGGGCCCTATTGCTGCGTGCTTTTCTGGGGCCAGCCATTCATTTGTGCGTTGTGACTCAAAGCAGTCTCGGGTGGCTGCTGAGGAGCTTCCCCTGCAGCAGTCACCTCGCAGAAACTGGGCTTCCTGCTTAGTATCTAAATTAAGGCTGGAGGTTGATTCAGGTGGTTTTGCCTGCACAAACTAACACATTGTTAAACACGTTCTACAGCTTGTTCGTGTTAAGGCAAAGTGCACTTTTTTCAAGTAGTTGATTCAAAGCCTCGTTTATCTTAATTAGGTTGCATGTTTCCAAGAACAGTTTTTCTTGTCTGCACTTACAAGTGTGCTTCAGAATATTATTTGAAATTTTCTGCCACCTGCATACAGAGTACGATAGGCATAGGACAGCATAACTTCCCAGTGTTAATTATGCATACTTTCCGGTATTAATATGCATTTACTTGCCCATGTGCAAGTAAAAAATGCATATATGCTCCTGGGTGCAGCTTGCTTTTTCTGTTACGGCCAGTTACAGTTTCTTTCTACACTGCTGTGCGTTGAGGTGGCTCTTGGGCGTTTCAGTCATTGGAGGTGGGCTTGTGGTACAACCTTTTTGGAATTATTACCTTTTCATACGTTGGTTATTCTCTTGGTGTGAGAAATGCAAGTCTGCTGATCGTGACAGCTTGTCAGCTGCTAGCTCTGCGTCCTTTGTGCTGAGGTACTGCCATTACTGCAGTTGTCGACCCTTCAAAGAAAAACCTTACTTTTCATGTAGTACAGGATGTGCAGTGATCTAAAAGAAAAACCAACACCCAAAAAAACATCCCCCCAAAAACAAACCCAAAACACTAAGTCCAACCACCACCACATTTGCATTTTAGCTTGTCTCACTAGTTGCTTGGATGGCACCCATTTTGTTGGGGTTGTTTTTAATACTTTCCCCCGTGAGGCTCACAAAGCTTTCTTCGGTGTCAGAGAAGAGGCCTCGGTCAGGGTCATTGCTGGCCCCGCTGTGCGGGAGCCTCTGTGATACAGATACTGCCGTTCGGGGGATCTTCTGGGACTTCCATGCAGCTCAGCTATCAAAGCACTTCCTCACACATCTGTTAAAGGTTTTACCTCTGTCCTTGCTTCCTTTGGGTTTCTTGAGGTCTCCTTGGTACCTACCTCTGGACTTTTGCTGCTGTGGATTCTAAGGTGGTTTTTTTTTCCCTCCAAAGGAATCAGCGTGCGTTTGATTGTAATATTTGCATTACTGTTGCTTGCAAATCTCTCTGTAAACACATGTGGTGCTTCTATTTATTCTCCCCTATTTCAGGAACGTGTGCTCTTTTCATTGATAAAAGTTGTAACCCTCGGCCCTGCTCAATCCCTCTTCTAACACCCCAGCTGATGAACAGTTACTTTTATTTATGTTAAATATGTATATATTTAACATATAATATCTATAAAACCATAATAACATATATATGTTATATAATATAAACATAATATGTATATGTATATATTTAACATGTTTAATCTGTTAAGTTTTTATATTGTTTATTGTTTTACTCATATGGTTTTCTTCTCTAACTGGATCATTTTCTTATTATATCACATCCATTTTATATGGCTTAAAGCCAAAACAAAACTCCAGGTATCCCAATCAAGGTGCAAGTCCTGGACTTTGCTTGAAGTACCCACTACCACTGTGTTTAGCTCAAGTGCTTTCTTGTTTACCCCAGAATATATTTCCTGAGGATGGAGGGTTAAGGACTGGGTCCTTGGTCCATTGTTCTGTAGAGTTAAGGGTCTTAATGAGCAAACAGCTTTGCTTTGCCGTTTCAGTTTAGGGTTAAAATGTGGAGCTGTCTAGCACACCTTGTGTGTTGTCTTGTCAAAAGTTTGATTTACGTGCTGGAAATTGGGCAAGTGTGGGTGTAAAGAAGGAGTGGTGCCCAGTGATCGAAGTGGGGTAGTGGATACTGGGACTTCCTGCTCTGCCAGAGGATTTGCTGTGTGACTCCGCTGCTCTGCTTTTCTGGAAGACGGGAATCGTGACACTCGGTATCAGTTCTTCGAAACTGGTCTGAGGGGAGTCAGAGGGATCTTACAGAAAGTTAGAGGACAGTTGTTACCTTCTTCCAAGAAAAGGCACTGGCTAAAGCATTGGTCCTAGAAAGAGGAGGAATATGTATTTGGCAGGCAAATTATTAATTTTATCTTCTGTTCTCTTGGACTTTATCTGTGTACACATTGTATGTAGTTACTTTGTGAAGTTCTCTGTTTTAACTACTTCTAACCCTAGTTTCTACAAGGATGTATCCGTGGGAAGAAGGCATTTATACTGGGGAAACCATGGGCTTAGTGCTAGTTTTAGGGCCTGTAGGAATGTGTGCCAGGGTCTGACCTTTGAGGAGATGTAGGTCTGCAAGCCACGACTGAGCCGGTAAATCCACTCTAAATCCTGTGAGAGTGGCTTGAGGCCAGCCAGCTCCCTGGGCTCGAGCACCTGGGCTGCGTGCAGCGAGGGAGTGCTGTACCAGCCGCGCTTGCGGTCCCCTCCTCTCCCTTCTTCCAAGGGTACTGAAGTGGATCGATCTGCTCTATTCTCCCTCATAATTCAAGCAGTCTAAGCAATATTGTCATTTAGTGTCTGCTGAAAATTTAAACATTTACTTGCATCTGGGGTAAGTTAATTGCAAAGCGTGTTTAGAGTGTGGATTCTCCCCAGCAGTTTGCCCCCAGGAAGACACCCGAGAGCCCTGCTAGTGCTGTTAGCTATGGCAGAGCAATGCTTTCCGTCCTTCAGGAGGCAGGTTCCCTTTCTGTTCCAGGGCTCTGCTGTATCTCATGGCTGTGATGAGAATGCTGCTTAGTGTTTCTTTTTTCGTATCAGCTGAACTGAGTTGCTGGAGTGAACTTGGGCCATCTGTCCTGATGCTGGAAAGGAAGAGTACAGCCTGCTGTCAGCTATCTTAAGCTGCTTGCAAATCAGCAGTGTGACATGGAGGACTTAGTAAGGAGTCTCACGCTGAATTGCAGACCATTGTGATTAAAAGCAGTCGGCCTTACTTGGCATACCGGTTCAAGATGTTGCTGTTCAGTGGGGAGCGTTCTAGTAACACAGGCATAGCTTTTCCTGCCTCTTTGACTGTGTCCTCCTCCCCACTTCCACGTGAGTGGCTTTGAATCCGTAACATACAGTTTGGAAAATTAGTTTCCTGCATAGTCAACAAAGAAAGTCACAGAATCACTGAAATACTGTACCAAAATATGTTGTTTCCTGCACTAAAGGAACTGCAAAACCTGTCAGGAAGTGCTGTGTGATAGGGGTATGATTTGTAACATATTATTTATTGCAAGTACTTGGTTCTTCTGCCATGGCTGGACAGTGGAGTTAAGATGTTAATGCACTATTAAATCGTTAGTATATATAAAAGTATGAAAGCATACATTTGTTTCTAATGTGAAACAATAAAAAAAATGATATCCTGATATATTCACGCAGTTTTGTTTTGAGAGATAAGGGAATGAGCTCTTACCTTGCTATTCCCCAAAGGCGTACACCTGACCTTTCTGAACTCCGACATTCATCTCCCATATCTGAACACTGGCTGCTTCATGGTGCTGCTTTTCTGCCAGCAAGGTGGTTTTTCATTCTCACTGTGCTCTGGGATTTAGGGAATTAGAGTAAAGTAAATAGTAAAGCAGCTGTACCATAAGCTTAGAAGCTCATTTCTGACCCGCTTTATTTTTGTAGCTGTATCTGTGATTATGTCTGGAGGTGTTAGTAGTGACAGTATCTGGAGCACAGCCATTGACCCAGTCTTCTGATCTTGCAAGAGAATCAGCGAAGACATCTGCGCTCATGCAGAATCTTACAAATGTCCTTGAGGCATCATGCAAGTGCAGGAGGGCCCATCTGCATGGGCTGAATCCGTAGATTTTTATCTTGGGGCCAGGCATGTGTGCTGAGCATTATTTATTCCATCCTTTGCAAAGTCAAAATGCTGTGCAAAACACATGTTTAAGAATATACAATGCCAAAAGAGCTTTAACTGTTGTATTCTGCATACGTAAAGGTACTTCACATTATTTTTTAAAAACATAGCAGATACTCGCTTCATGTGAGCTCTAACAGGCTTCTACAGTGAAAGACAAATCCGTTTAAGAGGGATTTGAGTAGACTGCAACAGAGTTACTCGGTCTTGCAGTTAGGACTTTCCTCTCAGATACCTTGTTTCAGCTCACATAAACAGAGGGCGGACTCCTCATTTCTTAGAAGGAAAGTAGGGTTTAGTTGGAAATGCGTCATATTTTAGTCTGTTGGATCTTTTTTGTCTGTTTATTGAAGACTCTCAGTGGCTCTTACCCACAGAGGCCAGCTTTTCATAAAGAGCATGCAAGATGAACTGATGTTGATGTTTCTAAGTCAGAGCAAGGTCATGTGCTGTCCAGTAATTCAGTACAAATAAAACCGCTCAACCACAGATCTTCCTATTTGTGGCACTTTCTGCATGGGCTTCACCAGTGCCGGTACGTGCTGTGGACTTCCTGGGATGCATTGTGCAGGCAGTATGGCCATCAGGCAGGTCACTGTAATTTCATCAACATCATTGCAGTTAAGGACTGATGCCTGCCTCTACCCTTTTCTCTCCAGTCGCTATAGGGCTTTAAGAGACACTCCTAATCTAAATAATTATTTTTGTTTCCACTCCCAGGAACACAATAAGCCCCTGTCAAAACAATCAGTTGTTTATTCTGATGCATGTATGTAATTATTAAAACTCAGAACAACCTCTTGGAGAAATGGAAATTCCATCAAAATCTTACAAAATTCTCCTTCCGTTACCTTGTTTGGAAATGAAAAGGGGTTGGGGTAGAGAATGCTTTGTTTTCTTTTTCTTTGGAAACATCCTTATTTGGCATCTGTAAAGCATTTACATTCCCTAGTTCTGGATCAAAGTCCTTTCATGGCTCATGTTACTTATTTCCTTCTTTAACTGAAGCACAGAAAGGAAAACGGATTTTTCCTCCCTCAGGCTTACAGCATAAACCATTGTAAAAAATCATATCCCAGTTTTTAACAAGGAAGTAGCAAGAGTAAGGAATAAAACATCTCAAAATGTATAAATTGTAAAACCACCCCCCTACAAACTTCAGAATGAATGCTGTCAGTAAATACAAGTGTCTTATAGCGATTATGAAACGTGAGGTAAAATTTAGTAAAGCTAAACCAAGACAGCAGTGCTGCTGGATTTGTGTCATTCCTCATGTTCCAAAGGTTTTCGTTCTTCAGGGGAGGAACTCTGTCCTCTTCAGCCTGTGGAGCGGCTAGTACAGTTGGCCAAGTACTGGGATACAAACTGCAGCTGGACCAGGCACTAGAAATGTTAGAAGCAAAACACTGTTTTCTTTTATTGCATGAGTGGCAGGATGAAATTCAGGGTTGGCTGAATTATGTTCTGATAGAAGAACAAGAAAGTCCTGTGAATCAGCTGTGGCATATGGTCTTGTTTTAAATTTGCAGGAGAGTGTAGATAGTTTTGTTTCTGAACGCAGGACAAACTCTTTCCAAGTCTGCCCCTCCCATTGATCCTGTGCCCCGGAGAGCTTGCTGTTTCTGCTTATTTTCAGAGCTGGGCTGGCTATTCCTCTGGCTTTCTGCCTTTGGTAGACACATGGAGCTCAGTCCCATCGTCCCCTTCAGTCTGCAGACGAGCTTCTAGGCTGTGGCCTGTGACGGTGAATATGGGCTCTGTGCTGTTTCCAGGTGTTGCTACAGGAAAAGGGTGTATGATGGTTGTTTCTGATTTATCCTCTAAGGAGAATTTGGATGTCTATCAGTTCTGCTATGGCCTGCGATCATCCAGCTAGCTTGAGGTAAGCCAGTACCATAATACACGTACCCTTTGTTCCCCCAGGTTTGTTCTGAAAATAAATTGTAAATTCTCATCTATACTTTAGTGTATTCAGGTATTTTAACTGGTTTACTTCACAGACCTTCATTCTGCAAAGTTCTAGTCTAATGTTTCCTTTTTTGTAAGGCAAGATACAGTACTGCGTAGCGTGTTTTATATTTAACCATAAAGCAACACGGACTATGGATTGTTAGGCTGATTTGTTTCCATTAGCTTTCATCCAGCAAATCTGAACTTAGGCCAGACTTCCATTATTCCTCCAAAAATGATGTTACTGACACCCTCTGTCACCATCGTTCTCCCCACAGAGCTCTTGGCCACGTAGCTTTTCTGATGGAAGAGGAAAAATCCTCCCTTTTGGATTATGAGCTAAACCCTAACATCAGAGAGAAAACTACCACAGCACTGCTCCCTCCTTGGTGGCAACTGCATGTTAGTCACTGTGTGCTGCCACGCACCTTCTAATTAAATGTAACTTTGGGATGGGATCTCTTTCTTCACGTGACTTGAAAAATGACATCTCTTGCTGGCTTTTCGGCACTGTGAAAAATATAGTTGCGGTTAGAGAAAGAATTTGCCAGCAGAACCGTCCCAAATCTTACCTGGGTCTTGCAGCTGGTGTTGGACTCATTGGGTCCTGACAGAGGCTCAGGTGTTGGCCTTCACTTTCTCTCTGCACACTGAGATACAGATTGATACGGATTTCTACAGAATTTAGCTTGGGCAGTGCTGCTTGCTGCCAAGACTGCAACTTTGGACAACTAACCTGGTTGTTTCTTTCAAAAATCATTCTGTTTTGGCTGACAGGATTTCAGCATTGCTGGCACGCATTCGTCAGTGTCCCATCAGCTGTACCTGCTGCCAGGCAGAAGCGAAGATTGCGCAGGTATACCGAGAAGTGAAAAAAACAAGGACATGAAATCTTCTTAGTAAAATAATGATGATGTCCTCATACAACTGAGATGAAAATCTGGTATTTTATATTAGTGCGACAGTTCAATGAATTTGATCTTGAGGATGAAAGTAAAAAAGAGACTTCAGAGCTAGGGATGACAAGTAACTATTTGTTGTAGGCAATTTAGGTGAAGTGAGCGTCTAAATAGAGTTTGGTGTAGTGTCCATTTAAACTATCAATGATATCTTTCTAATGAGTATGACTCATTAGAGAAGTAGAACTTTGTACAATTACCTGATGCTGCACTCGGAGGGGTACCAGGATGTTTCAGTGTAACAGGAATCCTACCCCCTGAAGAGCATTTGCTGAATTCTTTAAAGGTTAGGCATACTTCAAAATGTAAGTCAGTGGAAAATGAGGATTTAGGTTAGAAAAGAATATGTCAGAGCTGGTGAATCACTTCAGACCATGAGCTGGAAGGTACTGCTTTTAAACTCCAAAGCCTGTTACCCTGTGTTGGGTGGGGAGGAATGGGGATGGGGAAGACTGGAATATTTAAACTGATAAATTAAATACTTACGCTATGCACAAGGAAGCCCCAAACCCATACTTTTCTTATGTCTTCCATTTTCTCTCCATGCTTCTCCTGAAAGATTAATTGCACAGGAGATCTAAGATATTGTATATACCCATAAATGGAATAGGGCTGAGAACAGAAAACTTAAATACTGAACTTCCTTCTCACTAACTTGGTTTTTCTCATCCTTCCCCCTGCCCCCCCTATTCCTTTTTCTTCTTTTTTTTCCAGTACATTAGCACCACTTCGTGTAGACTGTCTTGCTTTGGTACAGAGTCCAGACTCCACAGCCAGGCCAGCAGCTCCGCAGAGTGGTGAAATGTCCAATGTGTGTGTGGTTTGGTTTTTTTTTTTTTTGTTACGTGTTTGAGGGGCTTTTTTGTGTGCCTGTTGGAAAACTTAAAAGCAGACTCAGATAACAGTATTTTTCAGGAAAGAAGGACAGGAGATAAACGTAAAAACCCCAAACAAACAGGAAAATAACCCAGATCTCTGGCACTCTTTATGTGATACCAAGCAGCAAAAAGCGTAGGTTTTTTTCTTCCCCCTGGTCCTGCCCTCACTGCATCATGTGAAACCTTGCCCAAAGCCCATGGAAATCAATGTGTCTTTCTACTGATTTGTCTGGTTTCTAGATCGAGCCCCAGGCCTCGTGACAAATAGATGAAAATTTTGTTGCAGTCTCTGTCGGGGATGGTAAAGATAAGATATGTTTTTGCACAGGCCACTAACACATCGCTCTGAGAGCCGAAGTGAGCCAAATGCTTACCGCTGTGGGTGAAATCTTCCTCTTTTGCAGAGGTGCGTTTCTAGACTGGTGTAACCAGAAAGGAGCTGACCCAGCTTAGCCTGTGTAGTTGTCATCTGCCCTAATCCCTCCCCCGTTTTCAGTACCTAGTGCTGGTTACGTGGACATCTGCAAGAAGGGCTAGCTAAGACCAACTGTAAGAACACCTTAATGTATGGGGGAGGGTTTATTCCTTTTTGGTTAACACAGCAGCAGGCTGCAATAATTACAATTTCGGTTTCAAATTCACAGTTTGCAACTGTGTCCTGTGTCTAAAGCCTCTCTGCATTAACTACATGGCTGCAGAAGTATAATAAAAAAGTATTTGAAACGAGAGAAGGCCCATGTCTGGGTAAGAGGAGGAGGTGCTGCTAAGGTCTCCTCCCCTCGCTGCCTGTATCAGGGGATTGACTAGTTTTGTTTCATTCCTCCACAACCCCCCCAGGTGCAAATATTAAATAGATCTAGGAGGAAAAGTAACTTAATGAGATAAAAAGAATCTCCCCTGGGAAAAAATAATAAATTCTGCCTTGTGAAAATCAATCATCAGTAAAACAGAAGGGGGAAGACTTTGAGAGGGCAATGGCAGGCAGCTTGAAGCGTCTTCTGAGGTGGCCACCCCCCTCCCACCCCCAGTCACCCAGTGTGCTCCAGCAGTGCAGGAGAGGGAGATGGTGACAGCAATAATTAGTTATAGTCTCTCGTGTTTTGCTCACCCAGTCTCCTGCCGTGGCCTGTGTTTGCCTTCCTATTTCAAATTTGCACAGCTTGCTCTGTCTTTGCTTGTTTCCACCACTGCAGTCTCATGATGATGCTTACGCATCACTCTAATCCGACTCCCACCAAGTCTGCAAGGGGAAATGAAGCACAGCAGGACGTTCACGTGCTGCTGTTAGAGGATAGGCAACAGGTAGAGAGAGCAGAGGTGTGCTGGATATCTGAAGTCATCAAAATGGTTAGAGATAATAAATTTATCTTCTGCCATCCATCCTGTCTTTCATCCGTGCTCAATAGTGGCAAATAAACACCGCTAAGAAATATCCTGACCGTATTTACTTCAGCTTTCTTCACGAGGCAGGAGCCAAACGCGTGTCTAGAAATAATTGCACCGTCCGTATGTGAGTGATCATCCTGCTTAAATACAGCAGCAGACCTGACTCTGGAGAGCAAAACAGCCAGCCCTTCCTCTGCCTCTGCTGCTCAGCTGTGCAGGCAGAGCAGGAGCAGAGGAGGGTGGTGGTGCAGATTTTTGGCTGCCTTAAAGTGACCACATCCTGTTAGGCTGTGGAAACATCAGACTAATGCAGCGATCTGTCTGTCTGAGATGTAGGAGCGCTTGTGGGGATCCAGATAATTTACAGACACATTTGTGTTGCTGGAGGAGGAACAGTGGTGCCGGGAGAACTCCTGACCCTGCTCCTGCGCTCAGTCTGTTCACCCGCTTCACACACGTGTCCCAGTTCTCTGTAGTGTTTTAAGTTCAGTGCAAATGGATTTATTTCAACAAGGTTGCTTTCTTTTCCTCTGGTGCAGCTCCCAGATACTGTTTTCCTGATGCTGCATGGGAAGACTAACGCCGACTCCGTGATGGCAGAGTAATGCTCAGAACAGCAGCCACCGGCCTTTACCTGAGATCCTTCCCCCGCTGTGTCGGTGTGCTGCACTGTGCAAGGTGGGCGAATTTCCCTATGAGCAGGAAGCCAGGCACCACGAGTCCAGGTTGCTCACCTAGGACCACACAGGAACGCTGTGGCACGAGAGAGAATTGATAGCGTATCTCTATCAAGTCTTAGTCTGTGCCCAAACCAACACTTGCAATATTATGCCACGTGAAAGTGGCATGTGAGACCTTAACAAAGGGCAGATCGTTTTTGATGATGCTTAAGTTCTGTGCAAGTCACACGCTTAATATCTAAGTGCACCTGGGAGTTTTGCTGAGCCCAAGCGGGTGTAAGAGTGTAAGAATACCAAGTGCTTTTCTGATGCAAAATCTGCATGAGGAAGTGGCTCACTGCTGATGGCAAATGGCATTCATCCAGTTTCAGATGGAATTGGAGGAACTTTGGTTTTTCTGGGGACAAAAAAAAAAGGGGGGGGGGGGGGCGCTGGGGGAAGAAAAAGAAAAAGGCAGAGGCCTGTTAGAGTGGGCCGGTATCCTACAGAGCCCTGTTGCCTTGTGGCCAGAAGATCAAGAAATCTCCATATGGGCAACTGCAAAATATTTGGGACTGATCTGTTCTTCTTTGCTGTTGGCCATAAATTGCTTAAGCGTGTCAGTAGGGAACAAATGCACCAGCCATCCATACAGGGTTTCTTTCCACTTCCCTGTCAGAGGCCCAGAGTAGCCCTAAGGCTTTTTCCTTTCCCAATACAGCTTTAATCCAAGATGACAGGATCTGGCAAGCTCAAGTGTGTGCTCATGAAGGCTGCTGCACACCTGCTTTGATGATGCTTGTTAATGTCTCAGTATGGAAAGCCAACGTAATGCCACTGGTTTGAGAGTTGCAGGTATGACCGTTACTTGAAAATTTGGCTCTGACTACAAATGTCTTTGTGCCTGTTCTTCCCCAAAAAGACAGTTGAGCATCTTTTCATGTGAAAATGTGTTATGAAATTACTGTTATGTACCAGACTGGGCTGAGGGGTTACTGAGTAAAATAGCTCAGAAAAGAGAGTTGATTCTGCATGGTAAGTCAGAAGGCTGTCACGTAGTTGTTTGTGCAGTTTTGTGAACAGGAGAGGAGGACATTGCACTTTCAGAGAAATCTTGGACTCCTTTACTGTGATGGTAATGATTGTAGCACTGTGACTAATCTTGGCAGTTCGTGCAAGTGACAATTTAAATGGATAGTGTAAGTATAATTGTGAGGACCTCTGTAAACCGAGTGCTGTCCCGTTAGTACAGGATGTGAATGCTTTCTGCTGTCCCGTGTGCCCCGCGGGAACCATCCAAAGGAGCCGCGTTGTAGATGGTTGGTCCTCCCTGACACCATCCCGTGGGGCCTGGGAAAGAGGATATGGCACAAGACTGTGCTTGTTGGGAACAAAGAACTTCAGAAAAATATTTTAACACTAGCTTGCATCTAGTCCAGTTACGTACTCCCAAGGATCAGCAGATTTCCATTCAGATGGCATACCATCAGCTTAGCTCTGCGATGGGACATTGTTGGGGGTCCCAGAGGAGGTATGAAGGTTTGTACCAGATTCTTAGATTGGAAAGTGAGGAGAGCACAGAGCAAACCAAAAAAAAAAATCATTTTCTTTATGTATTCAAGTTTAACTGCAGGGAAGATGCTATGGTGAACGCTAAGTCCTTGGAAATAGGCTTTTACCATGCAAAACAGCAAACCAGATCTTTCCTTGTATTGCTGAAAGTTCCTTCCATTTTCCCTCTCTGTTTTTTCTGCTTGGTTGTGGCTGGAAGCTAACTTCTGCTTGCTTCTGACCTCTGCGTGGTGAGCGTGTGTTTCGACAGAGCCTGGGAGCGGACTGTCACAGCAGAACTTCTGGACTGAACCAGCAGGACACGGAAAGGCTCCGGTCCACGGTGCACGGCAGCACAGGGCTGCCAGCTGCCCTTCTTAGCACGTGCTTTGACACAGAGCAAATCCGCTGATGCAGGCGTAGTGCTGCTGCTAGGTGTTCTGGCATGACGGAAGACTGTAAAGGGTGAAGATACTAAAAAGAAAAACAGTCAGAGTTCATACAACAGGTACTGGATTCTTTCTTGCTGCTTTGTAATTTTGTTTCTTTAAAGACTGATTGGTATTAACACCATTTTTCCATTAAGACCCCTCTCAAATAGATGGAGTCAAAATGTGTTGTGAACTAGTATGTTATTTTTAATCCCCATTTATAATGATGCCTCAGAAGCCTGAAACAAACATCTGTTTCCTTCTTGGACTGGTTTTCTTCCATAGAAGACACTTCCGCTTTTTTTGTTTTGGTTTTTTTTTTTTTTTTTGAACTAGTTCAAGTCACCCCATTCTGTAATCAGGGGTTGAAAGCCATAACTCACCGTCGTATCGGGCGTGTCGTGGGGTACGGGAGCTCATTCCTGCAGAATCTAATGCGGGGAAATACCTGGGGGTGTGCATAGAGGAGGGGGACTGCCCCGCTCTGCTCCATCGCGTGGCGGGAGTTACCGGCCCTCCGCGCTCCTAGCTGCGGTGCGGTGCGGCACGGCCTGGCCATCGGGCGACAGAACGTACCCCTTCGTGCTTTGGGGCTCTTCTGCCGCCCCCCCTTGCGTGCTCGGCAGCGGGCCTGGCCCCGGCGCTGGAGTGCCCCGGCAGGCTCGGGGGGACACCCCCAGGGCCCCCGGGCAGCCGGCGGGGCGCTGGGGGACGCTCCCGTCACCCTGCCGCAGGGCGCTGCACGTTCGCTGCCGGTCCCGACACCGAGCCCTTGCCCCCGCACGCACGGACAGCGCTGCGGGCAGGGCCTCGGGCAGGGCGAGCTGGGCCGGCCCGGCGGTGCCGGCTGCCCGCGCGGCCGCCGTTAAGCCCGGGTGACCCACAGGGCGGTGCGGGCCGCGGGGCCCCCCCGGCGGGACCGGGCAGCCGCCGCCTCCCGCCACGGGCGCGCGGGACGGGCCCCTCACACGGCGGGGGCGGCGGCGGGGGCGCTCCCTCAGCGGGCCCGGCACCTCGCTCCTCCCGGCCGGGCAGCCGGGCGCCCGCCAGGCCGCCCCCCGCGGCGAGCCGGGGTCCCCAGGCCTCCCGCCGGGCCGGGCTGCCCCCGCGGGTGCCGCCGCCGCCGCCCTGAGGGGAGCGGGGGCGCTCGGGCGCCGGGCGCGGCAGGTGCCCCCGGGACCCCCGGGCCGGGCCGGGCCCGCCGCTGAGGGCCGCCGCCCTCCCGGGGCGCGGGGCGGGACCGGGCGGCGGGGCCGCCCCTGGCGCTGCCCGGCGGGCGGGGGCGGCGAGAGCCCCCGGGGCGGCCCCGCGCCGCGCTGCGCACCGGCCGCCGGCGCGAACAAAGGCGGCGGCAGGCGGCGGTGGCGGCGCAGCCCGTGCGAGGCGGCCCGCCCGCCCCTGCTTCCTGGGCCGGGCTGGGCGCGGCGGCCTCCGCGCCCCCGCCCCGCCGAGCGGAGCCGCCGCAGCGCCGGTGGCGGGGCGCGCTCGCCGCCCGTCGCGGGAGCTGCATGTGCGCGGGAGGAGCGGCGCAGGATGGCGGTGCTCAAGCTGGCCGACCAGGTGGGCGCCGCGGGCGGGGGGCGGCGGGCTCTCTCTCAGCCTCAGCGCCGCGCCGTGCGGCCGGGGGGTCCCTTCTCCTCAGTCGGCGGCCCCGGTGCCCCCTCCCCGGGGCGGCCGCCCGGTGCGCCGCGCCTCCCCGCCGGCGGGCATTGTCCCTGCCCCTGCGGGCCGCGGGCGGCGGCAGCCGGGTCCCCGGGGCTCGGCCAAGCCCTGACAGCTCCCGGCGGCCGGGCGGGATGCGGAGGGTGCCGCGGGCGGCGAGAGGCCTCGGGGCGCTGCTGGCCCTTCCCGGGGGTCTCCCTCCCGCCGCCGAGCCGTGCGAGTGGCTTATTTACCCTGTCGCCCTGCCAGTTAGGAAGCGCCCGTTGGGTTTGGCTGTGGCCGTCGCTTGCAGGCTACTGGGAAAAAGCCCTGAAACCCTTAGATCACGTTAAATTTAGCAGCGGGCAGGCGGCTGTAATCGGTATTAAAGCGTTTCTCGTCGCTGGCGGTTGAAAGCCTTTAAAAATATTCAAGAAATTGATGTTACGGCTCCCACGTCCTGATTCATCCACGGACTCTACCAACTGTTACACACTTTGCATGCTTTGATCTGCTATTTTTAATTTAACGTGGGTGCCTGTGATCTGTGGTGTGGGTGTCCGCCGGGCTCGGACCTTCCCGCTGGACTGGGGAGGGCTGTCGGTGGCCAACTGCGGCTCGCACGCCCCGCGCCCCACAGACACAGACCACAGACCCCACTTGCCGTCTGTTTGTGCTGTCCGAAGACAGACCTCGGCACGCACAGAGCCACTACGTAGCGTGCTGAAGGGAGTTTTGCAAGGAAAAAGGGGTAAAGGTGCTTCTGATGTAGAAGCAGCACTGGGTGGCCAAGCACGGTCTGTAATGCTTTCTTGTATGTAGCAGACGGCAGTTACTTATTTATGGGTTGTCTCCTGACATGTCCCTCGAATATCCTCATCTTTAGATGTGGTGCTTACAACTGGCAGAGAGAATGTTTCGCACCATGAGGCTGCGTTACCCTGTGGTGCACAGGCTGAGCCTCGTAAATAAGGATGTTCAGGTAGGATCTGCGTATTAACAATCCAAACAGCAAATGTTAATGTTACAAATACACACCTTACAGAGGACCGACATTGTACCATTTCAGTGCTTTTTACATGTGTCGGGAAGCCCTTGAATTTACTGCCTTTAGAGTTTTGAAACCTCTGCTGGAAGCTTGCAGCCAGGATTTTGCTTCAGCAGCAGCAGTAGAAGTCAAAACAGATTTGAATCAAGCGGATCATGCCTTGGTGAAGTCTGTATTGCTATAAAGAATGACAGGCTGTTGTCTTAGTGTTCTCCCTCCTCCTCTGAGAGCCCTCAAAGCTGAGGGATGAGGCTCATTAGAGCTGCCATTACATCCCTGCAGCATGCCTGCTTTGGGGATGTTCAGAATATTGGTGGATGCTCATGGTGGGTCCTGGTCAGCCTGTGGCCTGGGACACAATACAACAGGCTGATGGTTCTTCTTTGTGGGTTTGTGTCTCCTGTGATTTACGAAGGGATATGTTGGTCTACCTGTATGCGTCCTACTGGATCTCTTTTCATTTTCTTCAGTTTCTTCATCAGTTCTTTTTCTTTCACTTCTGAGGTGAGAGATTGGAGGAGGAGGGGGAGGATATATTAAAGCTGAGTGTGGTGCTTCCTCTTAAAGCAAGTGCAGAAGTTTACATGTGCCTGTTTCTGCATATATGGAACTGTCGCTGGCGGAGCCTTCCTGACATGCAGCCCGGACAGCTGTAACCAAGGCTTTGGGGCTGCACAGCCTCTGCATGCATCAGGCCAAGCTGTGCTTTTCGTCTACATCAGGTCTGAAGAGCACTGTCCCCAGGCTGGCCCACCTCTAAGTGAAAACACAGTAGCAGCAGCCCCACAGCTTCATAGTCAGACCCAGGCAAAACAGATGTGAAGCTGGGGTGAAGAATGACGTGCCTGGGAAGACTTGCATTCCTGTAACAACTCCTGCCGGTGCTCAGAGTCGCTGAGGCGGCAGGAGCAGACTCCTTCTGTGTTTCTTCCTGCTCTTGAGAATCAAGGCAATTGTGGCAGTGATAACTTGCAGTATTTCAGGAAACTGTTTCCTTTTGCTTAAGCCCCAGAGGCCACAGCAGTCTGTGTGCTTGCAGTCTCCTGCAGTGAGAATTACAGTACGCAGCGCGCTACGTACCATGCGTACCTGCAGTGGTCAGGACCCGGGCTGCTGCGAGCGTGGGCTGTTCTCTGTGCACTGAGTGTCAAGTCGGGTTCAGGTCTCAGTTGCAACACTCAGGGGAGGTTGACTCCGACACAGAGCGCTCACTCTTCTGCCTGTCACTGCAATTTCTGTAGCACGTGCTTTCCTCTGGACTCATGGCTTTCTTGGCCAGTGAGGAGAGCTTCGTGTAGGAAAAGACTAGAGAACCTCCACGCTAAGGGTTTAAACGTGCGTTTCTCTAAGTAACCTGTTTCCTCCTTGCTCCATTCTTGGCTTCTCTTACCAGCCACATCTTCACAACACATGGAGCATGTTCAGACGGATGAGAAATTAATCACACTATTTCTCATACAGGCTCTGAAGACAGACAGACTTTCATTATTGCTTCTTTCTTGGTACGGCTGAAAAGGTGCTAAGGTATTGCTATGCTTAATCCTCCAAAGAGATTATCCCTGCTTTTGCTTAGGCGGGAGATCTTCGTTTAATAGTTTAGCATTAGTGTGGGTTACTTGAGTTTGCTTCCAGTGATGGTAACTGCTAGTTCACCAGTCGGACCACGAGAAACTCAAATCATTTAACCACAGGAAGTGTATTCTACCGTTGTTCATTTCTGCAGGAATTTTTTTCCAGGCCTTCCTTTCTTCAGTAATCCGCTGCTAGCCATTTTTAAATGACTTAATGTTAAACTGAAAACAACCTAAGATAATTCATAAAACTTAAATTGAATCCTAGGATCATAATCTTTGTCTGTAGTGGCGTGTCTGAGCAGTTGTAAGCATTCGGACATTCTAAAGATTTTAGTTGTCATATACAAATATTGCAAAACTTACTCTAAATCTTAAAACTTTCATCCATATCTATCTATCTATCTATCTTTTACCATCTCTGCAGTGATGGTTACAGCAAGCATGCACGTAGCTTTAAAGACTCCAAAAAAATTTTTTTTCAATTCTAAGAGTTACTGCTGTGTTGTTCCACATCCAGTTTATTGGTTGTACCTTTCCCATTTTGATAAGTGTTAGTAGTTTATATTATGTGAGGGTGCAGTTGTATGTGATGGAAACCTTTGCATTTAAACTGGAGTTCAGAAGGAGCAGAAGACAAGTGGGTGGCCAGAGGCTTTCGGTTGCCCTGACGCAGCTTGAGCCTGGCTCTGCATGTATAGAGGGCATGAAAACCCTTGCTGTGCCCCTTGGGTGCTCTTTGAGGAAACCTGCTTCCTGCAGCATTTCGTTCCTTCCCATATTTTGCCATTCCTTTCTTCTCAAGAGTCACCTTTCCCCTTTGCCAAAGCTCTCTAAGGGTGAAAGTATCAGTTGGTTTTTGACTTCTGTGGCTGCTTTTTGAGCAGTAGTTGTTGCCTGGACCCACCTCTCTCCTGTCCTCTGAGGAACCAGCAGATGCCGGGTGCTCCCTGCTGCTGCTCGCCCTGCCTGCTGCCTCCAGTTCTTTGCATGGCTTGTTCTTCATACTTGTACTGAGGAACCTGGTTTCTTGAGAACTGTTTGTTTGCCACATGCAAACTTTGCAAGAGAAAGCCTGTTGGTCACAGTCCTGCTGAGTGTGCTTTTCATCTTAAGGGTTTCCATTGAGGGTTCTAGGCAGCAAATACAGACAATTGCTCCTGTCAGCACTCTGTTGAGAGGTAACATACCTTTAAAATATAAAGTTGTACAAGTTAGCTTTTGGGAAACTATTTTGGAAGAATCTAAGTGTCTCCATGTCATTTCCAGGCTTGCCTTGCCAGCTGAGGCCCTCCTTGCAGGACTGCTGGCAGTGCCCACAGCCTGCAGGTTGTCTCTGCAGCTAACTCCATCCTTTTATTCCCGTTTAAAGCCAATGGAGTCACTCTGTGCATGGCTGTATGTGGCTCGGGATGCCAGCTCTCTGCCTGCACGGAGCGGGCTGCCTCCACGTGCCTTGGCACAAACGCACCCATCGCGCCGCACCAGAAGCGGCGGTGGTCGGAGCGGCTCGTGCTCGGGGATGTCCTGCTTGTTGGTGTCTGTCAGAGGCTGATGTGAGCTCTCCCCTGCCTAATTGTTGGTTATAGTTAGGCATGTTTACAGGAGGAATGCATCATTCTGTCTTTGAAAGACACTGAGAATGTTTTCTATAAAAAAAAATAAAAATGGGAAGTTAGCTACACAAGCTCCACCTGTAGCTACTTTTAAGAGATGTAGTGCTTAGTATTTTCACTCCTGCACTGCCGGATTTGGTGGGAAGCTTGCTGTAAGTTTGACAGGCACAGGCTCTGTGTAGCCTTGAGCACCTGGGGAGTGAAAATGTACTGTGACTTCGGCGTCACCAGCTCAGGCCCTGTATGTAAAAAACAACAGAATTATTTTTAGGCGGCCTTTACAAGCATGCATATGCATGCATAAGGGTAATGAAGCCCAGATAAATGGTGGTTAGTGTGTGCACTTAGGGTGCTATTAACTGCAAAACCTCATCCTGTGTCTCCTGGTATTTTGCCTGTTGTCCCTGATTGCTGAGAGTAATATAGTGTGACTAGAACCGAAAGGACCATTTCTTTCCCTCCCTTTCCCAAATGTTTTCCTGTGTTTGACAGTTCTCCACTGACCATCAGGATCCATTTTATTATGGCCACAGAGAAACAGCATTAAACAGATGTTTAAATAATTTTTAGCAGATGTCAAAGATCATAAAAATCGGCTGGGCAGAGGCTGGACTTGCATCTGAATACGCTTAAAACAAAATCAATACAACAGTAACAAATAAGCTCCTAACAAAACCAATGAAATTTCCAAATGATGGTGTGTCTTTAACTTATTTCAGAATCATTCAGTTGACAAGTCTGTCTTTCTCTGTATCCTTTCTCTGTGATTAAAAGCATTTGAGAAGATGCTCCTGAATCTGCTCTATGAAACAGGAGTAATGAACCTGTGCCTTATGGCCACTGCCAGCCCGTGGGCTAATTTTGTGTGACATGCAGTCCCACAGTTGCTGCCCTCCCCATATTATTGCTAGATAATGCTAAGGTGTATATTAATTTAGAGGCTGCCAGGTGTTTTTGCAAGGGCTCACAGCAAAGGAGAGATAATCCATTTTAGTACAAAATACTCAGGTAGCCAGAAAACAAAGGTAACTGTTGGGAAGGAAGGAGGAGGAATTTGCCCATAGGAGTGTTTCTTTCTTATTGCGCGATGAAAACGTGGTTGGACCAAAATAACTCTGCCATGGCAGCCATTGGCTTTCTAGAGCCATGACGTTCCTAGGCATGCCATGCATACTGTGAGATGTGGCTCCATGTGTTTTAAAATGAACTTATGGAAAAAATGGGATGTCAGCAGCATTCCTGCCCTTGTGCAGACCTGTAGGAGTGGTGGTCGCTACCATCTGGTATAGATGGCACCTGAGCTCTAATACAGAATCACAGAGTCATTTAGGTTGGAGAAGACCTTTAAGATCATCGAGTCCAGCCGTAAACCTAACGTGGCTAAGTCCACTGCTAAACCGTGTCCCTACATGTCTTTTAAATGCCTCCAGATATGGTCCTGTTCAGAGGAGGCGGCGTGGGGTGGGGGAGAGCTTTTGGTTGCCAGTGAGGGCAAAATGCTGGCTTGAAAAGGAAGCTGCTTGCTTTTTCTGGTCATGGCTTCTGCAATAGGTATCACTTCCTGATAGTTTTGCAGCTTGTTTCAAGGTAAACAAGAAGCACTTAAATTAGGGGGATTTCTGGAGTTGTATAGCATGCTCAGATCTATCACAGATATTTCTGTAGCAGAGAAATCCTCAGGTTTGCTGTTTGGTAATGCTGTAAGGGTTTTGCAGTGGCTGCACCTGGATGCCTGGGCTGTTTGGAGGGGGTGTGTGCCTGCCGTGCTCTGATGTTAGTTTTCTTGAATTGCAGATGGCATCCAGCAAAGCTTACCCTCCTGCACGCACCTGAGGTGCGGTCTTATATTCCTGCATGACAAGTGCCTCATGACCTCTTCCTGCTCATCTCTTAAATGAAGATGTGGTTGTCATGACTACATTCGGTGGAGAAATAAATACTCCTCCCAGCTTGGGTGCTTGTGTAACGGCTAGATTCAGGCAAGGTGGTGTTTTTATCTGGATCCTTGCTTGATGGTGGGCAGGCGATTTCTGTGACCTGGGCATAAAGGTGCCCACGCTGGGGCCAGCTGGCCGCAGAACGCAGCGCTTGCTTGCTTTGCGGCTCTCCTGCGCCCAGTTTGCAGCTGGTGCCGCTCCATTGACAGCACTGCAGCAGTGCTGTTGGTCGTGCGCCGGTCTTGGGGGCAAATCCCTGAAAGCCAGTGAGGAAAAATGTTAAAGGTTGTTTCTAGAGACCTGGATGTAGCTGATCCTGCTTGTTTGTTGCCAGAGAGGCAGAAACTGTGGGATGTGCTGCTGATGGGAAGGGTTTTCCCATGCTGGCCCGATGCTCTGCGGTGTGTTCGCTAGAGGAGAGTGGCCACGCACCGTCCCCTCTTGCTAAAGCTGCCCCCCGGCTCTGCAGATCTCTGACTTTTTGCTTGAGAAGAGAGTAGCTTACTGTTTAGGAGTTGTTGTTTCAGACTGTCTGCAGGCTTGGGCAGTATTTGTACAAAATATTTAATGCTTCTTTTTAACCTGTTGTCTAGAATTTTTTATTTCTTTCAGTGGCACTAATACAGGTTCTAGTGTCATCAGATGACTACAGGAGCCAGCTATTGCAGGTATAAGCCAATTAAGTCAATGTTTCGAAGTATATTCTGATAACATTGACCATTTCTCCTGGTTTTTATTCCTGCTTTTCTTCTTGAATGCCCTGCTTCATATATTGCTGCCTCTGTATGTTGCAGAACATACAGAATACCTCTGTATTTTAACTGTTTTGTTTGAATGCTTATTAGCTGCAAAACTTTGCACTTTCAGCTGTTTCCATTTTTAAATTAACATTTTTTTCCAGAAGTACATATCTGACATCTGTCACTTTTTTTGTTAGCTGGAAAGCTTGGGCTGGAAAGTTCCCACAGCTGCTGTCTGTGGCTTCAGCTTTGTTTTAATTGCCGCACTAGAAACATGTAGCAGCATGCTGTTGGAGCCCGTAAGCCTGGTGATGGGTGGGAATCAAAGGATTACAAAATTACGTTTAAAGGGGGGAAATTATTTTGCAGTTTTATCCAAGGGTTTGAGGTCATTATTGAAGTTTGCAAGGAGCTGGGCAACAAATTACAGCATTTAGTTGTGGCTAGGTAATTGTGACATTCTGAAAAAGTATGTGCTTTTTGATGACGGCCATTTGCATGTGTTTTGCTTTTGAGGGAAGAAAAAATCTTTCCTGGCTGCAGATGTGCAACCAAAAATGGAGGCTGTTGAATACATTTCTGCCATGGGGTGCTGAACCTCCTAGCCTAACACAGGCTTGGTTGCTTGATGTTCGTACTTGGTGTTACAAGCTGGTTTTATGTAGGGATGTGCATTTTTGTGCTAGGATTACTTGTAATGGCTTGCTGTCTTCCTTTGAAGAGTACTTGGGGAGAATGTCCTTGCAAAGCGCCCCCGCTTCTTCCTCCCAGCTGCGTGCTGCTGCGTCTTTGTGAGGAAGTCAGCAAAACCATAATGGCCGTTTTCTGCACATGGTCTTAAGAGGTACCTGAGAGCATCTATGTACTGAGCTAAGGCTTTAGCTTTTTTGCATAAAGGAGATGGTTTCTTACAAAACCCCGTTGCATACTGAATTATATATGTGTAGGATTGCTCCAAGGGCCACGTGTTGATATCCTTCATGACACAGAAAGTCTGCAAATCATCGCTAGTGATGAATAATTTGCTGTTTAAGCATTGCCATTTCTATTCTGGCATATTCTGTGATAACATTATATGATCTGCTTTTTCCCCATCTGGCAGCCTTTGTAATTTTACAGACTTGTTGCTTGATCAGGTATCTTTTGTCTGTGCAAAAGCTTTAGCAAAATATTTGTTTGATACCTACTGAGTTGCAGGCCTCTAACGGATACCTCTGTACACTAAGTATGACCGGCAGTAGAGAGCATGTAACTTGAAGAAATGAAAGAGTAAAAATGTAAAAATCAGGTACTGCTATCCTCAGTGTATAAACTGGAAAGATGGCAGTCAAGTGCACTTTTAGGTGCACAAGCTTTCACATTCTACATATGATCAAATCGTTCCCGGGAAAGGAAACTAATGTGAACATTAATGAGCTTTTAATCTTTAATAATGTAGGCAGTACCGTTCAGATGGAGAACATAACGCGTTTTATCATAGTGTCATTTTAGCATGATAAGCTCCTTGCTTTTCCAAGGTGAAAGGGCCGCAGATTGCCTTCTGAAATCTCATCCTCGGATGAAGTTTTGCTTTCGGCTGCATTGAATCTAGACCAGCTTTGCAGCAGTATGGGGAAGGTGCTTTGTATTTTTAGTAACACACTGGTAGCAGCACCTGCCTTTGTGTTTCTGTGTATAAAGTTCATTTTTTCCATACTTAAAATAGACAAAAGTGGACAACATGTCCTTTTCATTAGTGTTTTCATTCTTGCCTTTCTAGGTTGCTTTTTTTTTTTTTTTTTTTTTTTTTTAAAAAAAAAGCTTATTCTCTTGCCTTCTGCACAGTAAGGCAGCACAGCGATGCCGTGCCTGTGCCTTGCAGGCAGCAGGAGGCTGGGTTCGCAGGCCACCAGGTTGGGCTGATGTCTCTGCCTGAGCCAGCCCTCTGGCTGTTTGAGCTGGTGCCAGCAGGGAGCTAGAAGCTAGAAGCCTGCAGTATTATCTGGTAAAACACTGATTTGCTCAGTGTGGTCTTTAGTTGTTTAACATGCCAAGGGTAAAAAAATGAGAGAACAAAGGCCTGAAATATCCCATATTGTCTTTGTGCTTCCAGCTGCTTTAATGTGCTTGCCAATGCGACATGCAGCATTTATCTCCAATTTAAAATCAAGAGAGGGACTTATTTAGTCATTGACTCCAGGAACATTTCCAGAGTGCTCCTACCAATCAAGTAAACATGGTGTGCCAGATCCTGCAACCGTTGCCTCTGTTTGAGAGGAGCGCGCTTAGGTGAGTGACCCTGCTGCACCTGGCTCAGCATGAATCAAGCCTTAGTGTGAGGAAATGCCTTCCTTTAATGTAAACAAGCCCTGACCCTTCAGCTAGATGTGTAATCCTGCTTCTCTTCTGGGAGATGTGGCCCTGTTTCTGCGGATGGAGCCCACTGCTTGGATCCTCTCAACTGGAGGCAAATCTGAGATTTTTTAAGAAGCTGCCAAGGTAGCTTTATAGGGGGAGGGGAAGGGGGAAGAGCTGTCCTGCGGAGCCGGAGCCGAGGCGGAGAGCGGGAGGGATGCTAGGAGGAGGCAGGCAAGGTGTAGCTGGAGGCATGGTGCTGCTGCCAAGAGTCGTTGCCCTGGTTTGCTGTAGGAGAACTGGGATGCAGAGAAACTCTGTGACTGAGGTGGCAGGTGGCAGAGCAAGAGCCAAGTCCTGATTTACCTCTTTCAGCGGCTGATTCATGGTGGTGCCCTTCCTTCCTGCAAGTTGTTTTAACACTGTTTACTGTGTGGGCTGATGCTAATCATATGATGTTGCAAGATGAGAAATGAACAGTGGCATGCAGTTTTATAGCAGAGCTTTAAATGCAATGAGCATATACTTTGTTTAGGTATTTGTTCTGTAAAGTGTAAAATCAGCATTGGTGCTGCTTAAGAGAAAGTGCTCTGTTAGAAAATGGTTTCTAGGTCACCTGGTAGGTAAAGATTTGTTCTGGCTGATTGCAGTGGGTGGCTGTCCTTGGTCACTAATCCGGTGTCATTAGTGTCGTATTCTGCCGGTACAAACTGTTAAAGTGAGTGTTGTGCATCAATGCCACTTGTTTAGGCCAAATGTCCTCCTAATAATCCAGAACTGTGTGACTCTTGGCCATAGAGCATGCCTACAAAGCTGGGTCATTCAGGGAAATGGAGATCGCCTCTCGAATATGAACCCTTGCTGTCAGCGGGTCAGATGGTGCCCTTTGGGTGTGTTCACACAAGGTCCATTTCATGTCACGCTGAAACAGAGCAGTCTTCTCACTAAGTTTTGTTTATTACATGTAAATATTTATAGACATATAATCTAGTTTCTAATTAGAAGAAGGTGCTCCTTTTAGAAACGTTTTCAGGAAGACTGGTGGATTTGTACGTCACCCCTGCTACCCAGAGGAGTGCTATTTCTTCTCTGCAGACGAAGCAAATGGAGCTGAACAAATTTGTCCTCCTCTGCAGAGAAGGGTAAGGCTGGCTCATACCGCCGTGTAGCCTGTGCAGCTCAGGGAGCGAGCTACCCAGACCCGAGCCTCTGAGGGTGCATGTGCTGCTGGGGGGGGGGGGGGATTGCACAGCCCAGGAGTGCCTGCATGCCCTGGCTTTGCAGGTGCACTTACCTGGGGCAGCTGGTCACAGCCAGCCTCGCTGTTAGCCTCTTCCTACAGGCATAGGCACAGCTGTCCCATTAATCTGGGACTGTGTTTAAGATCTCCTGGTTCCTGTTCCTGGGTAAAGTGTGCAGTGGGCATATCTGTAACGGGTTTTTACGATTTACCAGAGAGCTGCCTGGAAGAGGAGGCACAAATGATGGCAAACCACGGATCAGGCATGTGATCTTCAGCGCTTCTTGTTCCCACAGGGCTGGCTGAAGTCAACTCCAGCCAACTGTCTGAAAACCCTTGTGTGACTCCTTAGACATGGCTCTGTGCAGACATGTGGTCTCTGGCCCTTTAAAAGAGGTCTTTAAAGTCCTGCACGCTTTCAGTGAGTTGTCTGGATAATTCTGTTGTAGGGACAAAAATTAAAAGGAGGTGGACAAGCAGGCGTAATTCAGTGCCTTTGCTCTTCTATATTCTGCCTCCAAAAAGCTCTAGCATGGAGCAAGCTTTCACCTGGTGCCTCTTTACAGCTGCCCGTCCAGTACCCAACCTTTAAAAAGGGAAGGCTCTGACCCACGGAAGTAACAAAATCTCTTAATGTATTGTCTGACCCTGTGAGATTATTGAATGCTCCGGAGTCTGCTGGATTGAATGGTACTGCTGCTTGCTGGGATACTGGAGCATCAAAAATAAGTGCTGTGTGAGTAACTGTGCTTCAGCTATGTGGATGCAATCCCAGGAATAATGTTGCGTTTCAGAAAAAGTGATCGTTTTTGTCATCACAGTTTTTGTGATCACAGTGTTTTGTGACACTGCTTCTGTTTGCTGTATTTTGTTTTCAAGCAGTAGGCTTGGAGAGAAAACAGTCCAGATTTTTGCCTATTTTTAACAAAGTGTTCAGCTAATACGTTAATGAACCTTGAGCACACGCAGTCGTGATTTTAAGCCACAGTAGATGTTTTACCAATAAGGTAATTCTCTTTACAGAGGGATAAACAGTTTGCTCAGCCAGAGGAGACCTTGGTTACTTGTGCCTTACCGCACAAGTTCACGTGTGTTGTATTCCCCGTAGAGTTGTGCTGATCCCTGGCGTTTGTAGCATGACAAGTGGAATCAGCGTAAAAGCTGTTTCCCTGCCGAGGTCTGCCTTAAACGAGTTTAAAACCCACTCAGACCTAGTTTACGCTGCCCACGCCCCTTTCTTTTGGAAACGAATGCTGTTGAGGAAAAGGTTTGCGTTACTGACAAACCCTCAGAGGGTTGTTAAAACCGCCTGCAGAAAAGCAGATAGAGGGGCTTTACTTGGCTGGGGTGCAGGTGGGGCTGCGGGAGCAAGGGTCTGTTCCCGGGGGGCCGCCGGGACCCCACGCTGTCCCTGCCTGCGTGGAGAGCGGGGCTGGGGGTGCTGCCTCGGGCCAGCAGGCAGGCGGGTGCGCTGGCTTGCCTCGAGCCTGGGGGGACCACCACAGGCTGGGGGAAGGCCAGCTTAACTGGGATGGCTGTGACTGCCCAGGCCCTGGCTGCTGGGCAGGGGGCACGGCTGTGCCGAGTGTCCTCATCCTTAGGATTCGGTCCGACTGTGGGCTGCTTTCTCCCGCGGTGGGGATCTGCTTTGTTATGCTGCCAGCCCTTTCCCTAAACAGAAGCTAACCCTGCATTTCAAGATCCCAGAAGGGACAAAGGAGTTCAAGTGTCTTTTTGATCTCTGTTGCTACCCTGAGGCAAAGTTAGATCATTTGCTGTGAGCTGATCTCAGTTGTGCTTGGAAATGTACTGAAACAGCTACTCCAAAATAATTATTCTGAACAGATATTTTGGTGTGGGCGCTCATGTTCTTGCATAAGAATGTCTTTTGCTAGTCTGTCTTAATGCACCATGGAAGTAGAATAACTGCGGAGCAAACTGCGATGAAGGCAGTGCCAGATTACACAGAGTATGCTCAGTGTACAGAGAACATGCCAGTGGTAAGTTTTATGGTGCACGACTTAAAATATTTCATATTAATTAACAAACAAGTACCAATTAATTTTAGGTTATGATGCTTAAGGACTAGACTGCAAGGAATGGTATTTAGCTGTGGCTGTTTGGCAATTATGACCTTGTATATAATAACAGACTCAATAAAATCTTGATGTGAGAGAGCACCATTAATCAACACAGAGTTAATTAACTGTGCTGCTTACACAGGAAGTGCTGTGCAGAACTGTCTGGATCTCTGTAGTGCTACAGGCTGAGAAGTGTTTGATTTGTCTGATACCTGGCTCGTTCGCACAGAATTTTCCCTCAAAACCGGTGCTGAGGAGGGAGCAACGTTTCCTCTGGGTGAGTGGGCTCCACACACTGGTCCCGCAGGTTGTTCCTGTTTGTGGCGCTGATGCTCTGGCAGACCATAGCGGTGTCACACTGTGTCACTTAGACTTTGTCACCTTCATGGAGAAGGTGGAAGCAAGCCCTTGGAGGAGTGCTGGAGTACTGGAAGTGTAAAGCGCTCCTGAAGCAATGATGTGGTCAGGTTAAACCTATAGGACTGCCCAGGAAATGAGGAACAATGTGGTAATTAAGAACTACACTCATCAGCTCTCATTTAGACCTTTATACAGGATTTTTTTTTCTTTCTTTTTTTAAAATAGTTTGAAAGGTGGCCCAAAAAGATGAAAATGAACAAGATTCAGCACACTTTCAGAGAGAAAAGCATTTCATCTCTGTACCACTCACCCCTCCGCACTCCAAATAGATCTTGTCATTTTCCTGAATACGGGATGCTTAGCAGTATGAAATCAGCTCAGCCTTTTGGAGGGACACTGACCATCATTTTGTTGGCTTGTTTTAGTGTTGGCTCAGTGTGCCCATGTGAAGGATGGATTTCTAACTTGGCATTGTACATTATTAATCCTCTTGCTTACCTGCTTTTTGATGTTCTTTGAACCGCTTTCATATCTGTGGTCACTGTAACTGTGTCACAGAAGAATTCAGAGGTCTGAGACATTGGAGTGCCTTAAGCTTTGCAGCAGCAATGCCCAGTAACAACCAGTTTGGGGGGTTTGAGTGGCTCCAGTATGAGAGAAACGAGAGAAAATACCCTGGGTTTTATTTGCTTACTGCTGTACGTGCAGCCTCTTGAGTTAAAGACTTCGTATGCACTGTTTTTATTCTTAAGGTTAATTTAACTTAGATGCTCTTCTTCTTTTTTTAAATAAGTGCATTTATATGTAATCCTTTCTCTTCTTCTCTCTCTCTGCCACCTGGGCTATTAGTCTTAATTACAGAGTCCCATTTAGTAAATCATTAATACAAGAGTAGTTTTATATACTGCCACAAGATACAGTGACCAAATTGGGCCAGAAATAGATGAGCAAAAAATGTGTAGTCTGAATCTTATTCTTCCTTTTTTCTTGCTGTGGCTGAAAATGTGCTGCCTATTAATGCCTGCTTTTATCAGTATAAATTTCTTAGGACTAGGAGACTTCAAATGTTTTAACTGCTCTTTTATATTTTTATGTAATGATCTCGTGCTTTGAGTAGCGAAGGAGGTGTTTTACTTGCCTCCTCTCCCTACCAGGACAAATGTTTTCCCCGTATTCACCCTCTTTTATAAAGTGTAATGGGATGCTCTTAACAGTTTATAATGACAAACTAATTATGGGGGCCTGGGAGTGGGGAAGGGGGGTAGAGAGGAAGAAGTTTTCACTTCAGATCTCCAGGCAGAGGAAAGTGATGATTCAGCTAATCTCTCTTCTGCAGATGAGATTTTTCTGCTGCAGCCACACAGCTTCTTTATCTGATACGAAAGGAGGCAATAATCCTTAAATGATGGAAAAACAACTGTTCTTTTTTCTTTTTCTTTTTTTTTTCGCCCCAATCTGGGAAACAGAAGTCAACTGACACATCTTCTTGTTAACCCCAAAGTATAACTAGTGGTTATGGCCTAGCATTCCGACTTTTCCACTCTCCCATCCAGCTGCCTCTTTAACTGGCTGGAGTGACTCTTTTTGACTCCGGCGGCTCATCCCGTGCTCCAGCTGCTGCCCAGACAGTGCATTCAGAAGCGTCGCTTCAATTAGGTACGTAACACTTTCTGAAATTCAGACTTGTGCCTAGTTTTTCATGAGCCACAGGGGATTAAATCCAATGAATGGGCAATACTGTATTAAACTAATATTAATGATAACTATTCCGTTTTAACATTGTGGCCAATGGTCCCACATACATATTTTTAAACATATGTACTACATAGTGTATTACGGACCCCTAACATATTGTTTTGGATTTCTGGGTTGCCTTAACCATGGTTTGCTGTAGAGCCATGTTTAATATTCCTTGTTTTGAGGAGCCCTTTCTCTCTTGTCCATATGCAGCCCAGTTTGTCCTTCCTCACACCTCTTGTGTTTTCACCACCTGATGGAAGATGGTCTGTGCATTCTCCTGTCTTCAGCTCGTGTCATAGGGGACCTTTAAATGTTGGACTTCTCCATTTCCACGCCCCTTCACACTTTCAGCACAGTCTCTCTTGTCCTTTCTTGCCACTGCCACAGTATCTGCAGTGCTGTGGAGTCGGATGAAAGGCAGCGGTTAATACTGCCTTTGTACCAGTCCTTCCCTTGGGTGTGCTGGTAGAAATCCCTTGGATCTCTGCTGAAGTTTCATCATCCCCTTGATTCCCAGCTTCAGAAGAGCTAGGATAATTTTCTCCTAAGAACACCAAAAGACTGGAGCTGGTGGCAGTACAAGCAAGAGTCAGTAGTTCTCAAACAGTTCTAGGTACGGTCTGTTATTTGTGGCGCTTCATTTTGTACGTTTCCTCCATTCGTTTTGGCCTTATAAACAGCCCATATTTTTTCTTTTTAAACAAAGTGGAAATGATTTCATAAATATGTTAGATGTAAGTTGAAGGCAATGATAAATGTTATTAAACTTCTGTTATATGATGTGGAAGGTATACACATAATGGATGCAATCAGAAAAGACTGAAAAATTAAAATGTAAAATAGCCGTGACAATGTGAAATTTTATACAGATTATTTTTGAGCATGTGAAGGAGGGGGAAAATAAAAGACTGGAGACAGGCAAATGTTATGCCTATTTTAAAAGGGGGGGAAGTGAGGAGCCAGGGAATTAGTCAATGTAATGCCAACATTGTGAAGTATACAAAGCAAATTGTTGGATGGCAGATTTATAGGCATCTAGAGAATGTTAAGGTAATTAAAAAAAGAAAACCACAAAAAAGCATGGAAACAAATGTTCATCCTAATGAAGGGCCCATATCTGTACTTCTTTTTCTTGCAGGCATTCAGAGAGATGGGAAGATGGGATATTATTTCAGATTTTGAAATTACTATACTGTTTGTTACAGTTGGTTCATGTTTTAAAAGCTGTAAGTACAGTGGGCTGCATCCTGGTCCCCCAGATTTCAGCAGCATTTGAACTTCCCTGTGTTTAGTGGCATCTAGCCGTTTTGACAGTAGTAGAGAAGGAGGAGGACTGTGATGATGAAAAGCCGTAAAATCTCTAGTTCCCAGAAGTCTCTGGGATGGCAGAGCTCAGGATTTCTGAGAAGTGAAGTCTCTGCTGTTGATTTTCCTACTCTGTTCAGGGAAATGGGACTTTGTGCACTCTTTGTGAAACTTGCATTTACAACACCAGCAGAAACAACCCCATAAGGACCCTGGACTTCTGCTAACCGCTGTAGCCACAAGGGGAATAATACGGAACAGTAAGTGCTGGGCTTGTTCTCGTACACGCATGATGAGATAGGCTGACACCTGGGCAATTTTCAGCTGTGTCTAAATTGGGAAGCTGGTAAGAGAACCCAGTGTCTCTTCACCACTCACTTTCTGTGACGGTTTTCTTTGCAGACCCTCAGAAGGGTGCTCTTCACTTTCTGCCAGCAATGCAGCTTTCTGATCAAGATTTTGCCATAGCTGCAGCAAACTTGGTCAGTGATACAGAAAGAAAGATGCTTTTGGCATGAATAGAAATTACAGGATTTGGTTACCAAGGCAAGCAATTCCAGTTTCAGCATGCAAAGGGGGAAAAAAATCTGCCATTGTCTAGTTTAATGAAAGCTGTAAAACTGAGGGAAAATAACTGTACACTAAAGTAGCCTTTTAAATATGTAAGGAATTTAACAGTGTCTGAATCTGCCAGCATTAGAAGGTAGCAATGGCTTGTAGATACTGTCTCTTCTGTGCAGAAGTAATTTTAATCCTTAAATGGTGCACTATAGTTGGTTTCTTTAATGCCAGTACCAGTATTTTCAGCATGTTACAAGACAGATGAGTGAATGGGAGGGAGAGAGAGAAAGTGATGTTTTCTGATCAAAGTTTTCATTTTAATAGGCCTAGAAGAGCTGCTTGTTCAGGGCATTTAGGTTGTGTTGGTATAGCTGAAGGACAACTGAATGGAAAATTTGATGTTAGCAGGGTGACGTGGGTCTGTCAGTATCAGAACTTTTGCTTGAAAAGAGCTTTTTTTGCTTAATAGCTTGCCAGGTGCAGAAGTTAACATTTTATATTTCTTAAATATTCAGAATTTTGAATACTTTATTCTTCTGGCTGCAACTGGAAAAACCAGAATTTCTGCTGCTTTGTATGGGTTTTAAGGGTTTGAGATATTTGCTTCTTTTTACCTTTATAATATATTCCATCTGAAAGGAATAGGGATTTAAGAGAGTTAAGAGCAGGTATCTGTACACAGTGGATCTGCGATTGCAGAACATCCACCGTAATGCTTGAGAGGCCTTCAAGGTGAGGCGAATTAAGTCAAATCTGGAAAACAATCGGACAAGTTAGGTGAGGAGTGTAACAGTAGGGAACGTGATTTCTGCATGCCTTGAATACCTGGGGCAGGTTGTTTTGTGATTTGCGAAGCCTTTGTGATAAGACAGGAGCTCTCTGTGGCTGATGCCAGTTCTTTCTTTGAAGTCTGTGCTCTCAAACCCCACCGTAAACATTACTTTTACTGTAGCAGGTTGGCTGGGTCTCACAGCTATATTTAATGCATTCTTGAAAGCACTTGAGCTGGCTGATCTCTTTCCCATTCCACTCAGTTCCTAATGAAACCACTGCAGGTGCTTGTTCAAAACAGAGGGGAGCCCTCAAGAGGACCAGAGTGCAGAACAGGAAGGATGCACTGCTGTGTTTCCATCGGGAAGGGGCAATGTGGGCACCGTGCTTACAGTGTTTCCTTTTGAAAATGTTAAGAACTGCCTTTTAACTGATTATGCTGTCCCAACATGGAGGCTTCAGCGTTCATCTTCCTTCTCCCCTTCCTCCTTCATGGAAGCAGAAGGAACGTCCCGTCTGGTTTTGTAACGGTGTAGGTCTGCACCTAACCAACAGCTTCCATGGTGTTCAGAGAGGTGCTGGTCCCACTGCAGCTTCCCTGGCAGCCGATGACCCCTGCGTTAGTGCTTCTGGTAGCGGATAGCTTAGGTGAACCTGGTGTTCAGAACAGAACGGTGCTGTTTTTTCCTTTATTGCTGTACTCCTCCAGAGCCTTTGAAAGTCAGCATACACCACTTGGAGCTGTAGTCTTTTGGTTGCCAAAGCTCGCATCTTTTGTAAAAACTTAACGCCTTCTTTCCCACCTCATCCTGGCTCCAAACGGTTATTAAATTCAGTGTGTTGATCCCCTGTGACATTTCTCTCGTTATCAGAATAGCTGAGACCCTTTGGCTGTCTGCTTTTCCCTTCCTGAACTTTGTCTCGCTTCCTTTTAAGCCACCCAAAGTCTGTCTCTGAAATTGTCTTATAATTATTTTCATCTGTTCACTCTCTTTGAATTTTTCTCCCTCTCTGTTCTTGTCTTCTGAGATTATTTTATGCTGTGTGTTCTGCCAGCTGTGATTTTGCTTAACTTAGGCTCTCAGCAACGTTGCTGCCTTGTGGGGTTTCTGTAGCGGGAGCAGGGCTCTGCAGATGGCCTGTGGGCGAGCTGCTGTGACCACAGGGATCGGCTCAACACGTGTCCTTAAAACTGACACCCCGATGGGAGGCCTGGTGGGGCAGACCCAGGTATGGCTGGTTGACTGAAGGATGCTTTGCATGGCTGCGCATGCTCGTGCCAGTAATGATTTACACTGACGTTTATCTTGCAAACATTGAACCTTCCAGATAGTTTTCCCTGTTTCCTAGCTGAAACCATTTCATTCAAAAATTCCTTTTTGGAAGTCATTCTCTCTATCACAGGGCCATAAAATACTGTGCCTTGTATTTTGTATTCTGTCTAGTTTTGAACCATCTGGTGTTAAAATACATGTGTGAAGCACTCTGTCATGGTACTAGAAGGCACCTACTTTTGTAGCTGCAGTTTGGTTTCTAAAAATGTTGACTTTTTTATTAAAAAGACTTTCTTCTGGTGTGTGGCTCCGTGTAGCTTCATGCTTAAAACAGCAATAAAACCATATCCTGTCTGTCAAAGGTAAGAAGTGTTATTGAATGCTCAGGACTGTGTTCAATATACAGATATAAATCAAAAATTTAATCCCTGAATACAGTAATAAAAAAATTAGGACTAAAATAGCAATAGGCCCATGGGTATTATTATGTCATGGCAGGATTTTCTGTGAACAGTTCATTAAAGACCTGGATTCTCTGAAACTGGCTGCCCAGTTCCAGCCAGGGCCCCTGGCCCCTGGTCCCTAGGAGCCAGGGCAGTGAATATCAGTTTCCTCTGCTGGCCCAATGTCTGGCTGCCAAAGGAGCTCCCAGAACTTGAGCGATGCTCCAACATAGCCAAGGAAGTGAAGTTTATTATGTCAAGATAAGAAAAATGTGCTGTAACCTAGCCTTACAAAGTCATCCTTAAAAAAATTTAAAAAACCCAAGCAGCCTCCCACCCCAAAAAACAGTCTCTAGCCACTTCTTTTTGAAGGCTCAGTAGAGCGAGGAGGATGTGGCAGGACATCGTAGCGTTACACCCACTGGTTTCTGTCCTCTGTACTCAACACTGCTTTAGCAAGACGCCTTACAGCCATGTAATTTCACCTTTATTGGTCCTATCTGATTTATTTCTGACGCACGTCTTCTCTCTCCTTTAAATCATAATTATTTTCCCCCTGAAGACTGTATGAAAAGGGTGATGGTATTTTTAGTTTGCACAGTATCTCTTGCAACCTTTGGGTGCTTGTACGTAAAACATAAGCTTGATCGTGGACCTGACAGCCAGCAAAGAAAATGCCAAGACGAGACTCGCAGAGCAGGATGAGTCCCTTGCTGCCAGTCCCGCTCCCCAGGCTCTGCCCACCAGCACTGCATCCTCTACTGCTTAGGAGCACCTTGGTCTAAATTCCTCTACCGAGAAATTTTGTGTCAGCATGTGCCATTCTGGCAGTGGCCTGGGATTTCTGAGACCAGCCGGACTGGCACACTGTCAGAGGCTCCTTTCTTTGGATGAGCAAGTTGTGGGGGATATTGATCTTCTGAACAGCATTCACTCCTGCTTCTCTTTCCTTCCTGCTTCCACCTTGCAAGGTGAAGATGATATGGCAGGACAGAGGAGTTGTTTGGAGGGTTGTCTGTGGCTTGTGGGACCATCTGTTTTGCAGGCCTGGTATAAACTCCCTGCATATGCATTGTTACTCTACAATATGTTTATACAGTATGTGCGGGTTCAGGCTAGCAGAAGAAATGCATTTATCTTCTGTTGGCAGAGAGCAGCCCTGTAGCACTAACGGAGAATGGAGTTGTTTGCTTGCGGGATAAATAGAAATCTCCCTTCTGTGATTATTAACCAGTTTCTTAGAATGTCACTTTCTTTTTACAATTAACCTCTCATAAAATACCCTAATGAAACCTTTTTGGCATTCCCTGCACCTCCACCCCCCGCCCCCCCCCCCCCCCCCCCCCCCCCCCCAAGCCGCAGCACAGCTTGCTGGGTTTGCATTAGTGGTCTGTAACAGTTCATTCAGGAACTGCCTTTTAGATGTTCAGATGTAAAAGCTTGGCTCCACCGAAATTTATGGTTGCGTTACCATTACCCTGAGTGGGACTAGCATCTCCCCCTTGGATGCTGGCTGCCAGTGCTGGGAGTGCTTGAGAGGCAGTCTTGTTCGCCTTTCCTCCACGTCTGTTGGCATGAGCTCCTCAGGCTGGAGTTGCAGTGCTGGTGGAGCACCTACTGGAGCTTTCGTACTAAAGTATTAATCCAGAGGAGTGATCAGGGCTAAGGCAATAGGAATTCCCAGATTGTATTTATAATTTTGTAAGATCATCCCTAATTTCTAGCTTTTGTCCTTAATTTAGGTGTTACTGTTGGAATTACTGAAACTGACCATTGAAACTGACTGTTCAGCCCTTGAGTCTGTGTGGTGACAGCACAGATATATATATATATATCTTCATCTTGCTTTAAACTTACCCCTTGTAATTTGCTCAGGTTGACGAAGCGTGCTGGAGGGAGCCCCCGATGCTAGTGGCTGGCCACACGAGGTGCCTTGGAGGGGCTGGTGGAGGTTTGATAAGGGGTGGGCGGTCAGATTTCACCCCCTGCAAAGCCTGGGCTGCCTTTTGGGTTAGGCATTGGGGAATCTTTTGCCTAGTGGGCAATCCTGCAAACAGATACAGGAATGAGCTGGGTAGGAAACAGTACTGTAGCGGCACAAAACCCCTTGGTCTGCTTTTTGGCTGGCTGCTTGCGGTGTGCATTGCTCGAGCGCTTCAGTCACAGTGGTTGTGCTTGGCCTCCGCCTGTGGACGGCCACACGGTGCTGGACATGGTGTGGCCGAGTGCCCCGAGCCCCTGTCCTGGCTGCGGCGCTGGCTCTGTGCAGCCACCAGCCTCAGCTGTGACCCTGCCGTGGGGCTGCTGTCTTGTGGGACCCTTGGGAGTTCCCCCCTCCTCGCAGAGGTGTCTGGCGCCTGCTGTGCGGCTCTTGGCCGGGGCAGATTTTGGCACAACGCTCGCGAGTGCTGCCTTTGCGTGTTCCCCTGTGCTTAACGCACTGATCAGGTTCTCACTCCTTCCCAAGCCACAGACATTTTGCTGCCTGTGTGCTAGGTATTTCTACTGTGGTGCTGCAGCTATAATCATGGTGTCCTCCAGGCCTGTGCCAAACACCTCCTGCTGGGCCATCACACCCATTTTTTCCCTTGCCAGAAGGAGAAAATAGTCTGAACGCGATCTTTCACTTGTGGTTGAGTCTGTCTTTCTTGTGGTGGCTGAAGCAGCCGGCAACTGGAGAGGTTTTTGGGACGTTGCTGGAAGGAATGGAATGGAAAATCGTGGGGGTGTATCTGATGGCATGGGCTCAGGAATTCAGTCTGACATCTTTTGCTTTAAAGCAATGAGCTTTGCTGCGTTCATCATCCTCTTGGGGACTCGATGCGTAGTGCGGCGGGCGCTTGAGAGGACACGAGGGAAGTGTGTTACTTGGGTAAACGGAGTGTGTGTGTGAAATACCCTCCTTTTTGGTCTAACCTGCTGTGGGGATGGGTGTGCTGTTAGTTTCTGAATAATTGCTTTGGATTTTGTGGATACAGCATTACTCGCTTTCTGTCCTAACCTCTTCAGCGGTGTTTTTAACTGTTACACAGTTGTCTTTTTGCACCTGACCATGTATATAATAATTTTTATCCCTTTAAAATCCTTGTGAATAACTGGAATCTGGTACCAGTATATTTGACAGTTGTCACAAACCAATGCCAGTCATTCCTGAGGTTAAAGACGACAGGACTGGAGCTGAAATACACTACCCTTTCCCTTCTGTACAGGTGGCTAAAAGCTAGGAAATGTTTCTTTTTGTGTATGATAATAAGCATTAGTTTAATTTGTTACTAATGACTAAGTTGAGGGATCTCTTTTCCTCCCAGCAAGACTTGTACCTTCAAGAATCTGCTCTCGTTATTTGCGGATGAAATTATTTATGTCTTAACATTACATGAAAGGGGAGAACATGATGTAGCGCCAAGTAGTTATTTGTTAACCATATTATTTTAGACACTAAAGAGTGTTTTACTGAATTTTTAATTAGTAAAAATACAATTTCTGCATGTCTACAATTTCTGCGTGTCTTGTTCATGACATTAACTGCAGGTTTAAATGAATCTCAGCTCTTAGGTGACATGTAAACTATGTATCATTTTGCTGCAGTTAAGGGCAACAACCGTCTGTAATCTCAGCGTTCTACATTTTGACAGACAATTTTATATGCGTAGTTTTTTCCACCATCATTTCTAGTGTCCAAGGGCCAGTGGTCCATGAAATCAGATCTATGTGACTATTCCTGGTGTATTAGCTTTACTTAATTTTCTGTAACAAACTTTGGCAACGCAATATGCTGGAGGTTTTTGGCTGCCTTTGTTCAGCTGGAAATGACCTTGGTTGTACACTAACTTGACACACCGTGTGACATTCTGGCCTAGTTGCCTAGCTATACAAATAAACTCATCTGATGAAGTGACAGCTGCCTGTTTTTCTAGATGGACGGGTACTTACTAAACAGCCTGAATCACAAAATCTATCTCTTGGCCTGACGACTTCCTTTTTATATAGGCTTTAGAATATTATAGTATGGATGCATGTGTTTGTGCTGGTGTATTTGTGGTTTGGGCAGCTGACTTGGGGCTCCTGGGTTCTTGTATACACAACCTGCGATGAAGGCAACGCCAGGTGAAGACAGGGAACAGTATGGCTGAGCGCTGAGGTTCAGCCTGGAAACTGCCACACACTGAAAAGGAAAAAGGGGTCCTAGAGTCAGTAGATACAAGGGAAGACTCAGTGGATAAACCTTCACAGCCCAGCATGGCAGAGATGGGATCAAAGGAGGTTTTAGAACATCCCAAAGCTTTTGATGTTTGGATTGGTGGTGGTTTAGGCTCATTCTCTACAGCTCCTCACTTGCTTGGAGCTGCAATCCCACTGAAAACTTTCGAAGCCTTTAGAAAAATGCAACTATTTTGTTTCGTTTCTTCAAGCTGGAGGACCCACCCCTTGTGCATACTTAATAAATACATAATTGCCTTTTAATAAATACAGAATTGCTTTTTAAAATAAAAGCAGGTTGCTTTCAAAAAAATCCAGTAATTAGTTTTTTAAAAATACAGTTAATTGTAATTTATCTCTCATGATATTCAGGAGGTAGAAATGTGTGCGTGTGTGTGTGGAGCTTGCTGTGTGATGCTGATACCCTGTGCTGAAGAGAAAGAAGCCCAGGGGTTAGCAGCAACAGTGAAAATTCATTAATTACTTCCACATTATCTAAATGAAAGTATGTGTTTCAGCTGTGTCAGTGAGGTTCTAAAAGAACTGAGGGTTTTCTGCCTCCAGTAGTGGGTTTGTGTATGTACTGACCAATAATTTTACTTTTAGTAGTACTCTGTGTGAAATTAAAGTGTAGCACGTAAACACGAGTACCTGGCGTAATAGCTAATGTTACCTTTAAGAATGAGGAGTATTTTGAGCAGCATGTGCACCTCCATAAAACACCATTAAGCTGGGAGTAAACTTTTTCCAAACGGGTCCAGTTTGTGAGATACAAAGCGTCATGTTGTGTTGTGCTTCTGCTGGAAATGGGAAGCTTTTGAAGCTGTTTTCAAAAAGTGATGTTTGAGGTGACACTAAACTGTATGTCAAAATACAGCTGGACTAATGCCAGCACTAGTACAACAAAAGACAGAACAAAAACAGAGGCTGGAAATTTTCTACGGAGAACAACAGTGTGAGCAAGTCATCACAGATCAAAGCATGTATAGAAGCTTACGACTGCCTTCATTTGAAGGTTGATTGTATTTCTGAGCTGGAAGACAATATCACAGCATCTTAAATCACCTCTTATCTGATCTGTCTCACTGGTTTTTGTTTCTGTGCCTGTTGGGATAACCTCTCTGTTTCTTCCCTAAACCATCACAATGGAAAAGTTTTGCTGCTTTCTTTACGTCCAGGCAAAACTCAGCAGGAAGACTTACTCAGACTTGGTGGAACACGTTCATCATTAAACTGCTGATCAGCAGCAGGTCGGGGCACTGCTTCCCTACCCACTACCACCAGTCCTCCCTGCCCTCTCTTGTGAAGAGACATCATGTTATTTCTAGTCAGTGGGATGATCCCGCCAGCGGGCCAAGAAGCTCAGGAACAGACTTTGCTGGTCACACACTGAGATAACCGCGCATGATGACAAGCTTATTCTCAAATATGCCATTGGTTCAAAGTAAACTCGCAGAGCTGAGAAGGCAGAAAGGACCTGTGCTCGTGGCATGGGGCTGGCTTCTGTGCTTTCTCACAAGGCAGCTTATATGGGTAGGTTTTGGAAATTTTCCGTACAAAGGCAAACAAACCACATGGGCAGCAGTCGGGGCCCCAAAGATAAGGCAGTGTAGCAGTGTTTGTGTTAAAATGCTGGTCACTGCTCCAGCAAGCTCACACTGCGAGGCGCTTTCTGTATCTTGTGCTTTAAAATCCGCGTTAGTCAGGTGTTGATGTAGTGCTGCCATGATTTCTTTTGCTGTGCCTTATTAATAATGAAAGAACTGAATAATATATTGTGGGCTAATGTCTGGCAGTAGCAGCAGTGGCCTGAATTTGACACGTAGCTGGTAAAAAGTGAGTGAGACTCTGCCTTTCCCCCCCACATTGTTATTCCAGTTGGATTGAAAACCACTTTTACTGTCTCCTGCAGTCTCCTCTTCCATCAGTCAGATGGTAGTCTCAAATTAAGCTGGGTGAGTTGAGACTTTTTATCTGGAAAATATGTCAGATTCAAGAAATTAATGAATGCCCCAGGTTCAAGTGTTGAACTTTTTTGTTGCGTCCTTTTGTCTTCCCTGTTCTTAAGCGTTGTGAGACCCAGCCTTTGATCTGAGTGATCTGCGACAGTGTGATTCATCTTGTCAGGTAGAAGCTGACCTCCATCTTCTGGGTGGAAGTCAGTCTAGGATTCAGGCAACGTTACAGAATTGCAGTGGTATAGCTAAGGGTAGCTTTGAAATACTCCGGTTGTTTTCTGCTGAGATAAATTCTTGAGACTCCTCCTTTAGCCCATAACAAATTTCAGATGTGTTCAAACTGTGTGTTTTCTTTCCTGAAGCTTCTCAGCTTCCTCTTCTTCCGTAGCCTGTTCAGAGGGTGCTTATGTGGAAAATGGACGATGACTTTTCTCTGCGTGGAGACAGCTCAGCCATAGGTACCCTGCTTATTGAGTCTGTATTTGCTGTATGTACCTGCAGATTGATTTATTCAAGGTCTGCAAAGTGATGAAGTCTGTAAGCTCAGGTAAAATGAATTAGATGCTATAAACATCCTACTTCCCTCCTTCCATGCCGTAGTGATGATCTCATTCCCCTATGCAGGGAAATTTAGGATTGTTGTAAACAGGAAACATTATCAAAACAAACCGACTGCACCCACCCTTAGAGCTTCAATTATAATTCAAGATCTTGCTTGAACAAAATAGACTACATTTGTGCAAAAGCGGACAGCTCTGATTATATCCCTGTATTGAGAAAAGAGATTGTAATAACATGAGAGAAAATCACAAGTTTCACAAGAAAACCTGGAAGAGATCCAGTTCTAAACTTGGCAGGGTTAGTTATATAATTGAAGGTCTGGGAGGTCAATCTGTTCCATGCTACGGTCTAACTTAATTTATATAGTTAAAGCTGCTTCTGCCGCCTTTCCCCCAAATAAATTTGGCAAAATGCTGTTCTATCTTTAGCATGGGGAATAATGAAAGTCACTGACTGTGACTACGAGTTACCTGGTGAACTCTGCAGAAGTAAGGGAGATACCATCTTTGAAAGTCTTTTATTCAGACTTATGACAAATAGCAATGATACTGCCCAGTTATTGTTTATACTGAAGCGTGCTTGTGGATTTGTTTCCAGGAGGAACAGAGATAAAAAAACAGACACAAAAACCAACTCTCCCCTCCAAAAAATCCCCAACCAACTTCGGTAGCTTTTTAAAAGAGGATTTGAGGCTAAGTTATAGCTGCAAATTTATTTTAATTTTCTATGGCAGTTTGCATGTCTACAGATTACTTTTACTTGGGGACAGTGACTCCAGCTGGCTCCTTCAAAGGCTGGCCCTTCCGTACCTGGCCGCTGTGCGTGCCCACATGGCCACCTGGCCTCACCGGGGTCCTGGGGCTGGTGATCGCAGTCCTCATACCTTACTGTTCCTTTTTTATTTTGTGTCTCTACGGTAGGTCATGAGGAAAACCTTTTGTTCTTGCCACGTGTTTTATATGATACTTCAGCCATGCACTTCTGTACATACCTACAGAATGGTCTCTGTGGGCCAAGCAAAAGCACAGCTAGCACAAGCAGGTGATTCGCAGTTTGGGAGCTGGGTGCTGCTCTGAGCAGAGTTGGGCATGAGCAGCTACCTGTGATGATGCAGAAAGGAGATGAGTCATGATGGCGAAAGGTGGAGGCTGGTGACCGAAAAAAAGCATAGCCAGGGTCTGCTGCAGGCATCAAAGCTATTTATTTGGTTTTGCATTGCTTGTTTGGCGTCTGCTGTTGTTAAACTGCCTGACTGTCGTGGCTGGAAGCTCTGCAAGTTTCTATTGTGAAGAATGAGCAGGAAGCCTGTAGGTAATCCAGAAGCCTCAAAGAGATGATTGTTTTGCATTGCTTCCTAATATTTTTTTTTCCTTTGCTCGACCTTGTGCTAAAGAGACTTTTGGGGTTACTTGAGGGGAAAGGTAGAGGAGCGGGTGGATCTGATAGAGCTAGCGGATGCAGGCGGGGTAGCCGATGCTGAATGAGGCACTGGTGTGCTCTGTCCTGCCGTGCAGGCAGGCTCTCGCTGCCTGTGCTGCTCACCTCGGTCGTAATACAGCGGGAGATGTCTCAGCGGAGGAAGTGGTTTGTAACCCCGCTGCTGCATGTCAGTGTTGTTTGGTCGTTACTCATCCGGGCTGCCGCTGGAGATCCAGTATAGCAGGGAGCTCAGGAAGTCCTGGGGTCAAGTGCCCTGCAACACAGGCATCCAGCCAAACCAGGTGGTTTGCATTTCTGTCGCTTCTTTTCAGACTGAGCTGTGCTGAGATGGTTATTAAAGTTATCACAGACAAAATAGCACTGTTCCTTTTTCTCGCCTGTATTCATCCCAATGAATGTATTCATTCATGTTAGTCATCCCAACCTCTTAAATCTTTATACGTGCATAAGCAAGACGTGACTTGTCACTGAAGTTCAGCAGGTGCATAGATGTTAAAGTGCTGTATCCTCTGTAATTTTCCTGATCTAGTGATTTGGCCTTCACCAACAGCCTTAGGTTTAAATGGCGCAGGATATAAAAATGACTTGGTTAGGCAGCTATGCTTGTTTTAATAATTGTAAGAAGTGCATTTGGGTTTCTGGGGATGTACGCTAGCAGAAGTTGCATCAGTGGCCTCGTGTGGTGCCTGGCTTGTGCAGTGGCTCAGCTGCAGCTCTCAGAAATGAAAACCTTCGTGGGAGACACATGGAAATGCAGTGGATTTGGCTGGAGTCTGGGCTTCCCTGCGCCAGCCTCAGGAGAGTCTGGCTCTGGCTGTCTGCAGAAGGGATACTGGGCAGGGAGCTTTCACGTCTTTAAAAAGGTGTATAAAACCCAAGCCTGCTTTTAGGGAAGGGCAGCCCTGAGGACCGGTCTGAGGCTCTGGCTCTGTAGCCAGCAAGGGCAGGGAGTGTCTGTGCAGAACTGGCTGCTTATGGCCGAGGAGGTCGAGTCTGAGCGCCTAAAGCACCCTCAGAGCTGCTTCTCCCTGGCAGTTAGACAGCAGTACTGGTACACTCTGAAGCAGCTTGAGCTAGTTTTTCTGGCATGGTCATGGTATGTTGAGCCAGTGATGTAGTAAAACCCTAATATGCAATTTCTTCTTGAATACTATACATTATACTACATATACTGTACTATCCTATCCTGTCCTTGTGCTGTTCTGACACAGTAGCCATGCGCAATGATGGGATCCCTAAATCCACTACTAGGTGTTGCGTTAGAGCAAAGTCTAACGGGTATTTTGTGTACCTCTTGTAAAACAGGAGTATGTTTACCCAGAAAAAGGATGTATATAATTTTATTTTACAATAAGGTATTTATTAGGAATAGTTACTGACTGCAGCTGTCTTTTCCAGTGCAGTTTAAGTATCAGAAGGATATGATACTCGGCTGAAATGTATCTCACTTCCTGACTGATCAAATTTGGGTAGTGGAGAGCTCTTGTTTTAACAGAGCCTCTGACAGCGGCGTATGTATGGTATACGTAGCCATTTGCTTGTTTGCTGGTTGAATTGCTCTCGTCTGCCACTTAGGACATGGCAGTGCTTATACCTTTGTTATACCTCAGACTCCCTTCAGCCGTCCTCACCCCTTTTGTGTGACACAGAGTCCCAGAAGAGACTTCGCAGAAGAAACCCCAGTCTGCCCCCAGCAGACTGGCTTTGCTCCTCCCTGCAAAAACTCTCATGGGGGAAAGACCATAAGAAGTATCTGTCGGAGCTGGATTCACTTCTTGTCCCGTTCCTAGTTGTGGTCAGCTTCTGAAACCGTGGAGAGGTTGCAAGGATGCTGAAAGATTACAGATGGAGGATGATCTCCCTGTCCCAAAGGGTTTTCTCATATGTCCCAGTTGTTTGAGTTGGATTAAAGCCTGAAATCCAACTTTTGTAATCTTTTCCAAAATATGTTTGTGGTATATCTAGTATATGTGTGTGTATATACATGTGTGTTACAGAATGTAAATATGTATGTATAAAATATTGCATATGTTATTTTGAAAGTTTTGACTTCTGGATACAACAAATTTCTTGACCTAAGGAAGCACAGTGAAAGGTTCCCAGTAATTACCTGCAGTTTTCAAAACTGTCTGCCTCTGTCCATGTTGAAAGAGGAGATGAATCGTCTGTCTCAGCAGAAACTTACAGGGTAAATTCTGCTTGGCATAATTTCTTGGTGACTAAGAAACTCATAATTGGCTCCCTGTGGGCAGAGGATCTGTCTGTGGCGAGCTGAGAGCTACACAGCAGACACAGAAAATGTGTCAGGGGACTAGGTAGGATATGGTATTTGTATGGATGCTTCATGCTCTAGTGTGTTAATCGTTGCTCTTTGGAACCCCTGTCCAGTTTGGGAAAGATTTCTTCCCGTCGCTCGCCCCCTGCGCCCTGCCCTCTCCGTTGTCTTAAAGGGAGGAGGGTGATACTGTGGATTTTAAAGGTTAATGTACTTGCTGAGAGACAGTTACTTTATTGTTTCACTCCTATATTAATTCAATTGACAATGAACCCTAAGCAACATTCAGAAGCCCTGGCTAGTTTGAAATGCCTTCAAAATAGTTGGCCAAAACTGAAACAAATAATAATAATTAAAAAACCCCATAACAAATAAACCAACTCCAAATTTTGCAGTTAAATCTTCTTAGTGATGATTACCTGATATTATCGTTCTTGAGGCTACTTTGTTGTTAATTACTACTTTGATACTGTTTTACTTATGTATCTTAAGCTTAGATGCTGCCCTCCTACGCCAGCCTTACAGCTATTTGGCTGAAATACAAGAAAATGACAAACAAGTTCTACCCATTCTTGTTTAAATGCCAACAAACTCTATTAATGTTGTCATTGTTGTTGTGAGCCGAGTATTATGGGATTTATATGAGCATTTTTTTCTATTTTAAAAAATATTGATCCTTTTCTAGTTGCAAAAGGGAAAAGGCATGACTTCCAGCATAAAATTTGACTTCTTTATGCATGTTTATTTTCTTTTAACTCTGGAAGACTCAGGCCTTTCATTTGAGACTTCGAGGATGTTTTCCATCTGCGTCATAAACTCGCTGCCTGCTTCAAAGCATACATGCAATTTTCAGACTTGTATTGTCTAGTGCATTGTTGGGAGTCCTCATCGGCTGTGTTGAGATGAAAGCACACAGAAGTTAGAGTAACTCCTCTAATCTGTTCTTTCACTAGAACTGAGCTTTTTTTGCTGCAAACAGGTCCTGAGCTCTCACTTCTCCATCCCTTTCTTTCCTCTTTTTTCCCCTCTGTGTCAGGCTTAATTTTTATTTCTATTTAAAGTCCTAATGAGTAAAAACACAGGGGTAAGTAAACAGCCATTACAGTTGCAACGGCATTATCCTTTTATCAGGTAAAACCTCCTCATCCTTTCCGTCGTGGTGAATGTGCCCCTGGCTCTCCCTAGGCTTCGGTGCCGATGCTCCATCCCTCCTCCTGCGCTGTGAAAGCCGCGGGTGGCTGGAGCTGGCCTCTGCGGGTGCCCAGGGCTGTCATCATCCCTCTTCTGCAGAGCTGGCCACAGCCTGTGTGGAAACAGGCAAAAACTCCACGCTGTTATCAAGCCTTTCTTCCAGAAGTTAATGAAAACCAGTTCAACCAGCAAGGTATTAGATACATAACTTATTTTAAAAGTAATTCTATCTTCAGCTTAACAGGCAAGTGCTTATTAGTTAAAAACTTTGCCAGTGCCTGAAGGAACAATCTGAGCGAGCAGACTTCTAAGGTGCTGAATGAAGTCCAGTTCCCAGTGATCAACTAAATGAAGCTGCCTAAGGATGAGAGTGGAGGAAGGGGCCTGTGAGGGAGGCGCTTCTTTCACTAAGCAAGGGGTAAAACCCAAACCCCCAAAACCTGTGCCATGTTTCAAATTTTCTGCCTGCCTCCTGGAAGGGAGAGTCTTCTCATCTGTGTTTTGCTCTTCTGGGTTTTTTTAACATCATTTGGGAGAGCTGAAACCCAGACCACCACCTTTGGATCACCACGTTGCCTGGGCCATTTGATCGTGACATGGTGGCGCCTCAGCAGACCTGCTGGCTTGTCACCGTGTATGTCCTGGCATTGCTTCTCACGGTGGAGTTGTTCTGGGCTGGAAGCAACGGTGAATGTAAATGGGCACATGTGCACCCTCAGCCAGCATCGGCCACAGTGAAAGGGGGAGGAACTGGAAAAAAACCCAACCTGGCAGTATTTTTTGCAGTCCCTGATTTGAAATATCTGTCCTGTTAGGCAGCACTCCGTTACTCTCAGGAGAATTGGGTGCTGTCTCTTCTCGCAGTGATTGATCAGTGAATGCAGCATTATTTGTGGCCCTGCCATGTAATGGATAGCAGTCTTGCAGTTCAGCTCTTCACAGTCCTCTTGGTGACATGCAGGTGTCCCTCAGGTCCTCGGTTTCCCTGCCGTGCAGTAGGGGTAGGGCAGAGCGCGTGTTAGATGTCATTGAGACAGCCTGTGGGCAGTGTTTGGAACAAGAACCGATAGGAACTTTCCATAGCTTGAGGTTCTGCTATGGAAAAACGTAAACTTTATGAAGAATTTTAATGGACATAGTTATATTTTGACATATTATTTGTTATTAGTTTGAAAGTTTTCCATTTTTGCTAGAATACATTACAACATAACAAAAAGCTGGTTTAAAGGTTTATTTTGAAATTGCTGCTGGGATGTAAAGCTGATATGTGTGTTGGTAGAGGGGAAAGGCCAAAGTGCAATCCCAAGTACATTCATCTGCAAAGGCCACAAAGCTACATTTTCTTAAAATATGTTTTTCTAGGTTTAGCTTAGAACAGTGATTAATGCTTTTTTTTTAACGCTGGAATTCAAGGATTTACAGACTTTAGAGTAATGATTTTTTCCCCCCAGATTTTATCTTGAAAAACATGAAACAGAGGTTTGTTATATGAGGAGTTCATAGAAGACTTTGAGATTTGCTTTAAAGAAAATTAGCCAGTCTTTCTGCAGACAGCTTCATACTGTTAAATAGCATCTCCATGTAGGCTGTGATGGTATCAAAGAGTGCTTTATTTTTGCCTCCTTCATGACCTCCAAAGGGAAGAAACAGAATTAACCTTTTCATATGTACATGTTTGAAATTATAAACTTAAAAATCCATGAATGTGCTTCTGTAAAAATCTCTTCCCAGCTGGGTTCCGGTAGTGCAACTCATTTCACTGTTGTCTTTTGGTAGTGAAAAACACTCTTGCTATTTACGATGCGTTTTCTGGCTTGTTGCCATTGCTTGCTGTTTATCAGCATGCCTGATGTTTTTGGTGGAGGAAGTACCCATGCTTTTTTGCTGTGTATAGTCAAGTGAAGCATAGCTTAATTTACTCTTTTTTTTGCCTTTTTTTTTTTTTTTTTTTTTTTTTTTTTTTTTTTTTTTTAGTGGAGACCTGTAGACATCTGTTTGCTGTGCCAGCTCTGCTGAGGGAATTTGTGAACATGTCTTTTGTATTCCCTGCTTACCATCTACTGAGCTGGAATCTACCCTGCCATTACTCAATCAAATTTTAAAATTTAATGGCAGCTCTTTTTTTGCTTCATGTATATAAACTGAAAGAAAGAGATTGAAATTTTCTTAAGACTTGAGTTTCTGAAGGAAAACAGAGCAAAGATCTATGAGAAAGTGGTGTAGTGGCAGGGCTTAATTTATTAAAAAATTGGTTTAGCAAGCTTTCAGGAATAGGTTACTTTGTCTGTGACATAATCTATATACTCAAAATAGTGTTGCCGAAACAGTGAACGTTCACGAAGGATAGTTTTTCACATGTCTGAAGTGGGTTGGAGATTCAGGCAGCAAATAGTGGCCTCTGTAAAGTAAGTTGCCTGACTTTCTTTTCTCATTTTAGTCTCTTGATGAATGAGGCAGTGCCTCTCGTCCTGAAGTATTTTATGGTGAGCTAAGCCTTGACTCAAATAGTCTTATTTATTCTAGGCCTCCTTACAGCTGTGAAGGTTTTTAATACCACATCTACCGGTGTAAAAATTTGTTTGGAAAATGACTTTGTCCCTTTTCCTGGTGCATTTCTGTAGTTGGGACTGAAAGTAAGTGCTCGTGATGTATGAAAATATTTGCTGAAGAAATCTCTGATGCAAACTTCTCTTCAAGCTGGGCTGAAATACAAGAGTCACTTTGTAAGCATTTTAGGAGCTGATCATCTTCAGAGTCAATAGTGTTCATGCAGGTTTTGGATGTGAGCTGCCCTAAAATCAGGCGAACATTACTCTTGTAATTTGACACACACAAACCATGATCTTTCTTTTCTCACATCCTAGTGTAGCATCATGACTTTTCTGGGGTGGGACTACCTAACGTGTAGTTTGTAATGGAAATTCTCATCCTCCTCTTGCCACCCTTCAGATGATTTGTCACCTCCTTCCTCCACCCAGGATGTTTTGAAGACAGTAATATTTTGAGGCAAACAGATAATTGCAAGTCAATGCCACTATATTGCAGCATATCCTTCCTTTTATGCCATCCAAGCTGTGCTGGCAGGAAGCAACGTTAAGACCTTCAGAAGAAACTATAAATCCTTGCTGTAGCACGTCTTGTTCTGTTTCAGGTCTGAAATGACTGCCTGTGAAAAGTGTTTCTGTGCTGTCAAGGAAGAGGTGGTGGCAAAACATTTAGAAATGACTACATCTGCCCTATTGCTGTTTTCCAGCATAATGAAGTGATGGAGCCACTCATGAACCTGGCTTTGAACATTGGCATGCTTTGTTCATCTTGAACGTTTTCTTCATGCAGCTGGAGCTTACTGAGCAGCTGAACTGCTGGAGACCCATCTTCCCGTGGAGACTTGTTGCTTGAATTCTTACCTGACACTAACATATTGCTCTTCTCTGTGTTTTCCTGCCCATTTTTTTTCTGTTGTCCTCTAAGTCCCCTCTTACCGCCTCAGAATCAAAAAGAAGTTATCTTGTATTTCAACAAGAACTTTTGTTGTATTTTTAGTTTGTTTAGAGGGAAATAAGTGAAACAGCTGTCTAACAGGGGCCTGTATCGATGGTTTTGTCTGTCTTTTGGAATAACGTCCTAACTCATTGTTCCTGCACAAAAGTCTGTGTAAACAGAGTTGTTGCTGACTTTTTTCATGTTATTTTGTAAAGAAAGCAATAGATTTTTCTTTCTTTTTGTAGAAAACAGACAAACAAATATGGACAGTTTGTTATATCACCCAGGGAGCCCTCATCATGAATTAGACTGTTGTTGAGCCAGCTGATGTGCAAATACAAAACCGCACGAGATTCTTCCAGCAGGACGTACTCTTTATTTCCTGGAGAGGAGCATGCTCTTGTCAGGCATGCAGGGTAGGTGCAGCCGTGGTAGCCCTTGCTCTATTGTCTGCTGCTACAAATGCCTCCATCCCCATGTGAGTCCCTTTGGTTGCCTCAGGGGAGGACAGTGTAAACATCTGTGACAGCACTGCTCCTCCATGGCCCCCTCTGAGGAAGCGATTAACTTGGATCTGGGCTGGGCTGCATCCGACTGCACAGTGCTGCTTTTTGTCCCCTGTAGCTGCAGTCACATGAGTGTCGTGTGTCTGAAATTGCTTGCCTGTGAAATCGGAAACATTTTTCCTTTTCTCCTTTTAATGTGAAGAAGACTGTGATTCATTCATGTGCTGATCTCCTTGCCTTGGAAGCGTTACTTGAAATGACCCTGGGTCGCACCGGCAGTGGTGCCTGCAGGTCCCACTGCTAATGGTGGGTTCAGCCTTTGCCCCTCCTGGGACAGTGCCATGTCCTCACCTCTCTGTTCCCCTGCCTGCAGAAAGGGGACAAGGCACTCGGACCTTTGGTGCTTGTAAGGGCTATACCAAAGAGCAGCGCTGCAGTGTGGTCTCCGCTTCCCTTCTCCCCATCCATTGTTTATGCTGAGCCTTAGATAAGATGAGTATCTTTTGTTTTTCCTGTAGATAATAATAACAGCCTGTCTCCACCAATGCAGGATTAGGTTCTTTCAGGAAGACGTGAGAAGAAAAAATGAATGTGGGTTTTGTGAAGTATGTGTGACAGTAAAGGTTTGAGGGCAGGGGAACAACAGGCTGTGCTCTAGCTGGGAATGCAAAATGGCTTTGCTGAGCAGTGGTGCCCTTGGAGAACCTCTCTGCCTCGGTCACATCAGCCATGGCTTGCTCGCTGGTCACTCAGCACAACCTCCTACATGTCAGCCTTTTTCTGTTGTGAAAGTGCTGTCTTGCTGCTTAATATCAAAAAGCAAGTGTCACGTTGCTCTGATGAGTAACAGAAATATAGGAGTTGCTGTATGGGTTGGTGGGTTTCCATCACTGATCTGTTTAATCTTTGGCCTTCTGTCACATTTCTTTTAAAAGGAAGCGCTGTCCCTTCATGATGCCTGTTCAGATGTTTGTGCCTCGCTCGATAGGGAAAATTGACCTGCTTGTTCCAGTAATGGTAATGACCTGGATTCAGTTTCAGGTCTGAAAGTGAGAGCTCCGTTGATATCTTGTTGGCGAGAGCTAACGAGGCAAAAGCTTTCTTTTTGACACAGCATTTATGGGAGCATTCAGATGTCAGTCTATTGCTCTGGATGTTCTTGGATATTTGTAGGAATGCAGGTGGAGGCATTCATGGATCAACACCTGAAAGGACTTTGAAATCTTAAGACCTGTCGTGTGTTAACTGGACTGTAAGCTGGGACAGAGCCCTCTTGTCTTTTTCCCGCTCCATGCTGAAACGTGGGTGCTCTAAAGTAGTTAGGGAGATGTGCAGAGTGGAAACTCCCTGGAGGCTATTCACGTTTTTCAGTGTTAATTCTGCTGTTGCACGTTGCAAGGGCACCCACGGTTTGCTCCCTCCTCACCCCACCTGCCCCTTTTTCCCTCTGTCACAAATTCATTCACTAGTTTGACATAAATTGGTCTTGTAGCTTGGATTTTGTGAGCAGGGACTACATAACTGGGCTCTGCTGTTTACGTGATTCCTGTCTGCGGTGCATCTTCATTCTCTTCGGGCTGCGCTGTAATGCGGACTTCCGAGGGCGTGAGGCTGTGCGGGTTCCGTTCTGCCCCAACCTGACTGTGTCTGCCATGTTGGGAAGCAGGACCAAAATTTCATGGGGCTTCCTTGATCTCTTGTTGTTCCATCTCATGGAGAATTTGTCCTTTTGGGTTTGTGGGTTTTTTATATTTGTATATATTTTGGCTGTCTCATCCCACAAAGTGTTCTCGCATTTAGCTGTAACCCGCAGTTACTCATATGACTTATTCCCCCCTTGCCTTCAGAGTTACGTTTTGCTTTAAATGGGATGTATTTTGCAGGTGGCACCGTGCGGGGGAGCCGGGGCTGCCCGGGGCAGGGGGCTGGGCAGGGGCAGGGGGCAGGCCGGGCCCAGGGCCCGAGGCCACCGTGTGAGGGTCCCCAGGGCTCAGCGCCGGGCCCTGCCCGCGGGTCACACCAGCCCCAGGCAGCGCCGCAGGCCGGGGCACAGCGGCTGGGCAGGGCCGGGGGGAAAGGGCCCGGGGGGGCGGCTGGGGCCGGCTGGGCAGAGCCCCCGGCCTGCCCGGGTGGCCGAGGCGGCCAGCAGCGCCCTGGCCGGTGTCCGGAGCGGCGTGGCCGGCAGGGCCGGGGCAGGGACCGTGCCCTGCGCTGGGCACCGGGGCGGCCGCCCCTCGAGCCCCGGGGCAGCTTCGGGCCCCTCACGGCAGGGGGGACGCGGAGGGGCGGGAGCGTGTCCGGAGCGAGGGGGGGTCGGTCCCTTCTCCCCGGGAACGAGCGGCAGGACAAGGGGAAACGGCGTCGAGTTGCGCAGGGGAGGGTTAGGCTGGGCGTGAGGGAGCCGGGAACAGGCCGCCCAGGGGGGCGGCGGAGCCCCCACCCCGGAGGGGTTCACAAGACGCCGCTGCGGTGCTCGGGGACAGGGCTGAGCGGTGGGCTGGGCACTGCTGGGGTGACGGGTGGGCTCCGTCATCTCAGGGGTCTTCCAACCTGAACGATTCTGTTTCTATGATTATTTGGACTGTAACCTGTAACTCCTCTCCAGAACATAGATTGCTAGATTTTACACTTTGCCATCAAAGCAAGACTTCAGAGCAAAGTAGATGGGTTGTCCCTTAGACTTACTGTCTTTTGATATGGTTATGTTCATTTATCTTGTGTTTTCAGCTGCTTTCTATGATACTTGCTATATCAAAACCTTCTAAGTTGTCACCTTTTGCAGTTCATTTTGCTGCTCTGGAGGAAGCACTAATCTGAGCTAGCGGATGCATTTTTACTGACTTGGCAACCACATGCCAGGGAGAAACTTTGGGCCAGCAGAGTGTGGCACAGGACAAATCGTTTGTGACCACAAGTGTAATTTCAGCAGGAATCATCTATTGAGAAAGCATCAAAAGCAAAGCATTGATGTTGCAGTCTTCTGAGAGGGGCAGCCTGTGCAAGTGGAAGAATATTGATGGTATTGCAGTAGGCTGTTTACCTTGCTGTTTCTTCAGATGCTGCATTTTCCTAGTATTTTGCTGTTTGGTAGAGATTGTTTCTTATTCTCTAAAGACGACATGAAGACGACATGACAAGTAAGTGTATTGTGTACCCCAGTGCTTTTCTCTTCTGGTTACTTTTTTTTTTTTTTTTTTCTGTCTGAGTGTCTTTGTGGGTATTTGGCAATGCCAAAATATCAAGGCTCCAAGAATGCAATATCAGTAGCAATTGTTCTTCATCTGCACAACTTGGAGATGCGTTTATCCTTCTGGTCTGTGCAGCTGAGGCCAATCTTATCACTGGGTGCTCTGGGCAGCACTCTTACATAGGGGTGAAGTTTTCCAAACTCTCTGTGTGGGTTTCTGTTTGTGTCCTGACCCTACGAACACACTTGCCCTAGTTATGCTGTTTGTCTTGACTGAAAGGTTATCTGGTGCAAAGGATATTCTAGATGGCTGGGCTGTAACAGACACCTGCCTTCAGTAATACACCATCCCCTATTCTCATTTTGGTCTAATGTCATCTGAGACATTGTGATCCTGTGGTTGAAATGTGGGAGGGAAAAAACCCAACCTCTTAGGACCTTTGTCTTACACAGACGTAAAAAAAAGCTGTGGGATACCTTGGTGTTTTAAGATCTGGATATTGATGCCTAGATTGACTGTGACTTTAAGAAAAAGCCAAGTGTTTAGATCTGGTGTCTATCTGAAATCGTGTTTACTCTACAGTGTTTATTAAACCTGAGTTAATTTTCCTCCTCTCTTTCTATGGCTGTAGGAGCGCTGCCAGTAATGCAGCATTATAATAACTGGGAGTCTGGAGCGGCACGGGCCACGTGCCAGTTCGTCTTCTCGCTCTGTGGGCTGCACTGGAGACTCGCTGCCTGACAGTGCCATGCTGCTCCTGCCTGTGCTGCCCTGGAGCTGTGACGGCTCAGCCCCAGCTCTGGCAGCCCCTGCTGCAGGAGCCCGAGATGCCGTGGAGAGGCTCAGCCTTGCAACTGAGCACTCTTGTTTAAGAGTAATAATTATAAACCTTTAATTACTCTCTGTCTCTCTCCCTTGTCCAGCACTCTGAAGGGTTATTGAAAGAGTAATTAGCATCACACTGTCACAGTGCAGCCTTGTGCTGTTTTAAAAAAATAAGGTCTCTGTGTCTGTTACCTTTTATTTTGCATGATGACCAAGGATTACTTGCTCTTTTCAGTCCCGTGATATTTTTGTCAGGACTGTCTTGGCCAAGGTGAGTGCTATGAGTCACGCAGCTCTGTTGGCATTGGCTTTTCATCTGGTCTTCCTCAGCGACAAACACTTCCAGCCTGAAGCCCAGGGAGCTGATGGGTTTATAGTCACAGCGCTTTCAGAGGCAGAATATGCTGTTGGTTCAGGCCTGAAATCTTGCTTTTCTTGGGTATTTACAGATGTAATTTTCAGAGAAACTCCTGTATCTGATGTGTATGTCTTTGGCGAATTTGAAGAAGTTGTTGCAGTCTGAGCTGCCTATAGAGGTGGATTACTAGAGGGGCACTCAAGGGAACGGATGCCTGACATACCCAGCATACACAAGTAGTACAAAGGTGCTTGATAATTGTGTGCGACTGTCTGCACAACACAGATATCTGTATTGATGTAGTTGGTTTCTTTTGTACATCTCCTGATACCCTTGCAGTTTGCTGGCATTTCTGGGCACAGTTTGTTTTTCTACTAGTTATCCCAAAACTTTAAAGACCTGAGGATCTGGTGAGTATGAGATTTGTTCTCGGCCCAACCATAAATCATGGATCTGGGCTGCGAAGCTCTAAGTTTTTGAGGAGGAATGCCACGTTTCTTAAAAAGTAAAGATGAAGCTTTTTCTAGTAGGCTAATCCTACTCTCTTAGTGCCAATAGATTGGCTGTCTGGGCCAGGACTACTTCTATGGGAATGGGGTGAACATGCACGGTGCATGTATCCACCTATGCATATATCCACATCTGAATCACAGTATTTACATAATAACCTGCTTACACTAGATATTTCTGTTAACATGTCTCTGCCAACCCAAGGCATGTGGGGATTTTCTGATTTTTAATTGTGTTTTTTTGGCCTCCTAGTGTAGACAAAGTCATACCAGTTATACCAAATCATGCCAGATTTAGTGCTGCTGTATTTTAGTTTGTTCAAAGAAGTGCATAGACTAAAATTAAAAGGGAAACACCACAAAAACATTAAAAATTCTTCTAATCCTTCTAGTCTTTACTAGGAGGCTATGCAGTCACATCAGCAAAACTAAACGTGGAATATCATTTTCCTTCTCTCTCAGCTGGATGGTGCATACATAAGAGATTATTGTCTTGAGTATCTTACAGCATTTTAATGCTCAGCAGAGCATATTCTGAGTGTTTGTAAGGGACAAGTAAATAAGAGCCATCTTTCCTGTAGATAAAAAGTTACTTCTTCCTGTTCTACTGCTGTCTTCTCTCTGATTTATTTATTTAGCTGTTTCATGTTGGAAAAATCTGGTTAAATTCAGTTACCACCTAAGAGAATTGTGCTGGCACATAGCACTAATTGTGATTTCTTGAAAATGAGATTAGTGTTTGGGACCAATGCCAGCTATGCGGTTTTGGGCTATAAAGTCACCTAAGCATAAGATGCTTGCATCTAGAAGTGGTTTGCATTCGTTGTAGGCATGCAGACATAGCACCACACTTTTTTTTAATTTTCCATGTTTTGCTTTTCTAACAAATTAAGCTCTGTTTTGGGTTGAATTTTCTGTGAAGAGATGTTCTTTTTAGGGACATGGACACTGACCCAGATCACTGGGTAACCCTCACGTGACAGGTTGGTCTGTCATCGATACAGGTTGCAAGCTGGTGTCCTGAAAGGGAAGATCTCAGTGTCCTATTACGTCTCTCTTGTGCCTTCCCAGTTACTTTGTGAAAACGAGTTTCCACCACTTACAGAAGCGCACTGTGTGTAGTTTATGTTGTCCAGACTCTCTGCCTATATGAAGGAGAGAACATAAACTGCCACTCAGGGTTGGTTGTTGCCTTTCATGTAGTATATGCTGAGCATTTTCCCTTTGGGGTTAAACTGTGAAACCTGTTGAAGCTAAACTGGAGCAGAGAGGGGCTTTTACTTTCATGAGATGAAGTACATGATGGTGTCATTCCAAGGCACTACTGCTGTTTGGTCTTTCAGAGGGCTTTCTTTTTCTTTTGTTTGCATCTCTGTCCCCCAGCCTCTTTCCTTTGGACCTTTTCAGTGATCTCAAGAAAAGTTGAGGCAGTTGCTGACGTTGAAAAAACCAGGATAGTCACAAGAAAAGGGGTGCTGTCCCAAAGTGCAGGCAGCCCTGAGCTTGGTTAGCACTCATCAGGGCTTTTGCTGCTGTGGGTACTTGAGGAAATCTTTACAAGAAATCTGTATATCATTTGCATCCATATATGGCAGTTTGTGGCTTTTTTTTTTTTTTTAAAGCAATCAAAGGAATGAAATGTTGTTAAAGTGTTCGTTATGAAAGGAGAGCTCTTAAACCTGCTTTCTGTTGGACCTCAGTTCCTGAAATATATTTCAGTTTCCTGACCAAAGTGTGTTTCCCCTTTTGCAAAGCTAAGCTCTGAATGCAAAGTTGAATCACTTTACCTTTGTGTTGATTTTTCAAAGCATTAACAGCAATCCAGCATGGGGCATTTGAAGCACTCTACATTCTTTAGTTTTTCCCAACGTGCTGGGTTGAACCCTTGCAAGAGAGGAATTTTTTGTCCTGTGTAAGGGCTCTGGTGGACATGTTCTGGCAGATTTGATTGCAGCATAAGGAATTCCTCCCTTTCTGCTATGGGTTCATGGCTGTTAGAGTCATTGTAAACATTTTTCTGGTAGTTTTTGTCCCAGGATCAGTGAGAACAGAAGGGATGGCTTGCCGGTGCTGCTGTTGCACTAGCAAAAGCTTGTCCCTGGTGGCACAGCCTTCCTGAAGTGCCAGCAAGGTTTCCCATTAGCCGTGACCCGATGCGCTGGCTGGCTGGAAGGGATGGTCCTGGGCCCTTTTTTGCTCCTTGCTGTGCACTCCTACCTTGTCCTGCACGCTAGTGCTAGCGTTCGCTGGGCTGCTTGTTGAGCTTCTGAGACTCTTAAACCAGAAGAAAAATATTTGCTGCTTCTTGGACAGTGGGATTCATCTCCCCAGAATTATTTGCTGTGGACCACGTGAGTGCCAGAGGAGTTTGTAGGGGAGCTGGTGGCTAGAGCAGGGTTAAGGGGGAGTGGGATTGTCCCTTCTCCCGGGACAGCCACCTGTGCTGTGCTGTGCTGTGCTGCTGGTGGCTGAGAGGCTGCAGATGTGGCACATGCCTTGTTCTGGCTTCTCTGCTACCAGAGGGATGCAGAGTAGGTGACTGGGGACATGAGCACCTTAGGCTGTCGCAGCTCGGCCCCAGCCCTGGCATGCCAGTGCCAGAGCCCTAAGGCAAAGTGAGGTTTTTGAACTCGAAAACAAAACACCAAAACACTCGGGCCGTTCATATCTCCAGAACAGTGACAGTGCCTCATTTAAAGGTTCCAGTCTTTATCTTTCCAAGTCCATGAAAGTTAAGGTGACTGAACTTTCACAAGAGCCTCAGTAGTGTGTGTGACTGTCACCCAGCATCTCCCCATTTAGGGTGGTGGTCAGTAGGCTCCATGCTTTAACTTCGGGGAGGCACAGACGACAGGCAGAAGGAATTGAAGCCTTGCATTCTTCAGGATACTAAATGGTGGATGTTGATGGATAAGAAAAACCTTGCAGATTTTCTTAGAGAAGGCTTGTCTAAAAATCCAGTTAATGTTAAATATTTTCAGAAGATTTATGTGACTGCATCAAGTTAAAATGTCAAAAAACTATTTGCCAGTAAATGAAAAAAACCCAAAAAGCTGAAAAATCTGAGTAATAATTCATGCTTTATGAAGCAAAGCAGCTACCTCCTGCCTAGTTTAGAAAGAAATTTCCTCTGTAGATAGGGTTTGATGAACAACATGTCTTTACATGATTTAGAAAAAAGAAGAGTTAGAAGTTTGGCCTATTCACAATAAACAGACAGTAACCGAAGACTGATGGTGCCCATTAAAAATGAGTAAATTCTGCAGGAAGAAGTGGCCTCATTGGTGACTACAACAAAGAAAAAGAGGTTCAGAAAACAGGATTGCAAACCAGGAAAAACTAGGGGAGAGAGTACATATATTGCGCAGTCAAAGCTAGAAAGAACTACCTGCTAATATGTAGGAAATACATATTTTTATTTATGCAGCAGGTTTTACAGTAGATCTACTGATTTTCCAGTAACTGAAATGTTTGGTCCATAGCAAGTTTTATTTTGAATAATCATGGAAAACAAAGTGATTCATTGTGGGCAAAGACAAAGTGAAAGATGGGTAGCAGTGATGACTTTACATTGCATGTGGACATTCTCAAAAATAAGCATTAGCCCTTCCTCACACTCTTGTGAAATAGGAGGGTTTGGGGTCACAAGGAATTTGTATCAGGACAAGTAGTTTTTTTGCTGGAATAACAAGGATTAGACATCTAGTCTCTGAAACCAGTGCACAAGTGGTAGACCAGGCAGTGGTTCTGATAATGCTGTTACACGGACTGCTGATTCTACTTCCAAACCTGGCACGTTATTTAGGTGGATAAATCTGTGCTGTGTTTTTGGCAACCGGATTTTTGTCTCTGGTGTTGTATGGGTGAAACTGGGATGCATTGAACTTAAATTTGTATTTTGCTTTTACGGCATCTTACTGAAGCATGAATGCATCCCTGATACTCTGTAAGAGGCATGATGGTTTCATATTCTGGTTGTTAATTTTTACCACTACTTAGCTCATTTTCTCCTTGAGGGCTTATTAGTGGGTTCTTCGTTCAGTGACATGGTTGCCCTTTTTTAATCAACCTTCTAGAATTTAACATACGATATTAGATATAAGGATGAGAACATTATTGCTTCATTCTTTTCACTCTAGTAATTTTTATATTACAGTGAATACCCTGATTAAACATTTATCTGGAAAGGGCCATGATGAAAAGAAAACATAATTAAATATAGGAACTAAATATTGAACTCCTGACTTGAAGCTGAACTGATAAATGAAATTAAATTTACATGGGGGGAAGAAAAGTATTGTAAAACTCATCCAGTATTGCATTTTAATGTTTTATTTAGAGAGATCTACAAAGCAAGCTGCATATATCAACTACAGGAACTAATAATTTCTGAAGGTCTTACTTGGAATCTGCTTATTGTAATTATGTTATACTAGAGTTGCTTGGTCTTTGGGAAAAAAAAAAAAGAATCATTGGCATTTGAAATTCAAGCAGCACTGGTGCAGGAGAGCTGGGTTTGGATTTCCCAGTCAGATTTAAAAAACAAAGCAAACAAAAAACAGCAAAGCATTATACTTTATGAACAAGATAATTAAAGAGAAATTGGTCTGTGTCCCTCATATAAATGCAGGTGTCAGAGCTGGTAGGTGAGCGTGGTGCTTGGACTGGGGCTCGCTTTTGAAGGCTGTGCGTGTTGGCCCTCCCTGCATGTGTGTTCAGACTTCTTGGCACTCAGTGTGCTGAATCAGGAAGAAAGAATTGACTTTCCTGCCGGACTAATTATAGTTCTTAAGAGATTAATTAACCCTTCTTTTCCTACAAAGGGACTTTTATCAGTGAATCCCATGTCAGAGGGAGGCTGCAGAGTGTTACCTGCTGCTTGGGATCATTTTCAGGGATTGGCAGTGGCGGTGCAGCGATGCTTGCAGCCAGTCTTGCATTGGGCAGATATCTTGGTGACCAAACCATGTGTGCAGTGTAATGCTTCCAGAATTACAATATGAGCCTGGAAATACTGCTGAATCCATGGCTGGCAGTGGATTTAGACAGCTTTGTGAGATAGAGTTGCGAAAGGCAACCCACAGTTAAACATCTCAGGGGGCTAAAATCAACGTATATTTCTTGCTTTCTGCTTTATACTTTCCACAGAGTGCTTTTCATCTTCTGTACCTATAGCACAGTAAAATTACCTACTCCTTTCCTTCCTTCCTTATGTGTGCTGTGGGCCTGTGAAATGTTTGGATTATTTCTCTGACGTGATGCTCTCTGGTTAGATATGGGATGTGTTTTATCCTCTGGGAGTATTGGGCAGCTGACAGCCATGGTAATTGGTACCTAAATGGTAGACCCTGTGAAGTGTGGGTGTTGGGGATACAGACCTTCTCACTGTTCTGCTTTGATTTCTGAACCAGTCCCGTGGGAAGAAAGGAGCAGGGACGATAATCTTCCCCCTAGCAGTACATTAATTATTGTGCCATCTGTGTGACTCAGGGTGTTGGCGGGATTTCTGGTGTGACACGAGACAGCAGTGTGCTAGAAAGTGAACAATCACTAATGCAGCTCCCTTCCTTGGGACTAACCCGTGACTACCAGCCAGCTGCTTAGGGCATCAGGGAAGATGGGTCCCCGGGCTGCTCAGCTCTCCCTCTGGCTGGGTGTGCAAAGCACAGGCCAGTGTGGGTCTAGGGAGTCCAGCTGAGGGTTATGGAAAGAAAATGTCTGGACAGTGGGAACCAAGTGTGCAAAAAGGTTCCCTAAAGCAATTCATCTTTGTTTCCTCAGTGCCCAGGTCTGCTCTCCTGCCTTTTCGTTAGCTGTGATTATCACAGCTGGGCACTGGACTCCCATGAGTTCCTCTGGCCTGACTGGGATGCTCTGCATCCGTGGAGGATGAGAGGCCTGAGCAGCTTGGTCTTGCTCCACCGTGTCTGCAGCACCCAAGCTGTGAAACTCTTCTGCATCGGGTTCTGCTTCTTTCATCTACATGCGGGTTTGTCACTACATAGTTTGCCTCTGGAAATCTTTGTGCCCAGTTGATGTTCCAATGGGTGGCCTTAATTTAAGGAGAGGCATTTTATGTATGTATGTATGTATGTATGCATCTTTGGTTTTGCAACCAGATTCAGAGCTAGGTTGCATTTTTCATACAGCCCTGACATCTACCTTGTGGCATCTGCCTTGGAAAGGGGCTGGGACTGATGTTCGCAGCCTGGCAGAGAGTAAGCACGAGCAAAGGCTTTTGATATGTGGCTTTTTGAATGAATGGTGGGGATGCAGATGCGACCCCAGTGCTGTGGTGCCATGCAGACTCATGAGTGCTGGGATCTCTGTTCAGGTAGATGCCTTTTTTGGGTGGAACAGGGTGAAGAGGAGAGCACACACCTTTTTTCCTAGCTTTTTGTAATTCCATTTGTTCTGGTGCCTGGGAGTTCATTTACAGATCTTATCACCCATTCTTCTATAAATGCCAATTTACTTATGAAATTTAATAATGCTGTCACTTAACAAGAAGTACTGGAGAAATATTTTCAGTGCTTAGCAGATGTTGAAAACATAAAATCTGAAAATACTTGAAAAGGTAGTAGTTCCTACAACAATTTTACATGTGCTTCTCTGTGCTTGTTTCTTAGTCTCTGAAGTCTCGGAAGTGCTTTGAGATTGTGGGATGAAAAAATGTTGCTTTCTCCATCTGTAAAGTGTGATGGCTCTAAGCCCCAGTTTGGAGAAGGGAAATATGGCAGTTCAGGTGGCTTCTGCTGAGATGGTGGACTAGTAAAAGGGAGATCTTCAGTGTGCAGCAGGTATGCAAACCTATTCGCTAGTGCCGGCCGCTAGGTCTCTGACTGGAATGCCCAGGGACAAACCAGTCATGGATCATTTTTGATGACAGGAGATGTGTTTAAAGCACCTGCATATTTAACATGTTCCGTAGATGTGTTTTTTGCCGTCTGCAGTTCTGACAGTCTCCTGCTACCTGTCTCGCTTGCTCACAAAGTGCAACGAGTGCCTTGTTTACTTTGGAGGCAACGGCACACACATGTGCTGGCACGGATACGACTTTTGCCACTTTTCAAAATGAACAGTGTAAGTAAGTAAGAGCAGTACCTATCCGTGCCTTGGTGAGCCAAGCCACGGGTTGGACACCTCGGGGGGCAGTGCTTCATAACTCCTGCTGCGCTGCTGTGGCACACACTGCCTACAAAACATGTCCTGAGACACCTGCAATGGCTTTGGCAGAACTAAATGGCAGAAGCGTTAATCTGTCAGTTTCTTCTGATTTTTGGATCTCGTTGTAGTTATCGGTATCACCTTAGTGGAGGTTTGTAAATGCAGAGTGTCATTTACTTGTCAATCTTAATCAGTTTTAGGTAACACAGTTTTGAGTGGCTATAAATCAGAGAAGTTACCCCCTTTACAGGCTTCAGGAACCTTCAGCTTGTTCAGTGTGGGGTTTTTTCCCCTCCTATCATGCAAACAGACTTGTCATTTGTTCATTTATCTAGAACATCTTAATTACACTTTGCACACGTAATGGTGTTTGAGCAGCAATATTTGTGAGAAATGATTAGGAGAAATGAATGTGAGAAGTGGTTTTATGAATGTGAGAAGTGGTTTTCTGACCGTGAGAACAGAACTTGTTACCACCTTCTTTTAAAAATGGCACAGATTAGAGAATCTAAAATAAACTCTGGGCAGAGGTGTGCAAAGGCATCACTGTCATAGGGCAAGTTTCAGGCATTACTTGAAGGTTCTAATGCAGGGCATAGTTCTTAAAAAGTCCGTGCTTTTAGAAAATTAAATGGTACAGTACGTGTGGTGGTTTGAACTGAAGTGATCATTCTGGGTGTTAGATGACACTGTAGTTTTTGTAAATGCATCCTGGAGAACTCTAAAGGTTTGGTCTTATTTTAAAGCTATGTGATCTTTAATATACACATTTCTTAACTTATTTTTCATTATATCTTTTTAAATTTCCAGTTGAAGCTTGTGGGGACAGCATTGTGAATTGTACTCACCCTAGGGAAATTGCTTCACCTTCATGACAGGTTATGCAACTTTTTTTTTTTTAAGCTGAGGTATGTGACAGTTCTTCATGAAGGCATGAAAATTGAGTCATGTTTCATGATAACAGCAAGAGAGCATCTTGCTGTCTGCCCTGAGTCACAGCGCTCTGGTGCTGCTGGCACACATAACGCTGTTAATTAATGGGGCTGCGTTCAGCAAGCAAGGCAGGGCTGAGTTCAGTCTGTACACACGGTGAACTTCCCTTACACTCTGCGTTTCAGGACTTGTTTTTCAGTGGTAGTCCTCAATCTGGCTATTCTAGTTTTGGCCTTTTAAAAACACAAATGTAATCCTTTATATGTAATGTAAAAAGCCTAACTTGTTGCAGCGGGCAACATTTTCTAGTGACATTGCTCTGGAAAGGTGCAGTCGGGATGTCTGAGATCGTAGCCAGGAGGAAAGCTGCAGAGGACACGGGTGGTGGTCGGCAGAGAGCTTGTATGCTTGAGTATCTACAAGCTCTCGTGCTCGTAGCAAATGAGGGACAACACAGTATCTATTCCTCTTTGCTTTCCGGTATTTGTCACTGATTTGTCTTTATCAGTCATGATTCTTCCCTGTAAAATTATAGCTCCCTCTTCCTCTTCCGTGCTATCCTAGCCTTCAGGAAGCTTAGCAGGAAGGATCGCTTTGACATTAATTTTCAGGAGAGCTGACCTTGGTCAATAAGAAAGACGTAGCAGGTTGCAAAGATGGAAAGATGTAGGATTTGCACAGCAAAGGGTATCTTAGCTTGGAGTTGAATGTAGCTGCACATATCCAGCCTGAGCCGAGTGTGGCTGGAGGCCGACTAGTGACGTCCAACTGTGATTTACTTCCCCCCTTATCTCTCTTAAACACTGCTTAGCAAACTCGGAGTGTGTCGCGGCCAACTTTTGCTCACTTAATACAGCAAGCTGAATGAAAGCTGGAGTCAGATAGCCCTCCAGTGAAAAACTGCAAAAAGACTGGCATGTTATCAGTTGTTTTGATACTTCCTACAAGCTGTGTTGTATGGTGCTTCCAGTATCTGAAGCAGAGCTGGCTGCTGGGGTTGGGTACAGCCACTGAGAAATATGATTTGTGCTTTTCTTTCTTCACAGAAACCTGCCTAAAGTATTTCCCGAGGCTGTTCTCAGAATCTGTGTCAGCGCAGCAAGTTAGCTAGTGGCAGCTTTGTCTCAGAGAGTAGAAAATTAACATGGTGACACTGTAATAACTTTGTAAGATAACCCAGATCAGAAGAGTCTTGTTCTTAGTTTGCAGAAATTGTTCAAATATTTAATATGACTCAGAGTTGGTTTTTTTCCCTTTTTTTTTTTTTTTTTAAATCTTTCTCTCCCCCCCCCTCCCCGTGGAGACAGTCATAAAATGCAAGTGAGAAACACTTAAAATGCTTCTAGAACCCAAACAGTTTCAGGGACCAGGGGAACTGGAGTTAGACTACATCAGAAACATGCAGTCTGTCCCCATGGTCTGCATACTGCTGTGGCACGGAAAGGGATGAGAGATTTCCTGTGTTTCACTCGGCTGTTTATGGCTGTATGGATTTCACCTTCTAAATTTTACAGGATGTCCAGCTTACAAGTTAGACGTCTGAATTCACTTATAACAGAGACCACTGAAAATCCAGATTGCCTTACTTAAAGCTCACTGAAAATCCAGATTGCCTTACTTAAAACTTGTAACAGTATAGCTCTGGCCTTTTGAGGTTTGTGGAGGAGTAGGACCAGCGCAGTCCCAGTTTTGATCTAGTTGGATCTGAAGTCTAGACTGCTAGTCCAAAGCAGGAGGGCAGGGTGCTGTGGGTGGCTTGTCCTCACCAGCGAGACTTTGCTGCTTCTCCCTCCCCTTCTAGTTACTCCCTCAAGATTCTGCCTGTGTTTAAACAGCCTGAAGTTTTCTGTACAGGCATCTCGCTGGGATGGAGAAATGTATATTCACCTATTTTGCCAACATCGCCATATTCCCATGGCTTAGCGCTCTCTGCCAACCATTGTTTTAGCTCCGTGCACTGGGACTGAATTCCCCTTGGGCGAGTCCCATTTGCGGCATAGTTTCAGTTGGTCAATGAGACTTTGCAGATAGCATAGAGAAACTGTCGTCCTACTCATCTTACCCCAGCGGAGAAGGAAATCTGGAGCCTACGTGAAGTGGCTGCAAGCAGAAGAGTCCTGTACTTCCCCATGCAAAACTCTCTGTGAAAGCAGTTTGGTAGATGTTTGGGAACAGGCCGGTTCCTTTTTTTCTTTCCTTTTTTAAAATATATTTTTTTTAACTCCTTGCAGTCATTGTGGATTAAGATGGGGAGATGGCACGACCTTTCCCACCCCTCTGAAACTTTTCCCATCCCTCCAAAAGGTCCTGCGGCTTCATGTGTTGAGGGAGCTGTTCTTAAAAAGCACCAAGCATTGCTCTCAGTCTTTTAGATGTAGTTCGAAAGCTTTTGCCATCAACTTCAATGCAAACAGCATTAGGTGGCCCTTAAATGCATTTTGTTTGTCCTGTCCTGAAAGTCTAAGGTCTGTGACACAGCAGCGCATACTCTTCTGAGGTGCTGGGCAGCCCGTGGGGGGTGAGCTACATGTAGCAGTGTAAGCAAGACATCAGGGAAGGAGACATACAGGTCCTGAATTACCATCGCCACCATGAAAAGCAGGCAAGAGCTTCACAAGGACGAAGAGAAGGAGGCTGTGAGGCACAGAGAGATTTGCTTTGTAGCAGATCAGAGCAACAGGGTGGCCTGAGAATGGACAAAGCGGACAACAAACAGGACAGTGCCTTGCCAAACCAGCTCCAGGAAAAAGACCTGAGTGAGTGAGCTGAGGCCTGGCCTAGCTTGGAGGCTCTCAGAGTTTTCTTTCTGAATCCCATGTAAATGCCAAATCAGAGCCTGTGGAACTAAATTAGTAACCATCTCCATTCATTTTCATAGTTCTTTACAAGTGACTCAAAACTTCAGAAGCTAGTGAGATCTAAGTTTTCTTCTGGAGTTCCTGTAGGGGGTTCGTTTCCCATAGCATGATCCCAGAATGACATCTCCTTTTCAAAAGAGGCATCTAGGTAACACATCTAAGGCAGTGCAGATGTGTTCTCTGTGCTCTTAAACATCCTCTTCTCTGATGGGCAGAAAGACTTGAAGAGCTCCCTGTTAAAAGGAAACGTTCACGTACCACAGGCATCCAGCCGCAGTGGTGCGGCCAGTGGGTGGCCAAGGAATTGTAAAAGAACGGTAAAATCAGACTGGATGGGGAAATCCTCTGGTTTGTTTTGGTTTTATGATTTAGCTAGGTTACTGTAATTCAGCTTTTCTGATTTCATTAGGTAGCTGATCAAGCTGTCACCAGCTCTTTCTGCTGTTGTCGTTGAAGAGGTTGAGAGTAATGCTCCGCTTAACAGAGCGATCAAATATGGACGTGAAGCACATTGCCACTGCCTTGACAGCAGGCAGCTACGTGCTTTAGCTGAGTAAGTGCTGTGGGTTGCTTCTTGTTTTGTTGTAAGGTTGCATATTTACTGAGCTAAATTTGACAAGACTAATACAGGAATATTTACAAAAGAACTCGAGAGGAGATCATGATCTGTAGTCTGTAGAGACTCAAGGTACAGATGGTTTTTTTCTTACAAAAACCTCTTGTTTTTTTTAAAAAAAGCAACCTAATTATTTTTTTTCAACCTTCAAAGTGTTCCTTTCTGCGAACGTTCCTTTTGGCATCAGATGTGTGACTGAACAACACAGAATAGTAAGTTTTTCACTTTTGAAGTGGAATGGTTCACAAAAAATAAACAACAGGCTGAAGTGTTAAGCTACGCAAGTCTAATTAATTTCAGCTTTAATAAGCTATGTCCTCTAGCAAATTACAAATGGATTACAAGTGGCACCTGAAATTTGGGTTTAAAAAGGGTTTTGTAAAAACTGACTCTTCCCCCCTCTTTCTGCCTTGCCTGAGCACTTTGTGTAGTGGAAGGGCAGCAGAAGTGGATTGCACTCTTTCCCTGTCTTGTGGTGCCTTTTGTTCACTTGATGATTCTTGGCCCTCCTCTGTTGCAAGGAGGCTTTTATGAAACTATGTTTGGAAACGAGCGGGGCTTGTCTTGACCTTGCTGGGATGGTCACTCCGTGGCTGAGCACCCCCACACCAGGCCTTTGTCTCCAGAAAAGAAAGCTTTGTTTGGGCAACTGTCCCAGGCCAGAGCGGATCGACATGTCTAGATGTGATATGGACAGAGAGAGGATCTCTACCATAGCTGGGCTGTGCCTGACTGCAAACCTTACCGCTTGGCTTGTACGGCAAGAACTGGAAGTGATAGTGAGGACAGAGCTGCGCGTACAAAACGAGTTCACTGTGTTGGGAACTGGGGTGCTGAGCCCCTTTCTTGCCTCCCTTCTCAGTGCTGAAGGATTTCAGTAAGAGAATGTGACTGCAGCTGGAAGCTCCTTGAGAAGAAGTAGGAGGAGGAAGATTTGTATCCTTCTTCCTCAGCTGATGAGAATGCTTATTCAAGATGAATTTTTCTCAGATACAGACATGTACTTAATGCATGGGATTGTGTGTGGTGAAGGGAAGGTTCACGCTGACTGAGTTGTGACAGTAGTCTTGGAGACATCTTGCAGCCTCTCCAGAGGGATCCAGACAAAGGTGTTCATAACTTGTGATGGTAGCTTGCTGGAAGAAAGTGTAATAGTTCATTACAGCTCTCAGACTCATCTTTTTAATTTGGGTCTGTATAAAGTCATTTTGAAGCAGCTCAGTTTTTCACAATCAGATGCATCATGTAGATCCTGAACTGGTTTCTAAAGTAAAGCCAATTTTGAAACCTTTTTAAATTTCCATTTCATTTCTTTGGCCTGGCTACCTAACATTGCAGTCATCAGCAAAGCTTTATTTTTATTTTTTTTTTTTTCCCTTGCCTGTCAGCTTCAATAGTTTGGTTGATGATGACTATGAGGCTATTATCAGGATATGTTGAATCAAACTAACTTTGCTAATCTGTTCCAGATTCAAAATAGAGGTAAAACATCTGCTTTAGTTGTCGAGCGGAGCTTCATGCCAACTGCAGCACGCCTAATGCAAAGAAAGAGATGAAATGCTGTTATGGACTGATCTGCATGTTCACACATAGTTACTCTGCCATTAATGAAAATAACACTGTCATCAGCCTCAGTAGTTAAACGTTTTCAATGTGAAATTTATACTAGCTTTGCAGAAGGTGAATGACAGTGACTAAAATCTGCAAAGGATTTTACTATTTTATGGAAACAGTAATAACTGACCATGGTGCTCTTCAAGAGCATCGAGAGCTCTATGACCCTCTGAGAGACATCGGGAAACATAAACGTTACCGATTGATGTCTTTTAAAGTATATTTGAGACTGGCCGTGTACGATAAAGTAAGCTGGGAGATTTTCTGACTTTTTCTGGGGCTGGCAGGAGGATGGCTGTTGAGATGGCACTTGTTCACCAGAAGATGAGCTGCACTGCAGTGCTTAGGAGATAGGCAGTGGTGAGGCTTAGTGTGTGATGCCCAACATAAAGGGGAAGTTACTTGAACCTGAGCAAGATCTACCTGTAGTATAATGGAAAGACTCAGCAAATCAGATGTTTCAGATTTTGCTCAAGTCCTCAAAATATCTTGTCCCTCCCTTACATCACTTTCATGACCCGAGGGGTTTGCTGTTGTCTGGGGCTTGGTTTAGACACCCATGACAGCAGGACCTTGGATGTGTTGCAGGTCACTGCTAGGAGGAAGGTGAGATTCAGGAACATGCGAGATTGTGACTGCCAGATGTGTCTGTCCTTAATAGAAACTCAGTGTGTGAAGTCATGTGAAGAGACCCAGAGCTGTAATTACCTTCTGACGAGTAACTGAAGCAGGGTCTGAAAGTTGTGCTGGGGTCACAGCACGTGTTAGTGCGTTTCTGCCCAAAGGCACAACACCCCCGCTGAACTTATGGAAATACATGCCTTTTTATTGATCGCTGTAGAAATTTCTCTAGCACCATGTGCCACACTATAGAAGTAATTGCCCCTTTTATGGTGTAATCCCCAGCTGAAATGCTAGAAAATGCATGTTCTCTGCTTTTCATTGGAAGTGCAGTCTGCTGTAGCTTATCCTTTTTGCATTAAGCTTTGTATTTATCTAAGTGCAGTGTGAATTTTGTTGGGCTCTTTTGCTTTCGTGTGTTCAATCCCTTGCCTACTGAAGCCTGCAGAAAAGAATCCGTTTGACTTTCAGTGATCACTGGACTAGATCTGGTTTTGAAATTATGGTCTTCTGCTATTTGCTGTATGTAACTCAGCCAAATTGGTCACGATGTCCTGGTTTGTATTGCCTTTAATGGAGCAGCATTGCATCCTCCTTGCGAGCAGCCGTTCAAGCTCTGTATGTCTTCGATGTGGAAAGCAGATGATTTCTTCTAGTAACAACCTTTTATGTATTGCAAATTGTTCTCATGTTTCCTGTGTATTTTCTTCTGTGTAGGCTGAATAGCTCTGATCTGTTTAGATTTTCCCTGTAAATCACGCTTTAGAGCTCTGGTTTGGTCTAACTGATGTCTCACTCCAGTCACAGCCTAAGCAGTACTGAGCAGTGTGGCAGGACTGCTGTGTGTTTTGTAAGCTGTATTCCTATTTTAAGGTCTGTTCCTCTTTCGTAACGATGTTTGGTTACACTCAGTTAGTAAGCTGCAGTGTCGAATTCTTTCTTATACAAAACTGCCATGTAACAACTCTGGATTTCTTGCTAACAGGCATGCTGTTCTCCTCTGTACTGAAAAGTGTCCTCATCTTCCTCCAGCCCAGTTGTTTGTATAATTTGTCGAGGTGGTTGTAAATGCCGGTTCTGCCCTCCAACGTCCTTGTAGTCTCTTGTAGTTCAGGGGTATCTGCAAATTTATTAGGGCGCTCTCTGTTTCATAGTGGCCGCCTTTGTGTGTACATTAATGTAAACCAGAGCCTGTTAACCGGCGGAAGTCCTAATCTTACAGAGTAAGATCTTACAGGATCAGATGCCACTTTAATAGTTCTCTAAATCAGGATTAATTTTCTAAAAATGACAGGATTTTCATTAGAGTGTATGACGAGGATCAGTGCATGCTGCGTGTATCGGCTAGAGCACTTAATTACAGTACCGACGGAGATCCGCTGGACTGTTCCTCTGTGCTGTGGGGTGTCCAGGGTGCCAGGTGGAAGAAGGTCTGGCTGTGCTGCTGCCTGAAGGAGGAATCCGAAACGGTTGCTGAAGCCAGCTGCGGTGTCTGTAGGTGTCCTTGCTCGTGCTTACCTCAGCGAGGAAGAGAGGGGTAGGTCATGGTTTCATAAGCGATAAACTGAGGGAAGATAAACTCGCAGCATTTCCGTTTCTCTCCTTTTTTTTCTTTTTTTTTCTCCTCTTGGTTGCCATTGCTGCTGGTAGTCGGGTGAAGGCAGGATGTCAGCGGTCCCCAGAGGATGTGGGGCCACTGAGTGGGGGAGACATGTCACTTTAGGTGGGCAGCTGCAGCCAGCATGACTCTGGTTGTTCCCCAGAGCATTCCCCTCTGTGCACAGCGTTTCTTTTAATAATCTTTTTTTTTTTTTTTCCTTACCCCCTTGTGGAATTCAACACCTATGCAATTGTTAAAAAAAACCAAAATGGTTGGTGTCCTTGAAAGGTGTTTCAAGACAGGTGAGCAGGAAACGAAGCTTTTGGTAGGGTTGATGTTTTTCAAGTGAGCTTCTCCCCTAACCGCTTTATTCTTAAATCTCTAGCAAAGAGCAGACGTGTCATCAGGGTTGCTGTTGCTCTGCCCTGCTGCCAGCCGTTGTGTTTCTCTTGAGGTTTGTAACCTCATGGTGCCTGGCCACCTCTCGGCCATGCTTCTGGCCGGGAGAAAGCGCAGGGCTCTTCTGAAAGCAGGGGTGTAACGCAGCACGGCGCCTCTTGCTTGGGAGTTCACTTGAACTGATTTACACCAGCTGGAATTTACGCCCCCAGAGATTTTACTCTCCACCCGTTGTCTTGTTCAGAAACATTGCCTTGGTGCCAGGCCTGCTTCCTTGCTCCTGCCTAGATGATAGATGGGAGTGTGGGGGAGGGGATAAAAAAAAGGGAGCGGGAGGAGAGAAGGGGAGCAAAGGCTCTGGGAGTCAAAATAGCGATGTGACAAGAAGTACTCAAATGGATTATTGCTGCAGCACTCGCTGCTGGGAATGTATAAAAAGAATTGGTACTTTTTTTGGTAGTGCCCTTACAATCCCGTGACCGTTACTTAATGGTGTAATTGATATATCTGTTGTGAGGTATTACACAACACATACTCTGTGTCAAGAGAAAATCCCAAGAAATGTTGAACAAACAAATTCAAGAGGACAAGAAAAATTCAGGATACCATTTGATGGATTATCCTCCATCTTTGTAGGTATTCCAGCAAATCTTATTATGTGACAGACTTTCCTCTGTTAAAATGGGTAACAAATGGTGGTGAATATAAGAAATGTTATACTACTATGTTTATTTTTGTCTCCTTCAAAAAATGCTTTCATATTTTAACTAGTCTGCAGCCTGCTGAGTCTTTGTCTCCACTTGATTAATGTAACTTCAAGACAGTGTTTATTAACTACTCTTCTGATATGATCTGCAGGCACTTAACCCCCCCGCCCCAACCCCAGATGCCAAACCCCAAACCCACCACTTAATTTGAAACTGGTGGACAGCCTCCAGTAGTGAGAATGAAGGAAAGGACACTGGGCAAGCTGAATTAAACGTACTTAGCTCTTTTCCTTTTTAGAAGTGATGTAAATTTAACATGCCATGAGTTATTTTGGTGCCTTTAACTGATAAGTTTAACAAAGCATCCGCCGTTTGTAGCGCATTTGGTGTATAGAGGAATTTCAGGATTCCAGGAACGGCAGGATGTAACCTTCGCTTCACCTGGAAACATAAGCAATTCTTAGGGCAGTTGATAGGCTTCATAATGAAAAATGGGAGGCAGCCAAAATCTGGAGCCAAGCTAACAGCCAGAAATAGATCTGCCGAGAGTCTTGTTTTGTACTGTCCAGAATGGCCTATCAGAAATGGTGCGAACAGAAATGCTGGGCTTGAACTGGCATTGCACAAGCAGAGTCAGCCCTGACTATTTTCCTTTTTAAGTATCATGAATGCTTGACTAAATAAATGTTGCGTTAAAGTTTCAGCTGTCTTAACGTGCTGTAATACTTTCCCGCCAGATAGTTTTCCTTTTGCTTACGGTTTTCTTTCTTACGCACTATCTTGAAGTGCAAGTGTGTATTGGATAGCATGTATTTGCAATTAAAGGTACATCACCTAAGAACTGCAGGTGCACCTAAGAATTCAAGTGTACATCACCTAAGAACTGCAGGTCCCCTGCTCCAGCAGCGTGGAAAGGGGGCAGCAAGGAGAGAAGCAAAAGTTTAAATCTCTTGGAGAAGATGAGTGGAGGGAGGGGAGAGCGCTGGGCACAGAGGGGACCAGAACGGGAGGGTGCAGGGGCTGGCAGGGGGGCAGGGGTGTGAAGCAGGTTTATTCCCATTACTTCGCAAGCGGTGTGCTTATGGAAAAGTAAACTGAAGTATATTCTGGTTTGCACATCACTTACTAAATGATTGTGATGATGTTTAATTGTGGAATCAGATCTGTCGTCGTCTTTACCTGGCTGGAGATACGGAGTTCTGCGGGTGGGGTGTAAATGCAAGCGGCGGGGGTCCTGCTGACCGGGAGCAGAGAGCTGGGAGCCCATGGGAGCCCAGCCTGGGTTCCAGCCCCAAGCCCGGTTTGCCATGGCAAAGGCCTAACTGATACGGAGGGGAGATCATGTCAGAGCAGGTGGTGCAGGTTGTGTTGTGACGGCCCTATTCCCTTCCCAGGGCAGAGCGGTTCAGGTTGGCCTTTCCCAAACACAAGCACTGGCAATGTTCAAAGCGAGAGCTGGGAGGGAAAGTGTTTCTCAGCTTGTCGCTGGACGATCTTGTTTCAGGTACCTTCATTGCTACTGCTTCAATCTGTTGTCAGCGATTAGACTTTTTTCCCCTTCTCCTCATGATGTACAGTAGCTGCGATGAAGCAGAACCTGTAGTTTTGGAAAATACGCTTGTTCGCCTGAAGCTGGGGATTTGATTTTTCCACCCTCAGGTTGCGGAAGGGTGTTTTGCGAGGCTGAATGTCCAGCCTCTAAAGACGATCAGTGGCGAATACCAGGCGCTGGGATGAATTTGGCTGGAGGGGTGGGAGTGCTCCCAGGGCGCGGGTGCCCCCGGGCCACGCTGCGCGGGGGCTTCGCGGTCGGCACAAGCCCCCGGCTCTCCAGCAGAGTGGGGCTGGAGCTGCTCTGTGTCAGTAGCTGTTGGGGCAGCTTGTGGTTCATCACCGTCCAGCTAGCGACGTATACCAGTGGTTAAACTCAGGTTTTATTAATGTCACCGGCAGTGGCCGTAGCTGATGATCGTGTTAGAATCACTATAATCCAACTATTTCTGCACCAAGTATTTCTGGAAATATTCATTTGTGAAGCCACGATAGGAAATGCTGAGTGCATGCCTAAGTGGGAGCTACCTACAACCATGTTAGCATAACATGAATTGTTCAGACATATGTGAACAATTACTTAAAATCCAGAACCACTTACACGTTACTGAGTGTTTAACTAATCTCTGGGGGAGGAGACAAAGCACTGAATACAAACCCAGCATTGTCTGTAGCACACTGAATGCCTTTGTAGACATCCTTGCCCGATGATGTCGGTGCCGGTCAGTACCCCTCCCGTAGGGTTAGACCATACTGGTAGCCCTGGGTAGGTGTGTGCTGGGGTATTTTCACAATTGGTTGCTGAGCTTTTCTTGGCGTGTTGATGAAGGTGCCATTCACCATTTGCATGGACAGATCAGAGGGGCAGTCCCTGGGGCACCAAGGCTGTGGGCAGGCTCAGGAGAGGCTGGGTTGTCCAGGCAAAGGCAGACGTTCCCCCTCCAGCTCCTCTTTCTTTAAAAAGTTTAGGTACAAAGATGCTCTTGAAGTTAAACATACGCTCTAGTTACACTTTATATATACATTTTTTCCTACTCTCAGAAGAGCGTAACAGCAAATGAAGCAAGCAGTGATCGATTCTCCACTGCTTCTGGAGTATGTTCCCTGTGTGCCCTGCACCATCAGTACTAAAGTCCTTTTTATGAACTGAAGGATGCATGAGCCTGAGGTTTTGGAGAAGCTAAATAGAAAGTGGCTGTTACAAATGATGTGAGGAGCAGTGGGGAGCCATTGCAGAAAAAATTAACGCTTCTTGCAGTGAAACTTAAATGCCCAGTACATCCCTCTAAGCAACTTAGAGCACACTGTAGCAGCAAGTTATAAAGTCATCGGTGCGGGGAAAATGTCAGAGCACAGTTATTTTGTGTTATTTAAACAGTAGCTTAAAGACAACACAAAGATCTCTCAAAGTTCGTAAGTGCCATCTGCCCAGAGTTTTTCTTCCTTTCGGGAGCACTGATCTGTGTGTTGTTGAATACCTCTGTGTGTCATGCAAGTTTGGTGGTCCTTGAGTGTGGCAACGCAGTGGAACAAATTAAGTAGCAACGTGTAGACATACATGCTGTCCTTTCTGCAGTGGATTATGTGCAACCCTTACAAATAATTGGGCTAGTCTGCAAAAAAATGGAATGACATAAGGAGATAGAATTAAATTAAATGAAAAGCTTTTTTTCCTGCTGTATTTGAAATACCTCAGTGTACAGGGTATTTATTGGTCTGGTCAGTACTAGGTAGGTACATTTGCTCACTTAACTATGCTGTCAGTTTGCTGTAGTGCTTCCAGAGGACCAGTACGCCCTATTTACAGATTTGATTTTCTCCACTGGCCTTTCAGTAGCTTGGACAAGTATTCCTTAGGAATTGCTCAGTAGAAATCTGGAATTGCTCTGAAACACCCCTTAGCAACCATCCAAGGACATTCTTCTCCAAATACCAGCTCTGTGAAAGTACTTTGCTGTCATAAACCAGTATATAGAAATTCCAACAGAAACACAATCTTTGAAATAATAACAACTTGATAGTAGAATTCTTTTTTTTATTTACCCAGCAATTAATTCCTAAAACACAGTAAAAGGTTTACACCTGTTGCAAGTGAAACAGACTGAAAGGCCTGTTAAAAATGCTTAGTGTTGAATAATTTCTGTACATGGAACTGTATAAATACTAAACACCAGGGAAATGCACTCTTAAGAATTAAGAGAAATCCAGTTAATGACTGTTCACTCATGCAGACTTCTGAGTTAAAACAGCATTTCAGATACTCATGTGTACACTCGGAGGGAGAACGTCCTAAATTAAGATTAGTAACAGGAGTAGGCTGTGCTGTGACCAGTGCAAGGAAATAGATGTACGTGATGTGGCGTTGCAGACAGCCTTGTAATCCTGATTAATGGGAGTACCTGCAGAAAAAAAGAGGTGTTTGGCAAAACACTGACAAAATCAATACCACTTTGAAATCATTGTGTGTCTTTCAGTTAAAGAGAAATGAGTACATGGACATATCCAAGTGTTTAGTCCAGCAAGTTGATGTAATGCCATTAGAACAACTGAAGGATCGATATATAACTTCTTTTCACTCACAAGACCAAATGATAGCATAGTATATCAAATCAGCATGGGAATTGATGATCCTTTCCCTGTCTGCCTCTGGCTGCTGTCAAATGGCTTAACTAAGTCCTTGTTAGTGAGTCAGGTTACCTAAAATCAAGACAAAGTATTTTAAATATGTCACAGTTACTCAACAAAAATACTTACTGGTTTGCTAGGAGCTTCAGCACCCGCTTCAGACATAGTAATTAAGATGATGCTTGAGACAGTTTACTTAAATGCTGCATCTCATCATCATCATCATCAGGGGTTCGAAGACCTGCCAGTGCCGCTCGATAACAGTCTTGCCTTTCCTCTGTCAGATCTATGGAGGAGAATTTCTCAATGCCATTTTTTCTCTGCTGGTGTGGGCATTCTTCCACCTGGGTTTAAGCTCTCTGTTGCTGAAATAGTCATTGTACCTTCAGTCCACCAAGCTCATTTACCTGGTGGAATGAGGTCCAGCTTGTGATTGCCCTGTATGCAGTAAAGGTAGGGATGTGCTCCAACATCGGAAGGTGTCTGCGAATAAAATTTTATTTTTACTGTAATGCTCGTTACAGCACGAAGGAAAGAGTGTTTTGATATTATTAAACTTGTTGATGAGTTTCATACTTATAATAATAACTGTAGAAGAAGCAACATGGAAAGGTTTTTGTTAGCTGCTGGTGTATGTTTCAGGAAAAAAATGTGAACACTCCCAACTGAAATACTCTTTTAAGAATTTGGAAACTCTGGAGAGCTGAGTTGATGAAACAGTTGTTCATCATTCCAAAGCCTGCACCCTCGCTTAATTCTAATAATAGTTATACATAACCTGCTCTGTGCTTTCTTTTTGTTTTGTTCTTTTGTTCATTCTGAGTGTTTAACAACTTCTGAATTTGAAGAATTTTAAAGCAAAATATTTCTATTAATGAAATGACCTGTTAATGATGATGTCACAGGTTTTAGAAATTATTTCCAGAAGTATACTGTATCCTTTTATGATAATTAGGAAGTGTCATTATCTGTCTTTCAGGAATGTGGGGAAAAAAAAAAGTAAAAAAAAAATTATTTGAAGTCGAAGTCATTCATGCATGAACATGGTTATCACTGAAGAACAAGAAAGTAATCTGTTAGGTCATTGGACATCCATCATCAACACGTACCTAATGGCACAAGCTCCATTTCATCACTGTCAGCTGCTGAATGGAGCAATACTTTCCCCATCGTGCTGGTGGATGCAGATGTACATTCTCAGCTTTGACCTCAAATTGCAGCAGCAGCACTGCAACATACTTCTGACATATTTTTCCTAAACAGGTCATTATACAAGACTCTGCATCTGACGCAGAAGCATGTCTTAATATGTAATAAAAATTCCTTAACAGTAATGTGTTTCTCACTTCAGAACTGATACCTTGGAAGACAAAGTAAAATCATGAAATAGTGAATCACAAAAATGGCCAGTTGGAGAAGGCTGCAGAGCAGTGACTCGAGATGGTTACTGGCCTGTACTGGTTTGATCTGTGCTTTCCAGTTCCCAGGCTCTGATCATTCTCTGTTATCTCTGTCTCTTGCTGTCATGATTAGCAGTGGTAGATTCTACTGTAATTAATTTATAAAAAATAAATTTCCTGGGAAAAAGGGCTGCAGGACTAAGGCCTTTTCAAATGGGTATGTGGCAGCTGTCTCCTGCCAGCAAAGTGGTAGGCATCAGCAGTGTGAGACTTACAACCTGTTTTAGAGGCACAGCAAACGCTGAGTTTGATATGAGGAACTGCATGTAGATATGACTGGTCTGATGGACGAAAACTGAGATGAGAATCTTATACACGTTACAGGTCTAAAGAACACAGTGTTATTCTCAATCTGCCTTGTGTGTTAAGTAGCTGATGCTAATTACAAAGGTCAAGTATTTCCTGTAAAACCGGGGGTCTGATTCAGATTTCTGGGAGAGGGCAGAAGGGTCAAACTGTCTTACTGTAGACTTTCCCCTTTTTTTAATGTAACGATGCACGGTACTCTCTCCCTATTAAAAGAAAACCAACACCTGTATCAGTATTTAAACTTTTTTAAAAATATCCAATAGATTTGAAGTTTGTTGAGTTTTCCTCTTGGTGGTGGTGCCTCTGTCTGCAGTCTTGGCTCACATGTCATCAAAGCCCGGCTGATACTTTTTGCTGGGTGTCCCTGCAAGTGGGTTCAGAGACTAATCCGAGCCCCTGGGGGTATTTGTTGCTTGGCCACTGGGTTGTGTTGCCATTCAGTTTGAAATGGAGGAGTTCTTTGCTTTCCTGTTTCTTTTGTTATTTAAATGTTACGAGAAACATACATGACACAGAAATATTTTGGTGTGAGCATTCTAATTTCATAAATATTTGCTGGTTCTTCATAGCTGTTAATGTTTGGTTTGTGCTACCTCTAGGAAATACTAATTTTTATTAGTGTGCTGGTGGGCATAAGATTAAAGAATTGCTTGAAATGATTTCTTTTGGTAGAGAAAAATGCAGAAATTGGACTATCTCATTCTTAGCTAAATTCTGATTTGTTTGAGTTTGGCAGATGAGGCAGAAGGGAACAGACTGAGGTCTGGTGGGGAATAGTCTGTGGCTGTTCGCACATGGGCTGGGAAGGAAGCATGCTAAAGAGGTCCGGTGAAATGCAAATTTTTTTTGTTCTTTTTCAAACATGCAGTACATACAAACACGCAAACATACATAAGACTGCAGACAGGTGTGGTAAAAGAAGCTGCTTTAGTCCTTTTTCCATTGGAGGACTGGCAAGGATAAAATTCCTGTGTGAATTTTTCTCAAGGACATAAGGAATTAATATATCTTAAAATAGACACCATCAACTTACAAATGTATTTTCCACATTTGAGTATGAGGAATTTTGCAGTGAAAAGATTGGGAAAAATGATATTTTCTCTGTTATTTCAGCTTATGTGTGAATTTTGAGATAACCCGTTTACAAGACAGTTAAATCCTGCAGTCTTAAGAATTGTTGCAGGTTTATGTGCTTAAGTAGCCACGCACGCTTCCATTTTGCAGGGTTCTTTTAGATTCCGGTGATTGCATGACACCACAGCTCTTTTTTGCGGGTAGGACCACAAGGCACCTTGGAGGGGGGCTGTGAGCTCGGGGGGGCACCCCCTGCCTTCAGGAGGGGTGGCGGGGGACGCGGGGCCACTGCCTGTTACAGCTATGAGCTTCAGGGGGGTAGGTGTCTTGGTGGTTTGTCCCCTTCTTTCTCTGAGCCTCCGGCAGCAAGGTTTGTGTTATTTTAGTTCAGCAGAGTGTCTTCTGCCAGCTTGATTAGTAACTGGGAAACTTGCTGCTAGGGGTCCAGGGCAAACCTAGGTGGAAGGACTGGAATATTCAGCTCTGGACATGTAACGGAGCAGCTGAGCATATGCAGCGCTCCCTCCCGCTGCCGGGCAGTGACGCCAGCGCTGCCAGAGGAATGAGCATGGCATATTGTTTCCCCCGTATGCCTGCTTATTTATTTATGCATTCCAATTCATAATAGCATAATAACAGACTTGAAACAATAAGGTAATTATTTTGCTTCTTGGGTGGTTAAAATTAACTGTGCTTGTTGCATATTTATTCAGTAAAAAGATACAAGATGTTTAGTAATTGCCCAGAAATTCATTATCTGCATAATGTTCTGTTTCTAAATATGTATTGCATGACCATTAATCTGTGCCAACAGCAAGCATACAGCAGTATCTGATGTAATTAGTTTTCCCCTTACATGCCAAGGAGAACATCTGGGCTAATTGCGTGTTGTTGACAAAAGTTGCCACTCTAATGGGGGTCGCTGTTTGTGCACGCACCCTCATTATACGTACAAACATACTCACGATTCCCGTTTATCCTCAAACTGATCGTTCTTAATGATGAGATACTCTTGGTGATTTGTTACGGGAGTCATGCAATGTCTGTGGGCAGCTTTATAAATGTTAGTGGGAATAATATGCTCTCCTTTTAAACAGAAGACAAACAAACCTGTAATGCTGCTTCTTCTGTTCTATTTTTTCAGCCACCGCTGGTCCAAGCAATTTTCAGTGGTGATCCAGAAGAGATACGGATGTTGATCTACAAAACTGAGGATGTCAACGCCTTGGTATGTGACTTGGCACGCTATGTGCCTGTGATACTTCAGCACCATGCTTATGAACTGTTGCAATGGCAGTATTAATCACATCTGTAGTAATTAACATATAACAGAATGGAAATTATTTGGAAGTTAGAGATTTGGGACTTTGGCGGAATCCTAATTAGTTGTCTGAAATATAATTATCGCCAGCAGGTGACTTTAAATTTTCTAAGTGTATGGTAATTATTCCAAATCTGCAGGTCAGTCAGGGACGTTATTTCCTCTCTTACTGAGAAAATGAATGAAAACAGCTGAAAGCCACATATTTTTACTCTCTGTAGAGTTTCCTTTTATGAAGAGTCTTTGCAGATCAGGAGCTGTTACTCAGCATTTGACTCTACTTGAAATAAAGCTTCACTATAGGTCTCAGCAGCGGGAGTAAGGAAGGCAGTATCTTGGCCACAATTTGCCCACAGAGGAATTACTGTTCTGCAGATTGGCTTATTCTAGCCAGAACAATGGTAAGCAGCTGTAAACAAGTAGTAGTTAAGTGTTTTGGCAGTGAGAAAAAAATATCTCCATTTGAACTTGGTCTTTTTGCAGAAGTTGGGGTTTTTTTTCCCCTCTTTGATTTTAACTTCAATTTGTACTGTTTAGAAATGAACCTTGCCAGTCCTGACTGCAAATTGTGGCCTCTGAAAGTAGTGAGAATATAAAGCAGAGGCAGAATGATGATTTCCAGGTGTTTCCTGGACTTTTAAATCAACCTTCCTTCGTGTCTTTCTCTGACATAAAGCCATCAGTTTATTCTTAGCTAACTCCAGCAGTTTGTCTGGCGTAGTCTTGGCGCTGCAGCTTTTGCAGGCAGTGGGGTCCAGCCCTCTGGTTCAGAGCTGCAGAAAGGAACGGAAGAAGTGATCCTGCAGATCTGGTTAACTGGGGCTCCACTCTGTTTGCTTTCAAATGGAAGGAAAGACTTGCTGCTGTTTTAAATGGGGAATCGGGTCAAAGACCTTGACATTAGGCTTTTGCTGTGATTATCAGTACGTGGTTGTTTGCTTGAAATAAATTCCTAAAGGTAGTTCCTTAAAGCATCATCTCCCTTGAGTTACCTCCTTATTAAAGGTCTTCAAAAGCCAAATTAAAAACCCAAAAGAGACGAAACCAAACAAAAAAAAGCAACATAGATGAACATGATGGTCCTAAAATTTCTGCTGTATTTCATGCTGGTTTTCAAAATCGCATTTCCTGTACAAGGTTATTGCAGGCTGCTCAGATGTTTTTGTATCCCCTGGCTGCAAGTGTGGTAGCGATGGTTGCTAGGGAGATGCTCTCAACTGTCAGGTGTGATATTAAATGAAGAATATCTATTTTGTAGGTGAGTACCATGGTACTTAACAGAAAAAGTCATTGAATTTGAACGGTCTTGCCCAGAAACCTGTTTTAAGATGCTAAAAGTCCATCCAAGAATGCTTTGGCTGAACAGCTGTTTTGTCATGAGCAAAAACCAAAGCCGTTCTTTGGCATAATTAGAAAAATAACAGTCAACACGAATTCTGAAGATTGTGTTCTGGATAGTGATCTCAGACAAGTGTCAAATCCTTAAAATGTCACTAAAGAAAGATCAAAAGATAGCGTTTTCTCCCCTTGTGCTGTGAGCTGGCAGTTTGCACCATGTGCTTATGTTTCTATTTTAAGGGTGTTTTTAATTACTTCCATGTTAGTGTTTCTCTAGTGCTTGGTTGCTCACGTGAGAGGAAACTCTGACACTGTTTGGCAGCAATTTGTCCTTTGTTGATCGTTTTGGTTAGCTGTGTTAATATTGAAATAGTTCAAATATAGGTAGGACAGGGAGATAAAATAAAACTGTGTTTTTGCAGCAAGCTTTGGGGATTTCTGAAGTTTTAAATACTGTTTTTCAAAATCTTCAGCAAGAGAGGTATTTGGAAGGCAGAGGAAAAAAAAGCATTTGGAGAAACTGCAAAATTAGGGATGTATACGCATGCTTCCTAAGAGAAAATTTAATCTCAGAGGAAAGAGTTTAGAGCAAATCAGCAGTTTAGAAAGATACTTTCTTTTTTGTCTGGTAAAATAATTAGTGTCTCTCCAAGCTGGGAAGTGTGTGTTGATGGAAATGGCTGGGTTCTGGATGCTGCTGTAATTGTGCATTCTGTTTTGCAACAAAGTGAAATGCTTTGTTGCAAAAGTGAAAGCTGTAACTGTCTGGCTTAGCAATGTGCTTTTAGTTCATTCTGCCACTGTAATTGTCGCTTTGACCTCTTTGCTTTGGGGGACCAGGATGCTACTTTTGCACTCTGGGAGCATGGACAGTGTTATACTTGGCTGGCCATGAGCAATTCCCTGCCACTGAGTACTGAATACACGCTGTTTCTGTGGGAAATGTGGTATGCCTGTGGGCGATGTGCAGCAGCCTGTTTTCCTGGGGCATTTGGGATATTGGGTTGGACCATCCAGACGACCAGACTAGCTTCAGGTAGACATCCTCTAATGTTTGCTGTTCAGTGCATCTAGAAATGCCAGGGTGGTTGCACTATATATGTGTAGGTGGGGAATTTTTTGTGTGTTATTTTTGCTTTGGGAAGAGTGTGAGGGATGACCCCCAGAATCTAAGGATTATTCTGGACCCAGTGATAACCCTTGGTTAGCTGGGATCTGTAATACATGCAGCTGTGCAGCACCCTGTGTCTGTGGAGTCCAGTTCTTATGTGCAATGTCATGATTTTCTACCAAACAAAAATCCTTCCTGTAAAATTTCCATGCTCAGCTCAGTCTTTCAGTTTAGTTTCCCTTAAAAATATTCAAAGCCAAATAAAAAAGGCAAAAAACCCTTCCAGTATTCTTCTGCATAACTAATGTGACGTTTGCAAGCCAAACCAGACATTTTTTCCCGCCTCTGTTTTCACTCTTTATCCCCTAATCCTGCGTTTTCTCTTGGATAGAGCCCTAAAAAGTAAAATATATGCAAAACTTTGATGTCCCCAGAATTGCATTCTATTCTATTGCATTCATAATTTTGGGAAAGTAATTAATATCACCCCCTCACCCCACCAGAGAGACTGTTGAAGGCAGCATCTGCTTTCCTAAAACTTAGTTGCTTCTGTGCCTGCTGTTGGGGCAGGACTGCTGGTTCAGCCTTCCGGGCTCGGCCCTTGTAGCCTCTTGCCTTGATGCTCTGCCAGCTGGAACAGCTCCTTCTTCTCACCGCTCATGGGCATGCAGAGCTTGTGCAAACGCTCCCCCACCCACTTTTGCCCAAACGAGACAGGTTAGGAGAAGGTGATGGTTTAGCTGAATTTGGCTTGCTTTAACAAAGAGCAGAGCTGCGAAGCTGGCAGAGCGGGGTGGGCTGCAGTGCTGCCGGCGGGGCAGGTGGGAGGTGGGCTGCAGCCCCGCGGAGCTGTCGCCTGCCTGTTCCCAGCTGCAGAGCAGCTCTGTGGAGGAAAGGCAGGCGCAAGGCCTTGCGTGCGGACCATGCATGTAGAACGTGCTTTATTCCAGGATAAGGAGAGCAAGAAGAAGGTCCTCATGGAGAGACATGGGTGCATACTGTTTATTATGTGGGTGTTTTCTCATTAGCCTGCTTGATAAGGCACAGATTTGCAGGACTGTTTGTCTGAAGTCTTCAGGCTTCATCCAGGTCTTCACACACACACACACACACATGTTATACCCATTTCTGTAGTATTGCTGAGCATGCATTTTGAGGGGGTACAAGTGTGCACACATTTAGGATTGTGAGTCTGGAAGGCTTTGCATGCCTGGGACAGCCGATGTGAAGAACAGCTTGTCGTTCGGTTTGGAGTGACATGTTGGACTTGGGACTAAGAGAGGCTGTGATGTGGTATTTCAGTAATGTTGGGAACCAGACCCTTGTCTCTCCTCTCACCCGAGGAATGATGAGCGTCTTCTTGGCGCTGTGGGGTCTTGCAGGAGAATAAAGCTCTCCTGGAAGTAAATGCTTCTCTTCTAGATGTAGTTCTGCTGTGCTGGAAAGTCTTCCAGAGGATTTAGTAAAGGAACTTTGGGGGGCTTCTGCCTTGAACACAGCATGACAGTTTGGTGCTGGGTAGCAGCTGTGTTTTCAGTGTGTATCTAGCCTCTAGTAGTGCTATTTGGTATGCCGTTAATTTAAGTGGGAAGTGATGGAGAATATTTTTTTTTTCTGCAGACTGAAATTATGAACAATTCCCAGTTATGTAAGAAAACAATATCAAATTGCATTGATGTCTGCAAGGTAACCAATATGACACTTATTTAGACTAAAATATTTTTTCTTTTAGAAAATAAATACGATTTTGTATATATTATGAAGAAAATGTGTGAACTGTGAAGAAGATTCTGCTTGAGTTTACTTGAGAGCCTGAAATATTCCGAGTTGCTTTGTACAGCATGCTAGTATACTGGTGCATGCTAAATTATATATATCTGTGCTGGTAATTCATTTCATTGGTGTGCTCAAAATGTTTGAGACAGTTAAGGATGTATAGGCCATTAAAAACTCATGGCAGGGTTTGGCTGTAGCTGCTTTATTTTCTTCAAAGGCAGCAACATCAGCCTGAAATACTTGAATTTTCTAAATCTGCTTTTCCCATCTGCGCACGAGTGATGTATGCGCCTGTGCCAGGGGTCCTCAAACTACGGCCCGCGGCCTGGATACGGCCCCCCAGGGTCCTCAATCCACCCCTGGTATTTAGAGAACCCCCCCGTGCCCCCCCGCCCGGGGTTGTGGGGAGAAACCAAGCAGCCGCAGATGACTGCCTGCCGCTGCATCCGCGCCGGCCCCCTGGATGAAGGTTTGAGGACCCCTGTTATGGCATCACCCCTCCTCCCCAAAAAATCAATATTGCATTTATAAAAACGGAGGAGTTATTTAATACTATCTTTTAAGCCTTACATTGGAAACTTCCTGCTGTAAACATTAAAATATTTCCATTAATTAGGATAACAGTTTCTACAGTCTCGATTTAGGATTAGTAATTAATTTTAAAAGTTACTTTTTTCTAGCATAAAAGCTACTGTCAGCCTCATGGAAGGAAAGTGTTAGATGCGGGGGTGGGGGAGAAGATAATTTTTTGTGTCTCCAGAAGATCCAAGTATTTGTCTTTTCCATGTCATGGGCACTTGGCAATTAAAAACAGTCCAGAAAAGTTTTTGTTTCTGAGGCTGAACTGAAGACTGCGGAGATGAGAGGTGCTGGCACCAGGATCTGTGTTTTCAGATGGGAATTTCTGTGCAAAAGAGCACCAGGCATAAGTTACACAGCTTGACTTTGGCTTCCCTGCTGTTGCTCACAGTTAGGTATTTCGATTTTTGTGTATTAGAGGGTTTAATAAAAGAATCTGTGAGGAGGAGGAAATCCTGAAGCAGCAGAGATCTTCTTTGTGCAGCATCAGCTTTTGGCTCTGAACAGTTGTAAATAGCCCAAGAAGCTGCTGTGCATTTGCTTTTAGCCTCTTCTGTAGTTCCTAACTGGTTCCCAATATTTAATTTTCCTAAAGTCAAGTTGTATCTGAATATTTGGGGTTTTTGATGGTGCCAGCTACTTCGTGCTATTCAAATACGGTGTCCTCAGATGTAACGACAGTAAGTGGAGTGGACGGGCAGGAGGTTTGTTTCTGTTACTGTTTCGGTTAGGCTTGTATCAATGGAAGTTGCAGCCATTCCCATGTGCCTTTAATATACTGTAGTTTATTTTGCCACTAGGCAGATCCCTGGCAGCTTGAAGGTGGTTGGGAATCCAAACACTCCTTACCAATGAAACCGGGAACTCTGTTTCTGTGGTGCATTAACTCCTTCTGTGCTGAACTATTCCTGTTGGCTGCTCAGGCAGTCTGGTGACAGAAAGAGGATACAGACTTTTATTTTCTGTAGCAGTTGCATTTACATTTTAATATCTATATTATAATTATCTATATAATATATAATTATAATTTATAATTATATTAAAATTATAGTTTTAAAATAACTGTCCCAAACATCTGATCTGAACAGCTGCAGTTGATGTAAAAGTTCAACTCCCTCATCTCCTTTCAGATGTTGGCTGTGTTGAGAAGCTGTTGACCTTGTTCTCAATATGCCTGAATATTTTACATATGTTGATATGATTCATCCCAGCCACTGTTCTGCTTCATGTACTTCGCATTCTACTTCATGTACACCTACATGTGCTCTAAGGCGCTGACCTGGTGAGGCACTTAAGGACTACCCTAACTTTAGACTTGTGACGGGCCTTACCAGTGTCACTGTGATCACTTGAACAGTTTAAGCATGTGTGGAGTGTCCTTGCTGTTTGTTCTGTATTGTTCTATATTGTTCTTGAGTATACTCGGTTGCCTGTTTGTTAAATTCTTCATTTCCTTCATCGGTACTTTTTTGAAGACAGTGTGTAAGGTAACGTTAACGTGCAGCAGCATCTCTTCTGTGAGCTAGTATGTCACAAATACAGCTCTGGGGGAGGGGGTGTTTATCTCATCTCAGCATGATTTTCTAGTGGCGTTGTTTAGCTTATCTACTGTCTCTTACTGACATTTTGTTCCTCTGAGAGCTGCACTTGAAGCAGGTCTGATTATTTGTCTTGATGCTGTTTGTAATCCTGGTATCGTTCCCTGCCCTGCTCCCCCCCCCCTTTCCTTGCCTTGATACCGCATGTTCAGGTTTGGGGTGCTGCCAGACCTTTGTGGCAATGACAAATACTCATTACTCCTCTCTCCCCGCTGGTAGCTTTCAGTCTTTATATCGTTACTGACTGACTTATTTATACTTATATATATTTACACTCCTTGTACTGCCATCATGCCGCAGGGTCAGCCGTAGCTGGGCGGGTGTCGGTGCCCGGGCCAGGGGCACAGCCAGGGAGCTGCTTCAGCCTCGCTGGAGGGGGCACAGCGCCGGGGGGGCGCAGGGCGTGCGGCTGGAGGGGCAGATGCCCTGGTCCCTCTGGTCCCATCAGCCGTGTGCAGGGCGCAGCCAGGAACCCGAGGGTGTCCGGCGGCTGCGTTGCTCATGTACACCCTCGGCTGCAGGCGAGTGCGGGGGCTTCTCCCCAGACTGCTGAGAACGTTGCCTGTAGGGTGTCTCGGTGTGTTTGACTTTCTGTGCCGCACGTCCTGTGTTGTCATCTGCTGGTTCGTCTGAGGGTGAACTAATCATAAAATAGGAGAAATTTTAGGGTTTTTTTCCTCTTGGAGAAATAAAGCTTATATTCTGTTTTGGCACTAAACCCATCTTTTTCTGGAGACTTGATTCTCACTTAATTTGATAGGATGTTGCATTGATTTTAAAAAGTGAAAGCTGAGAATACTTACAGAGTTATTCCTGTTACAGAAGGATAAAAATTCTACTTTTTCTGTTTCACGTCCTTTCCTCCCTCAATTATCAAATTTCCACTAGATTTACAGTTTAGTATAAAATGCTGCTTATAATTGGGAAAGCGCTGAATAGCCTTGGTTCCCTGATAGAGAACATTGCTTGGTCTTGTCGCGTGCACCTTCCAACTGCTCTGGTCTGTTGCCAAACTTGGCTGTGTTGCAAGAAGCTGCCACAAAATCTATCACTGACAGGTACCATAGCTATCACAAATACTGTGTTGTGCTAAAGAGAGATTCACGCATCACAATGAGCAAGCTAAAAAATTATTAAATCTGATTCTACTTTTGTACAGATGTTCGATCACTCTTAGCATATCTTTTGCCGTGGATAGCCTTAGGATAGGTAATGTGAAGCAATACTCCCAGAAGGTCTCATGTGGCCTGTGAAAGCTACTCCATGGTGGATTATGTCTTAGGAACTGAGCACAGGAGAGAGTCTGGCTTGTGGTTATGGTTCCTGAGCGGACACTGCTGGATGGACACCGCTTAATACTGTTGTCATTTGCCTACCACGTGAGGAGGTGAAGTTCTCTAAGATATCTTTCCCTCTGACCTGTGACAACGAGGGTGTCAACAGGATCTGCCTCTTGAGCGTTTTGTGTGCGTGCCCAGTATGGAAGATCAAAACCCACTGCAGCAGCGTCTGAGGACTACAGACATCATGTATGTTTGAAAAAACACACAAATATAAAAGTTAAATGTAACTTATTCTGGTGATCAGTGGTGCTGTGCCTCCCAGTGCTGGAAAACAAGTTTTCAGCGTTGACATGACAAACGGTTCCGCTGCACTGGTTTGTCCACATTTAAAGGATACTTTGAAGATAGTCCAAAATAGCTTGCAGCTAATGACCTCCCAGGCATATTAAAAGTGGTATTTTACTTGACAGGCTCAGGGATGTGTTTCGGGAAGAGAGTGTAAATACCAGTAGGGTTTCTGTGCTGGTATTTGCGGGAACTGTTGAACCTGTTACCAGCTTATGGCATTTAATGTTGGTAGGTTGTAATTTGGTAAGTTTCATTGGTAAGTCTTTTAGAATTTCTTTTGTATTATTGGTTAAGAAACTGAAATATGTTTAGGACTGGCAACAGGGGTCAAATAGCATGATTAGCACTATTAGCAGTTCTTGTGATTTTTGTTGTCCGTATTGCAGTGTTTAGCAATTTCTTTTAAAAGCCTATACTCTGGAATCATCTGAATAAAGTAGTAAAGGAAAGGAGGTTTTGTAAACACTATATTTACACCCCTTGAAGTCAGAAAAAATAAATATCTTGACAATGTGACTCCCTAGGGCTGAAAATTACAGAAATCAAATAAAAGTAGATGGATTTCAGAAGCTGTGTATATGATTTTTAGCCATTCTTCGAAGTTTAAGGACACAAAACCGACTGGTAGTATTGCTTTTATTTGTGTTTAAAGGTCATTCAGGGTGTACAAGCCCATTTTGGGCTGCTGTGGACAACCAGGCTAAATGCTCTACAAGAACCTTTGTAGGCTAAGAGGATTGCATCTAGACCTTGTGTGTGGTCCCAAACCATTCCCCAGAGACCCTTGTGAGTGTTATGTTGTTGATCCAAACTGCATTACTAAGTCTGATGCCCAGAAGCATTTGAATGATGTTGCTGCAGTGCTTAGAGTGGAAAAAGTTTCCAAAAGAGGCCCAAGGGTGATGTCTTTCCTAATTTTAGATTTGATTTGATTTGATCTACCTGAAAACAGGGTATCAGGGTACGGACCATGTCTCTGCAAAGTCTGGTAGAACCAAGTGATAGAAAAGTTGAGGTTTGCTGGGAGGAAGTGTGTTGTTTAGACCTTGAATTCTGTTGTTTCACTGGTTGAGATTGCATTTCTAATTATAAGCAGAAATACACCTAGGAAAACAAACACTATATAGAAATTTGTTGCTCTTTTAGTAACAGTGATGCTTGCAGTTACTGACCATGTTTTATAACCGGACATTCTGTGGTTTTGTAGGATGCTGAGAAACGAACTCCTCTTCATGTTGCGTCATTCCTGGGGGATGCAGACATCATCGAGCTTCTCATTTTGTCTGGTAAGGCAGTGTCCCTCCCTGTTATTAACTGCTAAATTAGGTAATTTTAAAGCTACAAGGAATACCCAGCAAAGCATATATGAGTGAGCTTTGGGCGGTGCTATGATTTCTGAGTTTCATGGAGCTGGTTGCAGTTGTTGCAAACTTAGGAAATGTATTTAAATTTGGTGATACAATTATAAAACATGCACTGTGACTGACTGGAATTAATAAATGAACTAGTTTTTAAAAACTTCTGAAGCGTTCAAACTGACAATATTTGTGGATTCAGAAACTTGCTGAAATGCGTATTTGAAATGTGGGCTCACATCCTGGAGTACAAGGCAGGAATTCCTGTTAAGCAAAAATTATTATGGAATAATAGCAAAAAAGTTATGAATTAGTTTGGATGAATTGTAAGTGGTGTTTACATTAGAAACATGATTCTAAGAGTCAGGAAGTTGATTTGGAGAATAGAAACTGTGCAGTAGGATGTATGTAAACAAAAAAAAAATCAAAAAATGTTTGCAGACTGTTGTAGTGACAGAAACCACAATTGAAATATGTCAGAACAAAGCATAAAGCAGACATCTCTCAAGAAGTACACATGATTCATGGCAAGCTGCTGGATGTGCTTCCAGATTTCAAAGGCGGTGCTTTTCTAAACTAGAGAACTGTAAGGGTAAAGCTTATGGGGATTTAAGAATGTGGGATTGAAAGGAACATTATGGTACAAACATGTAGCCCCGTGCAAGCAGCCTTGCTATATGATTGGTTTCACAGATTATTAGAGTTCTTTAAATGAGTTGCATGGTTTTTTTAGAAAGTTATTTCAGAACTATCAGTCCTATGACTGCAAGGCACCTTCTGATTTTCAGCCTTGAATCCTAGAATAATTTCGGCTGGGAGGCGTTTCTAGAGTTACCTGATCCAGCCCCCTGCTTAGAGCACCAGCCAGTTTCACGATTCGATCAGGCTGCTGACAGGCACACGCAGACCGCACAAACATATTTCTTCAGATTACCAGCCTAACCACACCTGGAGAAGGCAGAAAGTGAGAATTCAGTTTGCTGTAGCTAATGTGTTTCCTCTCTGTATTTTTGGGGGATTTTTCAGTTGTTTAATTGTTTAATGAGGGTGACTAGTTGGACATACATGTACATCAGATCTTTCTGCTCTAACCCTGATGCCAGCAGAACGATTTACATGAACATTCCTCTGCTGACAGGTTATGCTTGGATGAGTTTTCATTATGCTAAATGTAAACATAATTTTCTTCACTGGGAGGTGAGAGTTAATATACTTAATCTGTGCACGTATTCTTGCAGTGCATGTCATTTGTCACATACTGTTGTTCCACTGTGCCGTGAGAAGATTGCAGGAGCAATGTCGGTTTTTAGAAGTTTTACAAGTAACAGCACAGGCAATATCCCATAAACAGAAAGGTGAAGCCGTTCTGCCCATTCCTCCCCTGAATCCCAGTGACATCTAAAAATGTCCTGGTGAACGTTCTTGTTTTCGGTTGCGTTGCTAATGAGGGAAGGAGACGTTCTAGTGTTCTCCTGGGACACTTAGTTCCAGCACCTCACTGCCAAAGTGTCATCCACGGGCTGTAGCGTTTGTCTGGTCACAGCATGAAATGCCGGTGATACATCCTCATCCTTTTCTATATATCCAAATGAGCGTGAAAAACTTCGAATATGGACTTTTAAAAATTGGACTTCGTGTCAGTGGGACTGTGCTGGGGCTCAGTCTGCAGGAACTGTGTGGAGCTTTCCCAGCCAGCTCAGCATGAGGCACAATTAATCTGGTGTTGCATACTCTACCTATTTGTTGTCCTTTAATCTCTGAAGTATCATCGCTTATGGTGAGCATGAGTACTTGTATCCAAGAGCAGGTTTGGAGGTTTGTGAGGTTTTGAGGAGCAGATTTACGGGTTATTATAAACACTTCTTTGTTACTATGATCTCTCTGTGAACTAGGCTCCAAAGGCAACTGCAGCACCTTCCCTCTGCTTCACCGCTTCATTCAGTAAACTGTCTTAGTGAAAGCGTATCATAAAAGATTAATCTGATTGTAACATTTAGTTACGTAAGCAGAAAAACTTTGTTGTCTGATTTAAAATGAAAGGGTGTTCTCACAGAGAGAAAGCACGAAATGTTTGCTGTTGGCATCAAAAAATAATATTCCCAGCATGAGCAGAAGCTAGGGAGAGTAGCAACCCATTGCATTTTGTACAGGGCTCAGGAGAGAAATTAAATGAAATATGCACATTCTGAGATTTGTGGCCCACGAACTGATGGCAGCACAAATAAATGTAGTGTCTAATGAATAAAACTTCTGCCCAGGTGGTTGGAGACAGACCAGAAATGGCTTTCTAGGTAGCCACTGAAATGCAGTCTGTTTGGAATGGATATAGGAGAGAGAGTGCCAGATCCCTCAACTGGTATGAATCACCCCGGCCCATTAAATGTCAGAGCTAGGTAGATTTACACCAGCTCAAAGGTCTGATCTGTAATCATACGGTTCAGACTGGGGAAATGGGCTATGTGGTTTTGTTTTTCCAGGCTGCGTGAAAGCAGGGAGCTTTGAGCCCTTCTCTTTCTCCTCCTTTCTGTCAAGAAGGACCAGGGTAACCAGCCATCTCACGTAAACGAAGCTCTGTGTGATGACGCATGATGGATGTGCAAGATGAACTGTCTGGGCAAATACAAGCTCCTTTCTCATTTGTGCCGGTGCCTCTTCCCATCCTGGGCTCTGAGCTGGTGCTCGAGGGCATAACGTGTGAGCTCAGTCCCTTACGCCTTGTTCTCCACCACGGAGCTTGCGATCTGGGCAGTTATCACCACGCCTCGCTATTTCAGATGGCTCCGAGCTTCCCGGCGAGAAGTTTTATGTGCTGGGGGCGTGCATGCAGTATTGACGTCTGTCCTTCATAAACTGCGCAGCACCTGAGGAGGAGGACAGACCCCACTGTGGTTTGGGAGGGTTCCTGGTGAGCTCTGCCGCGCAGGTTTGGAGGGGAGACTGTCCCGTGGGCAGCGCGTTCTGGCCCGTCGCGGTTGTGTAGGCAGCAGGGGAAGGTGCTGTGTAACCAGCGCTTCCCTGTAGGGCGGGCTAAGGGCTAGGTGGGCTGGAGAGGCAGCCTGCTCCCTGCCTGTCCCCGCGCTTCCAGACTCCTCTCCTTGGGGCTTTTGGGCATTCCCCTCGGGTGAAAGTCTGGAGGGTGTCCCAGGGCTGTCCCCTCTCTCCTTCCTGAGTGACCCCACCTGGGGGATCCCCAGGCCGTCTCCCTCCTGGGCAAGTGACTCGGACTTGCGTTCAGGGAGATCCTGCCCGACCTCCTGTTCCTGGCGTGCGGCTCTCGGGTTTCCGTGCTCACCTCCAGCACGATGCTGGGTGGCTGCCACGTTGTGGGCCCCAGTTCCATCTGCCGGGTGGTGCCGCTCTGTTACATTTTATTTGTGCTGGTCTTTGCTTTGTATTATTTGTCAGGTTGGGGGGGGGTGGTGTTATTCCTTACATTTTTGTGTGTCTGTTGCTGTGTCACGTAACAGAAGTCGGAAAGGTGCACGTTAATAATATCATTAATAGGTTAAAGACTAGAATTTCCTTCCTCCATTGACCATCCCTAATTTCAGAGGTTTAGACTGCAGAATCTGGATTTATTGGGGACCTGTGGATTTGGCAGATGTGGCTGGATGGAAAATTGTACTTTGGTTGGATAAAGACATGTTAACTTCATTCCTGAAAGTCAGCATCGGGTTGTTTATTTCAGATCTCAAAAGAACAGATTTATTTCCTCTTTTGGCAGAAAAATTTGGGAGTGAAAGATGGCAAAGATTACAAAACAGACATATTAAAGAAAAGTGGATTACAGAAAGTTTCCTCTCAGTTGATTTTATCTGTAATGTTATATATTATGTTGTCTAATTCAGCCTCACAGAGCAAATCCAACAGCCAAGCCTTCAGGCCCATGGGTACAAGCCCTCCCGAGGGCAGAGTGCAGGGGATGGGGCTGAGAAACGGCTTTTCTCTGGAGAGAGGAGGGGTTTAAGTGGATGTTTTTTGGGGTGAGTGGGTGCTGTGGCTACCTGAAAGGATGTTAAGGGGAATGGTTTAAAGCAGCTCATCTTTCCAAGGATACGAAGGACACCACATACACCATGTTGAGTGTGTTACCAGGCCTCTCTGTCCTTGTAAATACACAGATTAATTCACGGAGTATTGTAGGAAGTGCATCGAAACATGGTTAAGGTACTTGGTCCAGAGTGAAGAGAGGGGCACTGAATTTCTGGGTGACTTTGGGAAAACATTGTAGATGGACTTGAAAATTTAAGCTTCTGATTTTTGGACACAGTTCGTTTTAAGTGCCTTAGCATGTTGTAGGGCACTTAGTCTTTGGAGTTGGATTTCTGTGTTAGCCAGTGCTTTCAAAGTGCTATGCCCCAGGCTGTCACAGGGTGGACATTCCGGTCTGTGAAGCATAGAGAACACCTTTGAAAATGTGGGCATTGCTCGCTGGGTGCCTCTGCTTGATCTCCTTTGAAATGGCAGATATTTTATGTCCCTGAGGAAGTGCATCAGTGCTGGTTAAGTTTTTTTCGTTGTCATTAACTATTGCTTGCAAGAAACTACTGGGAACTTAAAAGCTGAATTTTGGTGAAAGAAATGGGCAGCTCAGAGGGAAACATTTTGACATGTCTCTTCAGAAAATGTGCACCTCAGTAAATGGACAACAGCAGCTCCTGTAACAGGCAACAGATGAATTGTGCAGCTCTTTAAAATCAGAAATCACAAACGTATTCAGCTGATGCACTGAATTAGATATGTAAGAGCAATTCCACTTTGTCACGTAAAGAGCCCCAAAGCACAAATAGGTAAAGGGATGTGCAAAGCGGCTGAGGAAGAAAAGGCTGACAGCATGCTGTGTGTTACTTTATTTATACTGGTATTGTGTTGCTTTTATTATTTTCTTTAGCTGTTTTCTTGGCAACTATTTCAGTTTCTCAAAGGGTAAGTGGATCAGTGAGAGGCATGAATAGCTACTGACAGAAACACTTCCCTAGGTTTTCTAACCATCTTCATATTCACCAGTGCTACTGGAGTTGTTGAATACCGAGGAATGGTATGTTTGTCACGCTTTGCTACTCCACACATAAGCCTTTCTGATTTGCAACCATCTGCTTGTAGGAGTTAGTGAATGGGTAGAAATAAACCAAAAGAAACCTTAGGTAAGAACATCAGGCAAAACCCCAAGGCAAATACAAAATAAATTTTGAAACCCCAAAAGAGGTATCTGGTGGCAATAATTAGGAATTCGTCTGGGCAGTTTGTGTCCCCAAGACCCCTGCTAGGCCAGATCAGTGTAAGGGAAGGTGCCTCGGGACAGTTCAGGGGGTTGTTGCCTTCCAGAGTGTCTCCAGAGCCTCGGGCAGGTGGGCAAAGAGCAGGGTACTAATGCCTGTCAACCATAATTTATGGCCTTCTCGGTGAAGACAAAAGAGGCTAACAGCTTCCTTGCTTAGACAGATTCATTAGAAAACTCTTTGAAACTATTTTCTTTTCTAAAGGGTTTTTTTCCAGAGGGCAGGTTGTACACCAGGTACCAGGTTCTGAGGTGAGTTGGGAGGATTGCCTCTAATTGTTGCAATAGTTAAAAAAGTGCATTTCTTTTTCTTGCAGCCAAAAAATAATATCCACCTTGTGGAAATATGAAATAACTTGTTTCTTCTCTGATTATCTAGCACAATTCCCAGTAACCACTGTGATTCAGAGGCAAGCACCGTGATGATCCTGAGAAAAGGCTCTTGGAAAGTATTTCTGATTCAGAGAGTGTGATCTATTAATCACAGGCTTTTGTATATTTAAGTTATGATGCAAAATGAAGCTTAAGAATCTCTTTGTTCAAGAAGTTCAGAGGCTCATCCAGGCGATGTGCATGATGCTTGTGCTCCTCTAAATTTTTTCCTGCATATGCTGATCTTCTCAGACTAGTACTGCTACCTACAGACCTGAGAGGCACATTTTCAGGTTAAGCCCTTTTTAAAACTAGTTGCTCTAGTCCTTTCCACTGGTTTATCACACAAATACAGGATTTTTTTTTTTTTTTTTTTTTTGTCTGCAGTCAGCCAGAACTGCTGTAGTTGTTAAATATTCTTCCATTACCCTTTTTTCTGGCGAGCCACTCCAAACCCATCCTCTTGTGCAGCTGTCTTTATCAGAGTACACATTAGCAGTGAACAGATTGTCTCCTTCATCCCTCTTCTGATGTTTGCTGAACAACACCCACAGAAGCTAAGGTAGTCGGTGCCCAGTTTCCTCCTCAACCTGAGCATTTCCTGGTCCTGTTTTCTTGATCCCAGCAAGATTTGCAAAGCAGAGAAGCAGTTACATCTTCTAGTGGTCTCCCTGATGAAGCTGGGAACAAGAGATGGCTTGTTCAGGCTGATTCCCTTCATTATGTCTGCAGACAGCAGCAGTGCTGTGAGCAAAGGGTTGCTTTTTTCCCCCCTACTGTATCAGCTGATCTAAAAAAATGCCTATACATAGGTTTACGTGTACATACATATATACATATGTAATCCTCTGCAACAAATCTTGCTGTAAACGAAGCTAATCCTGGTAACAGTCTGACCTGTCCAGTTCCTTCCTTTCCCAATGATGGTTTAGCTCCTGTCTATCTGGGATCTGGAAATGCATTTCAAGGTGAACAGGCTGCCAGGAGAGTCACGGTTAGCACCCGGAGTACCACACACGGCTCAGCTCTCAGGGAACAGCTGGGCAAAGCTTTTGGTGTGGCACCCAGGGCATGGATGTAACCTCTGCTGTTTACTTGCAGGTGCTCGTGTTAATGCCAAGGACAATATGTGGCTGACTCCTCTCCATCGAGCGGTTGCTTCAAGAAGTGAAGTGAGTAAGATTTGATTACCCTGCTTTTGCACGTGAACGACATGCTGGGGGAGAAAGCAGACCACTGAGAGCAGTGATGCAAACAGGGAAAGCATTTTTGGTGTGCCGGGCCTTCAGCGCTGCAGCTGGAGGCCAGTGTTTACAAGTTAGTTATAGCTGCCTTTGGGCACTGATGTGGTTGATTTTCGCCTTGTGGAATGCTTGACATCACCATAGCAAGTCCTGTTGAGCAACCGTCAGCTGGAGTGGAGTGGGCGACCAGGACTGAAGTGGGTTAGAGTCCACATGGGTCTACAGTGGCCGCATCATCTTCAGGTGGTGAAGTAAAGAGGAATAAATCCATATGGATGTATGCACACTGTGCACGTCCCAGAAGGGAGTGGATATATGTATGTGATCCAGCATGTATTACCACATAGTTTGTTTTGGTTAATTGCATGTCAAGGCAGCCATTAGGTTTTTTGTTAATGCATTTGATTCATGCATAAAAGAGGGTTAGCCCGTATTTCTTCTTCTTGACAAGTAGAAATCTTCTGGCATCGTGTTGTACTTCTTCCGTTGCTGTCTCAAGAAGGAGCAGCAGTAACTGTCAGGAATGCAGCTCAGGCATGACTGTTTTCAACTGCACCATCATTTTTGGCTTTCCATTTTGGACCTCCCTGCATACTTTTATCCTCCTAATACTTAGTTAACAGTGAGCCCAACTGCAGACCGAATTGGCTGCTGGGGACGAGGGGAGGGGTTGTAAAAGAGACAGAGGGTGGCTGTCTTCCAGAGATTGATGGACTTGAATCACCTCCGTCAAAGTCCAACTGCTTGCCAAGCCTGGAGGCAGGAATCCTGGGCTCGCTTCTGAACTCGGGCATTGTTTGGCTGCTGGCTGAGCTTCCCAGCTGCTGGCATCCGCTGAAACCCTCTGAAAGGAATATCTGATAGAGTATGAATGCTGTAATGAGGCAAAATACAAAAAGCCATGTTGGAAAACAAAGGTCAGGCTTAAACCTTAAAAAACAGCCACAATCTTTCCGATGCAGGAATTGCAGTGTGCTTGGCTTCTTTTTCTGGATGTGCCAGAGTACATGATTTTTATTGTCAGTGACAATCCTAACAGAAAATGTATGTCTTTCTGTGTCTCATCTTTAACTCTTTGTCAGCCAAAGGCCAATTGCACAATGAGAAACTGTTTTCCCTCGTGCAGCAGTTGTGGTACCGCGGGGCAAGCGAGCCCCCGGTGCGGCGGTGAGGCAGCAGGGGAAGGCGCCAGCCTTTGGTGCCTTTTCATGGGCTGCTGTAGGTTTTATGAACACACATCTCTCTCTTCTCCGGGTATTTTTCTTTGTTATTTATGTGATAATTGCTACTTCTGGTAATATTTTTGGAACAAGATTCAGCGTTCTGAGGCTCTTTCAGTGCTGCTTTTATTACACAAGCTAACAAGTGTGGAGCTTCAGTATAATAGGACAAAACTGATAACGGTAGAAGTGGATAGCAGTAGGGGAGTTCCTAGTTCCCATTGACGGTAAGAAGAATTTATGGTCCAGAAGCTGACCAGTAGGACTCGGAGTGGTTTTTGAAGTTCCTGTGAGCACAGTTGCTTTTAGAATGACCACCTACAAGTTTTAAGTTTTATTATCAATCTTTTGCTATGAAGCTTTCACAGGATTCAGAAGCTGTCTCCTTACACCCTTTTATAGGTTGATTAAAAGCATGAACGAGTTTTTACTTAAGTCTTAATGCTTTTCAAGTGAGCTTTAAGGCTTTAAATGTTTGTTTACAAATCAACGACCCTTAGGTGTGTCTGTGCAGGATTGTTAGGGGATGCATCAGCTTTCAGCCATAGCCAGTTTGAAAAAGTAAAGAGATTTCACTGTGCTGACTTGGGGTAACTAGAGACACCGAAGGCAGAGGCTTACACCACAGCTGCCGACTGCATGCACATGTAGAAATTACGTTAATAAAAAAGGGATAGCTCATGCTCTCAAAGGGAATAAAATTAAAACTTCCCCATAAGGACTCTAACATTTTGATCCCAAATCTGATAGAGCAGCAGATTTGGAGATGTAAACAAAAATGTGTGTTTTTTTAAAAAGTAAATATTTTTAGCTTTCTCTTTTCAGTCCTCAGTATTTACTTCTGAAAATTCTTCTGTAGCTTTTTCTTTCTTTCATTAAGGGTCGGTTCCTGCTGACTTTATGTCCCAGCTGGATAGGTCTCCAGTGAATTACGTTTAAATGACTTATAAAATAGTAGCCCTTTCATTGAAAATCAAAATCCTGTTGAGACATCAATAGTGAGATATCATTATTGGTGCTGTACGAGATGCGGTGTCACTAAGGACAAAGCTGTTAGAGGATACGTTGTGAGATGGCTGTGGAAAATGAAACGGCCGGGATCGGTTGAGGGCAGAGAACTAAAATCTTAGTAATGGGTGTAGCGTTGCTGCGGGCACCCTCCTGGGCCATTCTAGGTACAGCAGTGCTTTTTAAACACACGGTATGTGTTTCTTATTCACTAATAAAATTTTGGCTGAGCTTGCCAGAAAACTTTCCAGTTTATGGAAAAATAATAAGGTACTATGTAGGACTAGGGCTCTCCCAATTACCAGCTGTGAGTTGTAATTAGCAGACAAGGCTGCTTGAATGCTACTGTGTCCCAGTGGTTCCTTTGTGTTTTGTTTGTTTGTGGGGAAAAAAAAAGAAGAAGAAACAAAACGTAATTTTGAGAGTGACTTGTTTTTTCATCTGACTCGTTTAATGGCAGATGCATGAGTAGAAGCAGAAAAGAACAGATCGTGAATTCTCCAGTAAGGCAGTCTCTCAAGACAGAAAAGTACATTTTCTCACTGGGAAATATGCACTTGTAACCAACAAATTTAACCTTAAAAGATGTTGTTTGGTCTCAGGCTGACAGAATGGATGTTGCAGTGAAGACCCTTGGCCTGTGCTTAGCCCTTGGGGAGGGAAGGAATGCTACTGCTAACTTAGGGACACCAGCATCAGCCCTTGCCTGTGATTCTCATCTTTTTGTGAAGCTAAAATTTTGTTTGCACATACTCTGTTTTATTTTCTTCTTTTTCTTGTTTATAAATAAAACTTACAGCAATTTTCTGTGATTTTACTCTCCATAATGATGTACTTTTTGTTTTGTAAATACTTTCTGTAACACTGAGCTCAAATAAGTACATTAGTTTCTTCACTGAGAGCACAGTTATGATGACCGAGGTACTGAAGGTTAATCAGCCAGACAGGTTGGTCTGTCTGCATAGGCAGCTTCGTGCATCCTAAAATCAAGTTGGGAATTTTTGGTCGTGAGGACACTGCTCTAAATGACAGCAGAGGCGGTGTGTACTCTGGCATTTGAATCAGCAGTACCATTTCACTAGCCTGGGAGGTTGTTTTGGTAAATGTTGTTCTCTTTCCCTCCTCCCGGCCATGTCTGATATCCATAAGTAATATGCATAGGTAATTTGATCAAGCTGCCAAGCAGGTGGGCCAGGTATGTGTTCAAACTGCTTGGCTGTGGATGTGACTGTGTTGCCGTTGCAGGAAGCAGTGCAAGTGTTGATTAAGCACTCGGCTGATGTCAATGCTCGGGACAAGAACTGGCAGACACCATTGCACGTGGCGGCTGCAAACAAGGCGGTGAAGTGTGCGGAGGTCATCATCCCCATGCTGAGCAGCGTCAACGTCTCTGACCGGGGAGGGCGGACAGCCTTGCACCATGCAGCTCTCAATGGCCACATCGAGGTCAGTTATTTAAGAGTGTAATTGATCACTGGTTGATTTATTTATTTTCCCAGTTCAAACAGTGACCTGCTGTGGCTGGGTCTAGACTGAGCCCCGTATCCCTGACCCCCACTGAATGATTCCTGTCGTTCAGCCGCTTTCCAGACTGTGCAAAAGGTTTCCTACCTGCAGGAACAAGACAGTGGCTGGGAAGTACCTGTGCGGAGCCAGCCCGCAGGTGGGGTGTGCACACCGACTGGGAGAGCTGGCTGTGCCACCAGCTCTGGCCACCCAGGTGTGTCCATGGCGCTTTTGGGCCTGACTGCCTGCAAAAATGAGAGCGGCCAAATGGAAAGAAGGGACAACTGGTGGATTCATTCTGTGCTGAAGAAATGATCAGCTGTGTGAGATCCAGTCGGTCTGCTTTTCTAATTAGTGTTCTAGAAAATGCAGTTCTGTTTTTTCTGCTTACATAAGCGAACGCTTCTAGTCTAATTACTGTTTTTATATGAACAAAGCATACCTTGTAAATAAAGCCCCCATGTAAAGGGTTTTGCTGACGTCTTTAGATCCCAGTGCGAGGATCCTCATTTGCCCGTTCCACACCTGAAGACCTAGAGATGGAATAAAAACTCTTAGACTGGAACAGTAGGCATCTGTCAACAGAAACTACTCAGTTCTACTGTAATTAAAAGAAGGAAGAGGAATGGTAGTTCCTGTAAAACGATGATGCTGTTTGGCTGCACTGTAGGAAAGAGATAGTAATGCTTGAGTCTAACCATCATAGTCTAAAGTTCCTGAGCTTTTGGGTAGAGTATATCAGAAATGTTAAAGGAATATATGCCGTTACTAGCCAATCTCTGTGGCAAAGCAGTGTGCAAGAGGAAGGCAATCATCCAGCTCTGTGATTTATGATTTTAGGATGTTTTGCCGAGAAAGTTGTTGAATGAGTTTTCAGTTCTCTTTCTTTTTTCCCCTGATTTTTCTGATGTTTAATGTTGGATGCTTGGCAATGGGGAAGGCAGCTTTTCACCTCTCAGCCATGCTGTCTAAAAGGCCAGCGTCGTGTGCGAAGCAGCCTGGTGCCATGGGCACACACAACTTAATAGAAGTCACCGTGGTGCTGCAAGAAATAGATGTTCCTTGTTGTGAGAGCAAGCAGATTTTAGGGTTTGTTACCTCACAGTCTGAAGAAATCTCGTCCCAATCCGCAAGAAAACCCCTTAAATTGGTCTTAACAGCAAAAACTAAGAGCAGTTAACGTTTCTCTTCCAGGCCTGTTTCTCTTCCAGGTTGTTTGCCAAGCTGAATTTGAAGCACATTGGAGTAGCAGTGCGCTCCGTACCCTCAGCCCCCTCTGTGGACACAGAATTTGTCCTGGTTACCTGTGGCTGTCACCGGTCCATATCATTAATGCGCACAGCTTTGAACAGTATTTGTGTAATTCACAAAGTTATTATTCAAAAGTAGGATTTTGTGATCGCAACTGTATTGCTGGAATGAACTGTTGAGTGTGTGACCTACAGGGTTGGTTTACTCGCTGTTGTTACTTCTAGATGGTGAACCTGCTCTTAGCCAAGGGGGCAAACATTAATGCTTTTGACAAGAAGGACAGAAGAGCTCTTCACTGGGCAGCGTACATGGGTAAGGCTTGGGCGGCTGCTCCTTCTTTTTAATTTCCTATTCACAGACCAACAGCATGTTTTAAGATACGGACAAGAGCAGACCTGGCCGTGGCAAGTGACCATTGTGTTTGCCCTGAAGAGGGAAGGGTTCAGCTGATCTAGACACACACTGTCCATTTATGGTTTTGCAGCTGGTGAGAACTTGGCTGTGATTTCCTTTTTAAGACAGTTGATTGTGGCTTTCTGTGTTGGTTTTTTCATTTTGGTCTTTTTATTCTGACTCTTAACTCCAGCCTGAAGTGTATTTGGGCTTGAAAAACCGCAGGTTATGTTTGTGTCAGTTTTTGCTAAGAACTACTTTATATAAAATGCAGGCAATTAATATCATAAATTCTGCTGATTATGTGTGTTTATTAGCTGAGATATTGTTAGGAAGTGCTTCATAGGCTTTCTTCCTGTTAGGAGCAAATTGTCATCTTTTATTCCAGAGTGGACGAGAGCAACTGATTTGTCCATTCAGAACGTCAGTGGTGTTAGCAAATACTGCTTAATTAGATCAATTGATGTTAACATTCCTTTCAAGTTAAAGGAAAATTTCTTACAGTGGGGCATTGCAATTTAAAAATACTAGAACAAGATTGCCTGTGATAGTGGTCATGCTTGTTCAAGAGTGTTTGTGGGCCAAGCAGTATATTCCAGATCGTAATTTGTGAGGTGTTGTGTGGCCTCAGCCAGGAACCCTTTCATCTGACCTGTCAAAATCTTGATTTTAGTCCTGGCACTTTTGGAAATGAGATAATAGGAGATTTCAAACTGTGAGAAAAGCATATTGTGTGGTTTTTTAATATACACAGACAGATGGAAAGACTCTTGGCAACAGCTGTGATTTGGCTTTTGAGCTAGCGAGCTTTGAACTCCACTCTTTAGAGGTGAAAGGCTTTTACATGTGCTGTGCCATTCCGCATCTCTTTTGCTCTTAATTCTTTTTAGAAATTAATGATGTACTTTTCTGAATATTTAGGTAACGTTTAAGGCCTAAGTTAGCAATGGGTTTTAGGAGGCTGTAGCATAATTTGGACAGAATTTAGATAATGAGACCTGAGCATCTTACCCTGTAAACCCTCGCATAGCTTTATGAATGCTTTAAATATCTTTGGGCACTTTGGACTTTGTCTATAAAGTTTCCTAGGTCCTGCACATGACCGGAGCTGCCTCTGTCATGAAGTGCTGTACAAATCATAAAGGACAGATGTCCATATATGTCCATATAAAGGACAAATTTATATGGTGGTTAACATACGGTATTTTTAATTCTATTAAAGACAGCTCGGCTTCAACATGAAGCGACAAAGACTACTTCCTCAGTTAGCCTTGGTTTAATTTTGGTGGTGGGGCACTATCTGGGAAGGCGGGCCAGGTGGTTTGACACCTTCAGGGAGAGGAGGAAAAAGAAGATACAGGTGGGTTATAAACTGCATTTTGAGATGTTCAGCTCTTTCCTTATATTCTGTAGGATCTGATTCAGGGCTAAGCATTTAACTCCTGAAGACAGATGTTCCGTCAACCTGGCAGACAGCTCTCAATCTGTGTGGCTGTTATTGCAATTATTTTAGTTTGCAGGCTGAGTATATGTGTATGGATTATAAGTTCGGATTCAAACATTTGCAAATCTATATTCAGTATTTTTTTCGCACAGTTTTGAGTTAATGAGACAATTTTGCAGTGTCAAAAACATTATCCAGAGGTCAGTGGATTCAGTAGAAAATCTTGTGTTTATATTGGTAGACTTTGGATCAGATTCTGCACTCACTTGAAATTTGGTTTTCTGTTTGTCCTCAGTGGTGCTAGAAAAGAGGATACCTTCATTTATTAAAGTTATTTTGTATTGCTAACAAAAAACAAGTGTTAGCCAGTTGTGTTTGCAGGTGATGTCACCAGGATGCTGTTTTGGGAGACTTGTATCGTCACGCTCCTGTGTGCTCACTGTTTTTTCTGTAACAGGGAGAACAAAGCACAAACTGTTATTTTTGGAGAAATAAGTGGAAAAGAGGTGTGGTTTTGTTTTTTTAATGACTGGAAAACTAATCCAGTAAAGAAATATTTGACACATCTGGTGAGGGTGAATGCATGGTTTTCTTGACAAGGCCTGGAGCTAGGATTAAGAACATTGGCGAAAATGGGGCTTTTTTCCCTTATAAAACTGTGGGAGCATTGTGAAACAGCACCAAAAAGGGCAGTGCATTAGCAAGAAAGCTGTAATCTGGGAGAAGTGATGCTGTAGGATGGTATACTCATTGTTTACTATCTTTCATCTTTTTAAGGTCACCTGGAAGTTGTTGCCTTGCTGATTAATCATGGTGCAGAAGTGACTTGTAAAGACAAGAAGGGTTACACCCCACTCCATGCAGCTGCATCCAATGGGCAGATTAACATTGTGAAACACCTTCTTAACCTGGGGGTAGAGGTATGTGGTAACCTGTTCTTCGTGGCTTCCATGTTTCTCCGTATTTGGACATATTATTTTCTTCTTTCTTATGGATGCTGCTACAGATACTGGCAGAGATTCTAAAGAAAACCTGTTTTCAGGACCACCTTGTGCTTCATGTGGTCGGTTAGTTCAAGAGCCAGCAAACATTTTGGAATAAAGAATGCCTGATACGGACAGTAAATTCCAGGCTGCCTTGCTAAAGAAATCAGGAAATATGTGCTATTCCTGCAGAGGAAGATGGAATAGTGAAATTTCCCTTGGCTCAACATTCCCTTTGATATGATGAGCCGTTGTTCTCAGCATATACACTGTATACTTTAATAAACAGCAGTTCAGGCTGTTTTAGTTTAGGGACCTGTATTTCCTCAGTAGCTGATGCAGGGATTATTTTCACTCTGGAAAAGAAATTTTTTTTTCAGGGCACAGATTTCTCTTAGTGTAATACTGTCAACTCAGTGGTTCAAAGCAGCAGTGAGATGACCAGAAGAGCCTGCACTGGTTAATCAGTGATGTCAAATAAAGCCATTGCATTTGCCATTGCATTTTCAGCTGACTTGACCTGCCAAAAAAATGTCAGAAGTCTGTGTTCACAGGCTGTTGACTGTGAAGTTGAAGGGCAATAGGTGTTTCCTGTTATTAGCAGTACTGTGCTAATAACTACCTTGAACTTCCACGTTCTCCACCACTGGGGAGATGATCTTTGAGACGTCTGTATTTCATGGAAGGGTATTCATGTCATCCCCGAGTCTTTTGTACAGTCTGTCTTGCCCTATTTTACAGAACGGCAGTTGAATACCAAGTTGGTCATCAAGTAATATAATCTTAATTACATCTTTATAATACTGAGCTAATGGAAGCGGTTTCTTATTGAAGTGAAAATGGCTGTACATTTTCACCTTCCCTTTACTCGGATGCCTTCACTCCCTTCCCAAAAGAAATCTCTGGAAAGAACTCTTAAGCCTAATTCTCTTAACAAAAATACAGTAGTCGCTGGTTTATTTATTTTTTTTTTAATAAAGATTGTGAGCTTTTGTTTATTCTGCTTTCCCCGCTTATATGTAAAAGCTTTCCAGCTTGTTAGAACTTTTGTCATCATCATCATTACATAGTCCTGCTGTCAGCTTTAGGCTTCATACTGGCTTTTAGAAATCGCCAGTAGGATAAAAAGTTAATAATAGTAAAGGTAAAGCATGCCAAATTAAGCTCTCTGCGAGTATATTTTTGTCAATGAAATTTGCTGGTGAGAAATACGCCCTATGACAGTTCAAGCCTCCAGCTATTTCCATTTGCAGTATGTGATGCATTATGTAAAATGGTAAGCTGATGTCTGTAATTTTAACTGTGTCTCCTTGTCTCATTTTAGATTGATGAAATGAACATCTACGGAAATACTGCACTTCACATTGCCTGTTACAACGGTCAGGATTCTGTTGTTAATGAGCTGATTGACTATGGTGCTAATGTAAATCAGCCTAATAATAGTGGATTCACTCCCTTGCATTTTGCTGCTGCCTCCACTCACGGAGCACTGTGTCTTGAACTACTGGTGAATAATGGGGCAGATGTTAACATTCAGGTAAAACTTGCCTTGTAGCTCTTCAGTGTTACTTTACCCTGTTTGCATACCTCAGGAGACTGGAAACTATAAGAACTACAGCATGGTTTTAAATCCTTGATGGAGCTAGAGTGATGCCAAGAATGTTGATCATTGAACTTTTTGGATGAGATTACTCCCTGGCAGAGGAGCTCTCAGTGCCTTGATAAATATGAGGGCAGCTTTAAACTCTAGGCCAGCCACTCTCCTGAAGGCTTGAACCACTACTAAAATATAGTCCTGGGAGCTCTGTCAAAATGTTATCTCAGGGAGTGGTGGTAAGTCAAGGAACTGCTCCTTTCTGGTGTCTTCCTTGCCCCTACAGTACAGATTTAATTACATCTGATTCGAAAAAGCTCCTTTTGACTTTCCCAGCGAAGTAGGACCTGGAAGTTGCTTGTTTACCTATTTTAGAGCCTGAGTTTAAAAGGTCTGATTCTTTTTAGGGTATCTGAATGCTTTTGAATACGATCAATACATGTCGATGAAGCTGAAAGGGACTTGCTGTAATCCAGCAGAGGGTACTGGTATAATTACCAGAAGACTTGAGATCTCTGAGTTCGTATAAGATCTCAACTGCTTTAAACTTCGTTTCTGTTTTCCATCTGTAAAACTGGTCTCCTAGCGTTTAACACCTCTGGCGAGTCCCTTGGGATCAGTGAATAGTCAGTGCACTATTTAAACTCGGAATTATTAAAATGAAATTAGGGATTGTGCTTGCCAATGAATGTAAAACCCCCTGCTGGTAAACAAGATGTGATGTGAGTAGTGGGACTGGGACCACCTTCCCTCGCTATTACCTCAGCTCCTCGGTTTCCCCAGTCTCAGTTTCTTTTTCTAGAACCCAAAATGTTGATCTCTACTCATTGTACCTTCCCTTTCACAAAGCTTCCCTGTTTTCTGATTGTCTTTTGTAGACATCCTGGTTTTGATTGCATGGAAATTTAGGAATAAAAGCTTTTTAATGCAGTGGCTTTTATTCTGGGATGTATCTGTAAAACGCAGATTGATAAACAGGATTTGGTTTTTGAATCTCGGAGACTGCTTCTACTTAGGTTTATGGTTCTTTTGCTTTTCTTTATTCCCCTCTTTGCAGGGATTAGGGAAAATAATGACTGAATGGGAAACATTATTTAAAAATAATATTCAAGAATAATACATCGTATATCTGTAAGTTTCAAATAATAATTAATATTTAATATTATTTAAATACTTTAATAATAATAATAATAATAATTATTATTATTATTAATACCTGTGTCCAGCCAGGCTGTAAGGTCCTGTGTCCAGCCCATTTCCTACTCATCGCTGAGGAACTGTTTTACTTGCATGCACTTACTGTCACATACAGATTTGGTCCTACAGACTTTGGAGGCCAGTGAGGTTTTGTCTGAAGAGCAGCTATAAGGTGTTGAGCTGAGAGACTTCAAATTTTTACCACCGCTCTACATGCTAAATGGCTTTATGTTTTGTTTCTGTTAGAGTAAGGATGGGAAGAGCCCGCTGCACATGACAGCTGTCCATGGGAGGTTCACGCGCTCGCAGACCCTCATTCAGAACGGTGAGTTTCTGCGCCTGTTTAACAGCTCTCCGAGAGAAAAGGCATTTCCAAGGTTGCGGTTTGTAGTTGGTCTGACCCAGAGTGCCAGTGGGCTGTCCTGAGAGCTGCTCAGCTCTCTGTCAGCGTCTGGCTTTGAGCTGCACTGACAGCTCTCATTCCCGCGTGTCATCGCAAGTTGAGATTTTGGTTGTTAACAGAACCCCACATTTGTCCAGCTGACATGGCCCAGCTGAGCTGTTGTGATTCTCAACCTGAAAACAAGTATTCAAAGCTGTATTTGGGTCTTTTATTCTGCTGAGAAGCAGGCACGACTTTCTTTCTCAAATGATTTAAAAACTGAAAAAAAGAAAAATTTTCTAGTTGTCCTCCCTTGGGAACGATGGTGTTCTTCGAGCACAGAGCGTTTTCTCTACTGTCCACTCAGCAGCTGTCCTGTCACCTCCCTTAGCCCTGCTCCTTGCCCTGTCTTCATTAAGTGTTGAATAAATACTCAGGAGGGTGGACTAGCACCACCTTGTTTGTTCTGGTACAGTCAGGATTCCTGATTATCAGTCATTTATCAGGTATCTCTTTTGCCCAAGAATACTAGAGTGTAACTAATATTATTGTTGGAGATCTGGCAGAGGTCTGTTTCCAGCTGACAGAGGTTGCTCTTACTGGTTCTTTGCTTACGCTTCAGATAGTGGCCTGGGGTGGCTGGGTTGGCTGGTTGGTTTTTTTTGGTTGTTTTCCAAAATCCAGATGTGGAACTTAAGTGTGAGGTGTTGAAGAGGGCTGAACAGTTACACTGGAAATGTAATGGCACGTTTACACAAGACTTGTGTTTTAAAATGGAGGTCTTCAGTACACCATGCTTCTTTCAGGTTGTCATGCAAATTATTGTCGTATCTCTCCTTGGATAAATAAAATAGACATAATAAAAGGAGTTTGGGCAAACTGGAAGAGACTGTGCTTTAATGCAATTTTTAGTTGCTTAGTCCGATACGCTGTCTGACTTACAGCTGTTGTTTGCTGTCGGTTGGATTTGTGGGTGAAAGGACTGGCAGTTCTTCATCCAACCTTCACGCCTCTCTGCTCTTCAAGTTACTTGGGTTTCGCTTCTTTCTTCGTTTGCTGCCCCTCTAATTTTAGTCTTGTACTCAGATCTGATTGCAAGTGACTTTATGCCTCATTGCCATGGGATATTGTGGAAGAAAGAAATAGCAACGATAGAAAGAAATGGAGTTTCATTCTGCGGTATTTAATGAGTTGACTAAAGAGGTCTGAATTTCTGGCTGCTGTCTGTAGTAACTTGTAGAGGAAGAATGGATTTCCTTAAGACTGGGAAATTGCAAGTGAGATACCTATCTTTAAAAATGGTGAAAAAGAAAATCTGGCTGATTTTACATAGATCAGCCAAAAATTCTGAAATGAGCAAATGAACAAACTGTTTTTAAACACTTAGGGAGGATCTGGGCAATATCTGGCATAGATTTCTCAAGAGTAAAATATGCCAAAACATCGTAATTCTCTTCTACAGCAGGGTAACAGGCTCTGTGAACGCAGGACAGGCCTCTGACTTTTGTGTGGGCAGGTGGTGTTCATGGAGACCTCCGCTGGGGGAGGCTCCACCCCAGGGGACCTCTTCCAGCATCTCACTGACCTTTATTTCTGTTCAAAATTGCTGTGTAGTGCTTTACTAGAACTTACTGCCGTTATGGCCTGCTGTCTCCTGTGAATAGTGGACATGCAGTAAATATTACTGTATCCTGATGTTAGCAAGACTTTTTACAAGCTTTCATAAAGTATTCTCACAGCAAACTAGTGGGCTATTAAAATATTACAGTGTTGATGCATAACTAGTTGAAAAACTACTCTTTGGACATTATTAATACAGGGATTGTTGCTGAAATGGAAGGTGCAGTGAGGGGTTTTTCCGTTTCCCTCCTGGGTCTGGAACTCTCCAGTATTTTCATTAACAGCTTTGATAGTGGAATAGAAAATGTGCTTTTAACATTTGGAGAAAACACGCAGTTGGGAGAGACTGTTAGCTTGGCAGAAGGCGGAGTCAGAACGGAAAATGTTCCTGTCAGGTTGGCGACAGAAGCTGTAGCAGAAGCGAAGCAGAGGAGGCATGCCCCACGAGGAGCGGCGGCTGCAGCGGCGCCCAATGGCAGCAGCTGGCTGGGGGGCGGCTTCCCGGGAAAGGAGCTGGGGCTTGTAGAGCATCAGAAGCTTGTTGACCACAAGTCCACAGCGGCATGGTGCTTAAAAGGAATGGCCAGCCGCGTGCGTGGTGCTGTGCGACGTACAGGAGTGTATAGGTAGGGCTGTAGCCAGCGGCCCTGAGGTAATCCTTTTGCTCAGCTCGGAGCTGGGAGCCGTCAGCTGTAGTACTGCTTCTGGCTTTTGACATTTTGCTTGCAGAAGTATGTGAGCCAGCTGGAGAGGACTGGGGGAAGGACAGGAAAAGTTGGAGTACAAACCTGGCTTACAAGGGGAGATTGAAAAAATTACAGTTCCTTGGTCCAAAAAGAAAACAAGGACTTGATAGCAATCTTTGCATGGGTCAAAAGCCACAGCAGAGAAGAACGGAATAATGTATTTTTCCTGCTTGTGAGGATAGAACATGAGACAACAGGCTTAAATAGCAACAGGGAAAGTTCTACTCAGGCGCTGTTTGGTTGTTCTTTGGTGAGATGCCGAGAAGGCACATAGCACACTTGTTTGCAGCGTGTTCCTGATGGCCTCTTGAACGAATTTATTTCTATTTAACATTGTTGTCTTAAAGGTAAGGCTGAGTGTCAACACCTTTAGGAATGAGGACGTCGTTTCAGCATTTTATTGTTAGTTTAATTCAAGGCACCTACTTATACCTTTGGATGAGCAGCAAGTCTGAAACGTGTACTTGATCACTGTGTGCCACCCTGCTCACCTGTCTCCCACCATTCCCTCCCCCCCCGCCAACAGTGCAGTGGGAAAGGGAGGTGAAAATGCTGCTGCCAGACCACGTGTGGTACCAGGGGCTGACAGCGGACAGCTTGCTGTGGGCTGGCTCTTGGTCTGTGAAATTTAGAGTCTCTGTGGCTGGACTGGTTATGCTGCATTCTCTAGAGAGAAATAACGGTTGTGGTCACCGGTTCATGCTTAATCTTCCAGTGTTAAACTGTATGAAAATGTCTTTTGCAGGAGGGGAAATTGACTGTGTTGATAAGGATGGTAACACCCCTCTGCATGTGGCTGCAAGATACGGACATGAGCTTTTGATTAACACTCTCATAACCAGCGGAGCTGATACTGCCAAGTAGGTGGCTGAAGTGGAGCTGTTTGTAATGATCAAGTGTTCTGTCTGACGCCTGGAAACAGTTACTCCTCACGTTCTGAAGTGTGAAGGTTAAAATGGATAAGCATAATTGTACTGTCCTTCACTGGGTGACACGAGGCTAAAATCTGGACACTTGGGAAGTGCGGAGAGGAAGAAGCCCTGCTAAATTGCTCTTGTGCCCAGTTACACACTGTAGCGCGTAGTATTAGTACTGCTAGTAGTACAAGTACTGCTTCTTTTTCCTAAAGCATTGATATGACACAGTGGTATATAATGTACCTGAAGTACATAGGCATATAAAGTGCATCTTGATCACAGTTATTCCAGAAAGTCTGTAGCGATGAGTTTGTAAAGGAAATGTAATTAAAAAAAAAATCAGGTGCCTTCCAAAGGAATTGTATGCCTGTTCCGTAGTATCTAAAATAACCTAATGTTTAGTGGCCTGTTACACATGGTGGTTATCTTTTTGTCTTATATCTTTTGGAATGACATAGGATAATCCATAGCAATGCAGTACTGCAAAGCAGATGATACCAAGTATTTCTGATCTCGGTATAATTACAGCCTGTCTTGATATTACGTGGTTTCTGATATTAGGTGGCTGAAACAATAGAACTGCTTTTATCACTTGTGATTGGGAGTCTTTTTTGCCTAGAAGGACAAGGACTTGAAATTAGACAGATTTATAAACACTGATAGTGCTTTCTGCTTTAATATTTTGTTTGGGTTTTTTTTTTTCTCTTGCACATGTGTCAAGACTGCACCCACAATGTGATGTGTTGTCATCTCGAACATTGGCAGGTGCTTGACTTTTAAGAGTACTTGAGTATTGGTTACTTATGGCCTGTCAAAAGAAAGTAGCAAACCTGAAGGTGGACAAAGCGGGCTGTAAGACCAGAATAATGCAATGCCATGAGGGATATCTGTGCCAGGTGTTAAAGGGACCATAGGATTTCACGAATGTAAGTTTTTGGCAATTACCTGCACATACCTCCAAAATGTAATTTAAGAGTCTTCTACCTAGAACCTACCATAGAATTCAGTGACTTCTCTTGACTTACCTAGTTAGGAAAACCTGCTTTCAGATGCAAATTAGCTGGTTTTAATTTTGAAGATACTTGCAGCTCTCTGTATTTTGTTTGTTTGCTTGATAATATTTGAGAAAGTGGCACATTTGCCCATATTCCTTTATCAAGTATGACTGTCACCACGCAAACTCGGAAGATGGAACAGATCCTCAGTTGGCATGGATAATGAAATTCCACGTCGCTCGCTTTTATCACTATAGCCAGCATGAGGATCTTGGTGTCTAAATAGCTGTGTATTTTTCCTAGCCCTTTCTCTAGTACAGTTCATCAGTCTGTCTCTTATCTTAAGGTTTAAAGGAAAAATGACGTGCAGTGGGATAGCCCACTCTTGGAATCAGGGTGATCTAGTCAGAAATTTCTATTTCACACTTGGGTGACTGGAACATTGATAGAATAAAATCCTTTTTCCAGCAGCAGAAATAAGTGAAATAAGAAGTTGGCTCAGAGATACCAGGCAGATGCTACTGTCTGTGCTAAACAAGGATCGCTGAAATGCTGGGGAAGGGCTTTCATATGTGCTGCATGTAAATAACTCTGGCTGAGCTCCCCAGATTGGCTTTGAAAAGAAAATTCTGCAGCATTGTTAGCAACAACAACTGCAGACAGCTTGGTCAGTCTTTTTGAGGCAGCTGCATTTAAAGGAAAAGTGTGTAAGTGGTGGGAGGAACCAGTGTGAACAGCGTTACAGAAGTGTGACACTGGTTAGCAGATGTGCAGATAGTGTATATTGATGGAAACCAGCCAAAACGTATGGTGGGTGGAAATCTTGACTGAAAAGAAGAAAAATACAGCTTTAGATAACTAGGTGGAGGAGGAGATAGAGGGAGATGGATGTGGAAAGAAGCACGGCAATACAGAATGTCCAATGTTAGCTTAAATGAATCCACAGCTAAAAAATGCAACCTGTTCATACAGTTGCAGCAGCTTGGTGGAGCTTGTGCCGTTTCCGTCAAAGAACGGGCTGTCAGATTGTCTTTTAGTTGTTTAACTGGGATCTAGATGCTGACACCAGCAATATCAAAATTTATACAGCGCCACAAGTCGGCTCCTCAGTGTAGTAAGGCAGCAAGGAGGATGCATTTAATGTGAAGACAGAGGAAGGATGGGCTTGTGGATTCTGGAAAGATTAAGTTTTTTAAAAACTTACAAACCAAAATTAGTTAGATCTACGTACAAAATGTTGGAGAGAGCGACATATCTCTACAAACATCCACTTTCATTTTTGTCTAAAGCTTCATAAGTAACTATGATTTATGGTGAGTCTTGCAGAACGACAGATTCCTTCATCTTTGGGTCTGTATCTGAAATCCTCTTCCGTAAGGTGATCGTACTCTCCCATCCAGTTCTCTTGCAGACATGAAGGAGACCTATGAATCCACCTGCTGTTGTTTGAGAGTTGCCATTTTTCAAAAACCTGTCTGCTGAAGCCGGCAGTAGATGATAATCTTGTCACCATGGTTGCTGTCAGAGGCTCCATGTTTGTGCGCGCTTGGAGGACTGCCTGCAGGATAGTATTTCTAGAATAACAAGATGCTTTTCGCAAAAGCAACGCTAAATGGCAGAAGCCAAGATGTCCAAATCCAAAAGTCTTCTAAGACAGTAAACACCGGCATGCTTCGGCACCGAACTGGGATAATTTGCCGATGTAAATACAAGCTGCTGAATGCTCAGCCTGTTTGAGAGCTGTGTGGTTGCCTGGTACAGATTTAGCTCAGTGATAGGTGGCCGACCTTTTTGTTTTTAAGCCAGCATGTCTGCTCTGAGGAGTATATAGTGTAATTAAGAAGAGGGTCATTTGTTAAACAGGTGGAAAAAAGGAAAGGGGGTGTGAGGAGAGTAGCTGGAGCAAATAGGAAAATCAGGCCTTTAGTTCTTAGGGTGTGGGAAGAAAACTGTGTGTGTTGTGGCAGCCTCAAGGGAAGCGTGAACAGCCATCAGCGACCCCAGCCCTGGGGGAGGGAGGGGGAAGAAGGGGAGGCTTTGAAAACCCACCCGAGAGTTATCTAAAGGATGCTAACTGCAGGAAAAATGGATTTCAGAAACAACATGGAGAAGATTTTGACATTTACTTTTACCTCAGAATGGCATTTGCAGTATGTGTAGCTGATGCAGAAATTTGTGCATCCCACACTGGGAAATTGACTCCGAGCAATAATCTGCGCTCTTGCTACGTTAGCTTTTGCCTTGAAACCTAGAAACCTTCCTGCCACATTCTGTTCAAAGTGTAATGCCAAGATTTTGCTGTATCAGAATATTTTTAACTCCCGAGAAGGCTGGTAAAGAAATACAGATAAAAATAAATGGCGGGCAGCAAGGAAGAATCTTCCTCGCAAAGGATGAAAATGCTGCCTTTGTGGCAGGTTTTGCTGTGTTGTGTCTGTGTGCAACCTGCATTTTCACATGGCTCCGTGTAACGAGGCTGTTGTGCCTTTCAGGTGTGGGATCCACAACATGTTCCCTTTACACTTAGCAGCGCTGAATGCTCACTCAGACTGCTGCAGGAAATTGTTGTCGTCGGGTAAGTAAATCCTGGGCTGTCTGTGGAGCTCCAGTAGTGTGTGTGTGTCTGCTGCTTACGGTCCCATTATACTGGTTGTTGTGGACTGTTGAAGTGGAAGGCTTCCTGTGCTGTGGGTGTCCGGCTGTGTGGTCTGGTGTGCGGGAGCGCGCGAGGCTTTCCTAACAGCACGCTGGTACTTCCTCCACCCTGTACTGTTCGTGCCTGAAGCTCTGTTCTCCTGGCAGGTTCAGAGAGTTTATATTAATTCCCCAGGAGGAGGGAGGAAATTTAGGACCCTCTTCCAAACGCTAAGAATCGGAGACACTGTTTTGTTTTGGGTTTTTTCCTCCCAAAGGAATAATTCAGGAAATTATCTCTTTGGGACCTCCACCGGCGCAGGTATTAACATCTCACTGATGATGGTAGAGTTTAGGTACAGCTGAAGTGTGTTTCTGAATCCGGACGGAGTAGAGGACTTAGGCTGGCCAAGGCTCTGGGAGCATAGCGTCAGGAGAGCAGCCTTAGGATCCTCAGCAGAGCCCGAAGCAGAAGCAGCAGGACACAACCATTTCAAAAGAGGCAGTAATCAGGTGCCAAATCACACAATCTTTTTTTCCAGGGAAGAGTTCCCTTGAATTAAAAAATCACAAAGCAGATCATATGCTTTTTCTAGAAAACTGCTTCATTACTTAACAGGTAAAAACTCCTACAACCTTCCCCCCTGAACTTGCGTCCTGTAGGATGTAAAACAATGTGAAAGATGGTAATTGCACACACCGTTACGTTAAACCTTGGTGTGTTCTGGCCTTGACCGCTAGGTCAGGAAGGAAGAGAGCTTTTTCTCTGAGTGAGCAGAATTAATACTGCCAGGCTTCTATCTTTGGCCTTACACATCTTGGTGAATAATACCCCTGCGTGCTCCTGGAAGGCTTTCCAGCCTGAAAACCACACAGAGTAAAAATGGCCCCATTTCATGTTCAGGCGGACTCTGTGGTTTTTCCTCATTTCTTCATGTTTTCTGTCTTCCTGTCCTCCTCCTGTCGCAGTCCTCTAGATAAATATGTGCCTCATAAATGCCTGTCACATGGTTTTAAATAGGGATGTGGCGCAGAGCTGGATGTGGAAATAGATGCTGGTCGACTTTGCAGCTCTTTTTATAAAGCTGCCAAACTGGAGCAGCTTCTCACCGTTCCCGTGACAACCTCTTTCTGACTGTAGTTGCTTGCGTTCTGTCTTTTTCCAACTAACTGATTTTTCTGTCTCTGCGATGTTTCTTGTGGTTTAACTAGGACAAAAGTATAGCATAGTGTCCTTGTTTAGTAATGAGCACGTGCTGTCTGCAGGCTTTGAAATAGACACCCCTGATAGTTTTGGAAGAACGTGCCTCCACGCTGCCGCTGCAGGAGGGTGAGTAGCTGCGCCTGTAGCCATTGTAAGTTATTTTGTGGCGTTGTTGCAGATCTGGTGCCAGCCAACTTAACTGTGCCATCCACAGAGGAATTTATTGCGGTGCAAGGGAAGCAAAGTGGTCTGATGTCAAATCTGGGTCACTTGAGACTGCCTTTTGCCACTGCCCTCATGTAGACGTTGCTTGCAAAGTAAAGGAGACGATCTGATTCCCTCTGCCGCAGAGAGCTGGGTTGTGATTTGAAGGGTGGGTTTCAGGCGTAGGGTAAAATTCTTTATTTTTGTGTCCCTGTGAAGATTGCTTCAGCTTGGGGTGGGGGTGTTCTGTACTGACCCAGGTGTGTCTGTTGGCCCCAGCGGTGGCTGAGGGCTGGCAGTCAGCAGGAAATCATCAGTTCCTAGGGCACAGCGAGCGAGGAGGAGCTGCAGCTCCTGGGATGCTGCTGGCAGGGGAGTTATTCCTGGCCTCCACCTTTGGACTGTGTCCTTGTCCTAAAATGCAGCTATGCAAGTGCCCATCAGACTGCAACCCCGGTGTCCAAGTGCAGCTTGTCTCCCTCTTTCCCGTTTTTCAGCCACAAGTTCAAAAATTTCTAAAAGAGAAACCAACAAAAACCCAACCCCACACCAAGCAACCAAGCCCCAGCCTCCAAATCAGAAAGTCAGAAGACTTGTTCTCTCAGGGTGATGCGTTCCTGCTAAGTGCTGGGAGGCCAGAAATGGAAACAAAAGAAAACTGAAATACATCAATTTAAGTTGTAAATGTAGCATCCAGTTAGTTTAATTTTTTCCAAATAATTGTCAGTGGAGCGCTGTGAAGTTAAACTAGTAAAAGGACAAAACATTTGGCAAGCATTGATTTTTGACTCTTCTGTCGAGTACTTTATGGCTCAGAAAACAGCTGAAATGGAGCTTTGGCTGGAATCCAGCTTCGATTCTCTGTGGTTATAGCAGGCAGAAATGGTCATCCACAGGAAATACTTGGCAGTCTTTCTGGACGTTGCTTTTTCTTCTTGGTGGATCAAAATGTGTATCACAAAGTTTTTGTTATTACAAAAAAAAAAAAAAAAAAAAAGAAATTGATCCAAATACTGGTTTTATTATTCTTATGGTATTACTCTTCTGTATACTTCTGTCATATTAATAGAGGAGGTATGACTGTTGCTTGGATGGAGATTGTTGTAGTATAGCTCAGACACTATCTCTTTGATAAGGCTGCACCCCAAAAAGAGTAATGAAAATAACCTGGAAGTCCTAAAGAGAAGGACAGGCTTCATAAGAAGCAAAAGTGGCTCATGAAAATAAACCATATTTTTCCAATGGTTTACTATAATTGTCATCGCTAACAAGTGTTCTTATTTTTAGTACGTTGTGGTGAGTGTTCTGTAGCTATTTTACACAATAGTGATTTTGAGTAGGGATGAGCATACACCTACATATTTGCATCTAGGTTGTTTTTTTTTTTTTTTCCTGGAGCTGGAGCTATACAAAAGGCATTCATTTTTTTCCTGATACATGCCTGTTACTCCCATTACATTAATGGGAGTTTCATGGGTACTAGGAAAAGAACGTACTTCAAAGGCCTGCTCATCTGATTGTGAACACAGATGATTTATTGCCCCTGTGAATGACAAGGAGTCTTGGAAAGTGCTGTGCTTCTTTATGTCACTTTGTGGCTTGGAGTCATACATGTATTCGCTTGAATTACAAAAGATGTGAGAATTCAGCTGTTCTGTTTTGTATTAAAAATCACCTGGCTTTAAACAAGGTGGAGCAGCAGCTATGACGTGGTGAACGCTTTGAACAGATAAAAAGCAACGGAGCCCAGCTCATCCGCTTAGATACGTGCAGTATTGATATGACAGTCACTTTAAATAGCTATGCTCCTTATTCAACAAAGCACGTAGGGGTGTGCTTAAATCTGTCAACAGTCAACAAAACATAGCAGAATAAACCTACGAGTAACTCTTGTGATTAAATGTCACTACGTGAACAGGATTTGAGCAAAGTGCTTACTGTTGAATGCTTTGCTGAATGGGGGTGGATTTCGTTAAATGTCACCTCTTCATTATTAGACTGGCATTTTATAAGCTGGCAGCAACTTTCTTTTCAGGTTCTCTTATAAAATACCAGTTTGGTGTGGGAAGCATTAGAGTACAGCTCCCATTGAAAATCTCCGAGACCACTGACTTCAGATCACATTTACTATGCTGTCTTTGGAAATTTTTTTTTTCTTCAGCAGAAGAGAAGTTTGAGGTTTTCTAGAAAAAAAGAAATAGTTTTTTAAAGCTTCATTTTCTGTTCAATTGAATTTCATGTTGCAGTTGGCTGTACCCCGGTTTTGCAGGGCAAGTAGTACAAAAATACTTAAGAGTAACTTCTTCCTCCTTGGGGACAGGGAGCAATACAGATGTAAACTTCTGGTTTGTTCATGTTTTGTTTTCTTTACTTCTCTTTCCAGTAATGTTGAATGTATAAAACTCTTGCAAAGCAGTGGAGCAGATTTTAATAAGAAGGACAAATGTGGGAGGTAGGTAAATTATGAAGTTCATTTGAAAAAAAAAAAAAAAAAAAGGCTTCTAGCAGGCAAGGAAGAAAGACCATCTCAGTCTGGAAATCATATGTTGTATGAAAAATGACAGTAAAATAAAGTAGGAGTTTGGCCTTCCCTGCAGAACTCCTGCTGCTGCAGTTATATGCCAGACAGGTGCAGACTTCATTAAATACATGAAAGCCATCCCACCCTCTTGAGTTTTCTGTTTTAAAAATATCACAGTTTTTTTTTTTTTTCTTTATTGCTTCTCGTACTGCCTAAATTCTTTACTTTGTGTGCCCAAGACAGCACGTGGGTTATGATGGTAGGATTGCTGCTATTTGATGTGCTTCCTCGAGGTTTTTCCCCTGCTATGAAGTGTTGCTATGAGAGTTGCTATGCCAGCTAAATGAGATGCTGCAAGGGACACTGTGCTTTGCTCTGCCTCCCAACTGGAAGAAAGTATTGTGTATCCAGAGCGGCAGCAGAGGCTGTCGCTGGGAATAGGTTGTTTGCAAGACACAGATTGATGATCTGTAACCTATTAGGCTTTGTAGGAGCACCAAAACTTCGAATTAACACAATATTGTGTTAAATTTCCATAACTTTGCATTTCATCACAGGAACATAAGGCACTGATGCTAACTGCTGGAAATGTGTAGGAATACAGCAATTAAGATTTATCATTATCCTCAGTGATGCGTATTGGAATATGAGGTAACACATTCTCACTTATGTTCCAGGACACCTTTGCACTATGCAGCCGCAAATTGTCATTTCCACTGTATTGAGACACTGGTGACAACAGGAGCCAATATTAATGAAACAGACGACTGGGGACGCACCCCTTTGCACTATGCTGCTGCTTCTGACATGGACCGAAAGTAAGAAAGCCTCTTTGTATTCCTTGTTTGTATTCCTTGTGCCTCGCTAAATTAGTGTCATCTATGATGCTATGTCTTTTGAGCCAAAAAAATGACCCCACCGGCAAAGGCATTTCTCTCAGATGCATGCATGGCTCCGCACAAAGTTGCCCTGACTAGAAGCCAAATCCCCAGATGATGTGGCAGTTCAGCTCTACAGTTTACCTTTGATGTAACGCGCGGTTTTGCAGCCACCCTGTCCTACTGAACTATTTTCAGAACATTTTGTCTTCTGTTTTCCTCTGTGTGGTTTCCTCACAAGGGTAAGCTCAGAGAATTTTCTACTCTGTCAGAAATGATGGAGCAAGAGACAGCACAAGGAGAAGTTTTCCTAGATGGGCTGCAGTGACAGGTAGACATCTGGCCATGCTGACAGCCTGCCTGGAAAAGATGGGACAGATCTACCCATCAGCCTCTCTCCACTGTCAGAGCTGATAAAAATGCTTGCTCTGTCCAAACAGGTTGCTTTTTAGAGACTTCAAAAAGAGGGAGGCTTGGGAAATATCCTTTGCCAGAATGCAGTGCTGTTCTTGTGAGAAAGGGGGAAAACAGCTGCAGAACTTCAAAATCCTGTGGTTAGGGACTTCAATGTCTAATGCCCAGATAGTTGCATATTTTGGCAATCTCTTCCTTACAACATACAGTGTAAGACAGGTTCAATTATCCTGTTAGTTCTCTCTTAAAAGTGGTAGATATTTATTTTGGGTCATCCCATGTTTCTCCATCTCATTCCTCTAGACACTAAGGAACTGGTGTTTTGGTTTCTTGTGTAGTGAGGTCTGGTGAAAAGACATCTGGCTTGTTCCCAGCAGAATACCACCTCAAAGCCACTGCGGGAAAACTTCAGCTTAACTTTGTGGCAGAGGTTGGATGCCATACCAGAACCTTGATAGCCGCTTCAGCATTTGCTGTAATGATACTGATATAAAAAACATCTTCCCTGTCACTCTCAAACCTGAACAGTGCTGGGAGGAAGGAGGCAGCAGGATCTTCAAAGGTGTGTGCTTGGCACTACAGTCAGAGCAGGCTTGTTGGAAGGCTTTCACCACTGACTGTTTCTAATACTGCCTTGGCAGGGTGAGGTGTTGCTCATAGTGTTGAGAATAGTGATTCGGTGTGTGGTTTTCAGCTTTTGGCTCTTTGTAGGTGAAGTTCCTGCATTTAAACAAGCTCTTGGTTAACTTCAGGATGTATCTTTTCCATCACTTAAAAAAAAAATCTTGCTTTAGTCACATCCTGAACATTGGCAGGAATATATGGCCTTTATTTGCCCTCATAGTCCAAACCTAAATTGATTCTGATGTGGTGATGCTGTCTTCTCATTAAATTTTCCAGTTTGAGATGTACTGAAAGAAGCCTTGTTATACAGATGAAATGCTTTTTGCAGTCCACGATTTTACAGGTCTGCATATTTTTTCTTCCCTGCTGAATGGCAAAAAAGTCCCAAGGTCAGACAATCTCAGTCCAAAGAACATTCATAATTATTTAACTTTGGATGTGGACAGTTAATGAGCAGGGAGAAGTCTTGGTGCAGCGAGGTTGCCCTACTGTTTCAGCTGTTCTGGTAATTGTTGCTGCTTATGGTCTTCAGAAAGTGCAATGGCAATGACAGCAACACGTTCGTTAACTAGCTGATGGCGGTTTCTGAGTATCTACTGTTTCTCCATATCATCACTTGCTCTGTTCAGGGGACCTTATTTTGGGATCTCACTGATTTATGTTTAGCTGAAAGCAGATACAGGTAGGACTTCAGCATAGCATGAGCGCTGTCTATGACCTTACAATGTTAATATTCAGCAGAGTTATTTTATTGATAATGAAGTTTTCTCTGAGTCAGTGGGCATCAGACAGACCCCGGGTTTGTAGAACAACCCGTTATTGGTGGCACCCACAGGAAGAATGTCAGATCTTGGTATTACAAAAGGGAAATTGCATGTTAAAGAAAGAATATACTGTTCTGCATTGTGCAGAATCCAGTCTGGAATTTGCATGTTGTATTGGGATTGAAGTTAACAAACTGTCCTTCTACAAACCTTTCAAGCTACTGGTCCGTGATGGCAGCGGTTTGTAAATGTGTGCTGTGTTAGCCTTGGTGGTCAAGAAAGATCATAATCACAAGTTCATGATTATAAGATCAAAAATCATAGTCTTCTGTCTGCCGTCCGTCCCGCTGGGAAACAGAGGTGCCAAAACCAATGCGGGTGTGCGGGATTACGAAGGCATGCTGAGCTATTTGAAGAATCTAAAGAACCTGACCAAGAGATCCACGTAGTGTTGCCAAGATATTTCACAGAAAGTGAGGGGAGTCAGCAACCCAGCTAATGCAGATTCAGGATAGACCAATTTAGTAGCAGTGATTTAAGTTTCTCTAAATGCTAATTGCTAGGGAAGAACTAGCAGGTTACTGTAGGAAGAAGCAAGCTGTTGTAATCCTGAGTTCCTCTCTGCAAAGGAAACAAAATGCACAACACTGCTGTGGGAGAAATTTTCTGATGGAAACCAGAATTTTTTGGTTGGTTCTTTTTTTTTTTTTTTTTTTTTTTTTTCCCCCCCTGGCGTTAACTTGTGGGACAGTAAACCACATGTTGTAGTGTTCTCCATAGGTTGCAAAACTTATTAGCTGCAGACCCACGCAGTATACTCACTTAACTTGTATAATTCTTACTGTTGGCTGGAGGAGGTCAACTCCTTGAAGGGATGGGTGGCAGACTGCATCAAATCACTGGTATGATATTTTGAAAATAAGTTACATTTTTCTGTCCTCTATGCTGAGAAGAAAGAATATTTTAGGTAACTCCCATGAAAATGCTGAAGAACTTGAAAGAGCCAGTGAGATGAAGGAAAAAGAAGCTGCATTGTAAGTTTGGTAAATCAGTAAAGCAGTTAGACCTCATTTCTGGAGAATGCCACTGCTTTTGCTCATTCGTTGCTCTGCTAAACACAATGCTTGGCTTTAATGAGGGCCAACCTAAAGAAAAAAGCTCTACTCTCTTCTCTGTGCACATATTCCCTGCTATTTCTCTTCCTGTGCTTGTTGCTTTTTCTTAATTGAAAAGGTACTGCTTCAGTAATTTCATAATTCTTTAGCATCATGCACTGTCTTATTTTAATGCTTTGCACTGAGTATGTTGCAAAAAGAAGTAGCCAACGGTTTCCTCAATGCAGTTACTTGGATTGACATTTTCACCTAGCTGCTTAATGATTTCTTTGTTTTAAAAATCCCCTTTGTCATATGACAACCTTATGTTCGCTACAAATTACGAGCTATGGGAGAAGGGAGTAATAACAAATTTATGGTTTCTTGCTGGTTTAAAAAAAAGGGGCAGGAGCTATAAAGAGCATAAGGGATCCTTTGAAAAACGTATGATTTAAAAAAAACAACAAACAAGCCAACAAAGAAGAAAATATGTCTATGTAGCTACCTGCTGGGAAATTGACTCAGTTAAGTCTTTAAGAACAGAGCTGAGTAGCTCTCTTGCAGGCTTTGTAATGGAAAATAATTTTGGTAATCTCGAGTAGGCACAAAAGTTAGATTGGAGATTGTTTTTTACAAAGATGACCTTCAAAGATGAGTGGGGATTTTCTCTTTTAAAAAATGGTGAATGTGAGAAGCTATTGGTGAAAAGAGATTTGAGGTGCTGCTAGAAATACAGAATTAAGTGCCACTTTTCAGTGCCCCTCCCAGCTGCGGTGAGGGATGAGTCTGTTAAATACTGAGAGCTCACATTTACACTAGTGAATTGTCCACAGGTGTCTAGAGTTCCTTCTGCAGAACGACGCCAATCCATCCATCCAAGACAAAGAGGGGTACAACACTGTGCATTACGCTGCTGCGTATGGGCACCGGCAGTGTCTGGAACTGGTGAGTGCTCGGTTTCGGAAGCCCCTTATCTGCTGATACGTATGCGCGGATGCTAGTATTGTGAACTCCCCGGAACGTTACTGTTTGAGTTCTGTGGATGTTCCGAAACCTGTGAAAAACCTGCAATATGGTACAGTAAACTCAAATATATGCAACCAGATGTATCTTAAAAATATGTTCATCTTGATAATCCAGTTCTTGTTCAGCAAGCTGCTGCTTAAGTGTTGTCTTTGAGTGGAGTTTATGTGCGCTCAAATTAATTTTAACTGTGATCAGAGTATTCCCAGTGTATGTGTATGTGGCAGCAGTAAGGGATAATTCCCAGGGCATGACAGTCTATGTGCCTTGTTAGCTGGCACAGTATCTGACTTGCAAACTGAGAGAGTAAATAGCTTTTATCAGCTGTGTGCCTGCAGTGGCTTTTGGCTTCTGGTGAAATAACAGCAGCGTTGATAAAGTTATCATAATCAAGATGAAGCTTGTATGCCATGTAACTTTTTTTATTGCTGTTGCTTTTTTAATACCCTGAACCTGAATGATTAGAAATTGCATCTCATAAGAAGCCAAAAATTGTTAGCCAAAAATTGGATTTGGGAGATGTATAGTTACGGAATTGTAGAAGTTTCTGACTTGTAAAAATAACTGCCATGAAGATGGGTGTTAACTGAACTGCTTGATATACAGGGTGATCCAAAATGATTGTGTCACATATGAATAGACTTCACTTTCTTTGAAAGAAAAAAGCTCTAATTAGAAAGTTGTATAGGTATTCATGCTTTAGTAAAAACACTGCGTGCTGTTTAGTGTTTTATGTTGTTTGGTCCGTTCTTTCTCTGTTGAAGAGTCAAAGTGCTTGGTTGTTGGAAAGGAGCTCTGCGCAGCACGTGCAGCTTTTGCACGGCGTGTACCAGCGCTGCCGGTGGTTGCCACCGTAGGAGGAAGGCTGCAGCTGGCCTGCCTCGGGCACACAGCTGGGAGCCTTGGCCTGTAATTACACCAGGGCAGCCCTGGGTCAGAGTTTCAGGTGGGATGTTAAGCCTTTTTAGCTCCCACCTGCGCAAGCACATATATTTAGGACACTTAAAATATCCCTGCTCCTTTGTTGCTTGTGGCAGCAAGTTTGCTCTTTCCTTGTTTGGAGCCTTCTCCGATAGCTGATCTCTCGTGACTCTGCCCGTGGGGATGGAGGGGTCCTCAGCTCAGCCTGCCGCCCCTTCGGAACAAAAGCAAATGCTGGTATTTGAAGGGCACTTATATGGAGTAGCCTCCTCTGTGCCATGTACAAGCCTGCACTTGTATGGCCACAGGAATGTGTACTGCAACCTTACCCGTGTCTTATCCCCAAATTTTTGCATGACTTGCAGGAGCAGAGACCTCCACAAAAGTATTTTCACTGGGGGATTCTCTTTCAGCCTTCACATCAGTCCCTGTGTGCCGCCATGCACGGAGCAGGCATGGAGCAAGGTCTCTCCTTTCTTTTCCTTATTGCTGTGTGTGTTTTCTGGCAGCATATCAGTTGCAGACAGTGACCTGCTATCGAGTCCTAGTGTTGCTTAGGCTTGCCAGACAAAAGGAAGAGCTGGAAATGCAGTGCATATCAGAGGTGTTGGGTTTTCTTTTAATTTTGGAGGGTGAAATGCAAACTGTGGACTAGAGACAGCTGTGCAGCAAGTGTTCTATATTTGGACAGAGAAATTCAATGGTTTTCCATTTCAGTCTTCCCGTATTTTTCACTATAGCTGCAGTACAGAAACCCAAGGTCAAGCATCGTTTCCAGAGTTACAGTCATACAGCTGTTCTGTGTACACCGGTGAAGGGAAACGGCTATGAATTCGAGCATTTTGTGTGCAAAGGACCACTGCTGCGTACTAGGGTGTCTGCCTGAATGTTTTGTGGGGACCAGGATTTTGTCATTGGTGCTTAGAGGCTGACAAGCATCTCATTTTCTCTGGAGCTCAGCGTACCAGAAAGCATTTGCGCTCAATCGACAGCAGGACCAGGACTCCTCATCCTGGCACCCACTGTCAGAAGAAGGTGATACTGTTTTGTTTGTGTGAGCAGTTGTCCCTTAGCTCTAGTGAGTTACAGAGTCCTAGGTTTAATAACTTGATGTTTGATAACAGTGACTAACTAACTGATACAGGCACCACCTTCACACTGATTTCTTTGCATTGCTTGGATTTGGGATGGCAAAAGGCCCAAGACCAGTCCTGAGTAGCTGAATGGTAATTGTGCTGCGGGCATGAAATGGAAATAATCCTCATGCCGAGGTTTATTCACTTATTCCAATGCAAGAGTCCCAGGTGTTAAGCCAACTGTTGTTTGCCGTGCTTCATCTGTCTCATAAAGTAGCGTCACCTGTAGACATCGCAAACCTGTAACGCAATCAAATTGTTTTTGACAGAGTTATGGTTATTTACAGCTCTTTGAAGGCTGTGTCTGAAAGCTGCAATAAGGATGCATGTGGTGCAGATGGAAAGGAGCCTCGCTGTCTCGTGAGGCTGACTGGTGGCTTGGGCACAGTTTGTTGTGCTCTCTGTGGCAGACCTATGACAAGGACTTCGTCACGAACCACGATCTTTATTTCTGGTAGCTGTTAACCACAGCACGCTGACTGGTCTAGTTACTCATAACTGAGTGAAGCATCCAATAAGGATTAACTGCTCCTAGGTGTGACTTTCAGCTAGAGGCCTCTTCTTTGCCACATAGCACAAGGAGCAGTAAGTCATCAAATGCCATCTTAGTCCTCAAGCATTCCGTTTATCTGTTCCGAAATCTAAACCAACGCATCAAGAAAAGGAGCAGCAGCGCGTGGCTCGCTCCTCTTCCCTGAGCCGCGCCGGGCGCTCAGCGCCAGTGCAGGCTGTGCCAGCTCCAGCTAAGGCTGCAGGATGCCTTGGTGCCATGGTCCGTGGAGTAGGTGCAGGTTGTGTCTGAGGGAACTTGGCTGGGTTTATCGCTGTATCCTGGTCATACATTTTTCTTTCAAGTTTTCAGTGCTAATGAAAAGGAAAGTAAGATTCACAATATTTTCAGTTGCTCTTACTCAAGGAAAGTTGGGAGCCCAGCAGCCCTAATTCCTATGTAAATATGTCTGTAGATAGACAGGAAGATTTTTTTATTTTGGTTTCATACATGCAACAGAGATAAATTGGTGTCTTTCTTAAAAGTGCTAGCTTTGAACCACTAATCTGTACGGCAGATAATCTCTGACATACGCAATACTTATAAAATATTTCCAATCCCTTGTATCCTGATGAAGAGATTCTCAGGCAGGATTGCTGAAATAAAAACACTATTTTTTGGATTGTTATTTTACTCTTTTATCTTTGGGTAAATATTTTTGGTATATTATTCATAGCTTATAGATGAAAATACCTAACAATTATCTTCCCTAGAACAAGACAGTTCTTTATGGGCATAAAACTGTTAGGGGAAAGAGTTCATATAAAATATGAAGCTTGAATTCTGGTCAAAACTAAGGCAAAGTGAGTGCAACGATAAGCTCGATCTGATGAGGAACGGTTACTAGTATTTCTCTACATGTACCATACCGAACTGCAGCACAATGTTAGGGAATTATTTCAGTGTTCCAGAATATGGCAAGTTTATCAAAGACCTTGTAAGGCTCTTTCTTTCTTTCTTCCCTTCTCCTGCCTGTTTTTTAGAACAGGTATCTAAAATAACCTATTTATAAATAAATGGTCATTTAAAAATCTGAAGAAGAGGAGTGAGTATCCAGTCAAGTTTTCTTTGCTGAGCGACCTGGTCTGTGCTTTAAGCACCATAGCTTCTCAGCAACACGAAATATTAACATGTTTAAGTACAGTTTAGGAAAGGCTGGTTTATCTACAAAAATATTTTTTCATTTTTTGACTTTTGTGTTTACTGTGAGCCTGATACCTTGGCTAGAATTTAGCTAAATATCTTTATGGGGAGAGGAGAGGTACTAGGAAAAATAAGGATTAAGAGTGCAAAGGTCATATCCTTTGACCCAAACAAATAAAATTTGTGTTTGTGTGTTCAACCACAGAGCTCAATGGCAGAAGCTTTTTTCTGGAGGACCTTTAGGTTGTCTGGGATATTAGTGGGCTAGTTGCCCTGCAGTGAATGACGTGATGTTGCTAAAAAGAGAATCGGGGAAGCAGATTCTCGAGTTCTTTCTCCATCTGTAAGGGCCATTCATAAAGGCTGAGTGGTGGGCATGTGCGCTCGCAGGCGGCTGAGGCTCCCATCTGCTTTCCTGCTGCTAAAAATAACCTCAGTTTGTTCAGATTGAGACCGACTTTGGTGTAGTCAGGGGCATCAGTCATGATCGCTAGCCGGTATTTTAGAGCTGATCAGATCACCAAATTACTTTGAAAAAAAGAAAAATATAGTGGATTTTTTTGTTGAAATGATCTCTTATCACAAAATCCTTATTGATGTGAAAACAGTGATATTTAACTTGTAATTTCACTTTAAAATTCCATCTGGAGAGCCAGTCATGCGCTTTGTGCTGGTAAAAATAGGTTTCTGTGCAGTGTTAGGGCAAACAATTAAATGCCTGTCTCCTGTAGTGAAATCTCTTCTCTGACTGTAAGAATTGATGGTTATTTTTGCTTTTAATCTGTTTTTTTCTTTAAACCATCAGCAAATGAAATTCACTCTTTGGCTAATAGAAATTGAATCAGCACAGGGACTAATTCGGTTGAGGGTGGGAGGAGAGCATGGTTTCACCAAAAACCATGTCCAAAAGAAGAGGCAGATCTCGTCCTGCCTGCCCGCAGCGAGGTGAGCCTCCCAGCTGCCGCGGGGGCGGGGGAGGCTCGGGCTAGCAGAGGGCTGCTTTGGCCACCATGTGGAAGGAGAGGCTGGATTTGAAGAGAAGGCAAACTCCTTTATGAGACTGACCGTTAGCACTGAGAAGAGTTCAGCCATGCCTTCAAACAGTTGGTTCCTTAACCTGTGGAGAAGTTGAACTCACCAACCCCACAAATCTTCGGTGCGGCTGCTGCTCAGCGTGTGTGTCCCTTGTCAACCAGACTTTGTTCCTTCCTCCCTCCGAGCGCAGGGCAGTGGTGAGCAGTGACGATGACTTCAGTGTGGCTGGGACAGGTGCTGAAAAGCCTTTTGCCAGGTGGGGGTCTGGCTTGGGTCCTTGTCTGGCGGCAGACCATAAGCCTCCTGACCCGAGCCTGTACTTTCGGGGATACCTTCTGGGTTGTCTCCTTCAGGAATTCCCGACCGTCTCCACGAGCAACACCCTCTTTCTTAAAGGTGGCATTTTGTCCGAAACCAGTGGCGATAGCGTTTTGTGTGGCAAATGACTTTGTATCTACGTCTATGAGAGCTTCTCCCACGTGGAAGCTCCTTTTTTAGTGGAGAAGTCCAAAGTCGTTAACTTGAGTGGCTCTAACAAGGAGAAGAATGTAGGAACTTAATGCTTGAAAATAACTTTAATAAACCTAATTTGTCTGTCAGTCCTAGAACCCCCCAGATCACGGTAGATTGCTTTAATTAAGTCTTTAAGTCAGCATTAGTGCGATATGTACCCACTGGTTAAGTGATCAATAGGGGCCTGTATATGCTAGATATGCCAGTATATGTTAGCTTACAGCGGTGCATTTTGGCTTAGATTTTATGTTTTGGAAACTGGGTAATTTTGATCCTAAAAATGTTTTGCAGAAAGCTAGTGCTGCTTGTGAACTCAGCGAGTGCAGGAAATTACCATTTGCTCTGGCACCCTCCTGGCACTTTGGCTTGGAGGATGAGAGTATTGCCTAGCATCTCTGGGGCTTATTTTGTCTCTCTGACAGGTTTTGTCTTGATTTTTAGTTCATATTTTTATATTCCTGGGGTGGAAAAGCAAGGTGCTTAGATCTGTTGGACAGAATAACAAGGTGATTGCAGAACTGCAGGAGACGGTTTTTTCACCTCTGGGTCATGGACTTCTGCTCTTGCCCTAAATGCCTGTCTGTCTGTCTGTGTGGTGTTTAAATGTAAATGTGAAAAGAATGTCTGACTCCCTCAAATCTATTGAATCCGATGAAAACGGCACTTGATCATGGCATATAGCATTGCATTAGACCGTATGGCTCAGAAAGAGCTGCGGGCGCTGGGGTTTTAGGGGTGTAATCGGGCTTATTTATACCAGGCAAGGTGTCTGCCTGTGTCAGCAGGCATTCAAAAAAAAAAAGTTGCTGGTTTGATGGTACCTGTAGGCTTACAAAGCGAGCGAACTTTGTTAGACACAGTCTCCCAGTGCGTGTCTTTTGTATCTGTATGTCTGTATTTTGTCAGCTGAGTAGATTGTTCGTCAGCGTGCTCACTGCTGTCCACTGATGGTGTGGCACCGGTTCCCATCCAGAGGGACCGGCGGCAGTAGGCGGTGGTCTCGCCGCTTCAGGAGCATTCCGTCCCTAGGCGGGCAGCGCGGGGACGAGTGCACGCAGGGTCAGGTCTTGGGTTCTGATTGCGTTCACGCGCTGCTGGCAATGCAGTTTATTCTACAGGAAAAGCAACAAACAAAAAACACTTGCAGATTGCCGTTATACTTGAATACTTACATCTTTAATTGACATTTTTAATTAGATTGGAAGCAAAACTCCATTGGATATAGTGAGTAAATGAAAAATGATTGCATGCTGTGTATTTTCATTTTTATTTAAACTTCTCAGTATTCTGCAAATCCTTGTATTCACTCTGATAAAGCCTGAGGAAGAAGAATCACAACTCTTAACGAGCATGCTGTGTACTTCAAGCGACTGCATGTGTGCTGCTTTTGTTTCCGCTGGATTTCCTTCTTGCTGTTGCTTCCAGGCTCAAGCTTTGCTGGAAAGTCTGTTGCTTTTCCTCAGTCAGTCTTGGGAGCTGTGAGTCAAGTGCATGTACCCGACTGGCATGACATTTTTCTGGACGTTAAAGTAACTTTGCATTTGGTGATGTGAGATGGAACCGACACTTGTCTGTTTTCTGGAAGTTTGTGGCCAATTTCAAAGTGGTTCAGAGGAGAAATGTAAATTACGTGTCTTCAAGTGAGTCTGAATTTAAAAAGCACTTGTCTGTGTTTCATAGTAGAGGCACAAATGAGAGGAGAGTAGCAAATACACCCTTGAAATGCACATTTAAAAAAGTTGACTGTCACTGTATTTCACCAGCGCTCCAATTTTCTAGCTAGAGAGAAATTTTTTTAAGGATAATAATTTCTCTAAATAAAATCCTTCCTGTACCTTTTATGCAACTCTGTGAAGTTTTGCAAAACTTTCACTGTGTAAGAATGTCCTTAAACCAAAGTATGAGGCTTTACAGAACCTCTGAGGCAGAATTTCTGGCCAGAGAGAAACGCAATATATGTCATTCGGTGTGGAAGTTCCAGGGTAAAATCTCCGCCGACTGACAAAGGAGCTGGACCTCTGCATCCCAGGAGGTGGCCAGCGTGTCACGCTGGCTGGTGCTGCGTAGGATCTCTCACTCTCATTTGGAGCGTCCCTGGTTCGTGTTAACGCTCACTGGGTGAGAACCTCCTGTGTCACCCACCGAGCATGGCACTCAACGGCATAACATGCAACGCTTGCATGGAGTGGGAGAGCTCCAACAGAAGACTAGTGTCCCACATGAGAACAGCAGTGGCCTGGAGGTCTGCTCGAACTTTGAGATTTAGATATGTTTAAAGACTTGCACGGTGTTCTCTTAGATGCCAGGTAAGTGTCCTGTTCGCATGGTGGTGACTGTTCTGGCAGGGTATCGGATATTTAAATTTTGTGCTGGGAGAGCTGCATGGAACTACTAATAAATTTCTGCAGACTCAGTCTACCTCACTTCTTGCAAAACTCCTTCTTGCTTACGTTATTTTAACTTCGCCTGTAATCTACACACATGAGTGAAACTGACGTAAACACTGATTAATCTGATTTTTAAACCCTGGTTTTAGGAAAACATATCAGACACTGCATTAAGGATGTGTATTGGTTTCAACCTGATGAAATTAAAATAAATATGGAGAGAGCTTATAGGATTGCTTCTCACCCCTGAGGATATGTTTGTACCACTTCACCTTTGAATTATTCAATCAAGAATAATTCTGAGATTTAAAAATGTGCTTTCCTGGTATAAAGTAGTACAGAGGTTAATTCTATCAGTCTTTTCTATCTCATCTGAAACAAGTGATGGATCTTCAATCTTGTGCTTGCTACTTGCTGGTGAAGCCTTTATTTAAAAGAAGCTGCTGCTGGTATGTTTTCCCCCAGTAGAGAAAATTATCTATTGCAGTTTATCAGGAAAGATGAGATTCAAAGTGACATCCTAGCTGATATATTTTTTTTCAGTTCTGAAAGTGGCATTAAAAATTGTTACTAATTGCCACTTCTGAATGACCTTGTAAGTGATAAGCTACCTTTCTGTGTAATTATTGCAGAAGAGCAATGTTTAACAGTTTCTTTTGTCTCAGTTGCCTTTTGACCAGCTTTTTACATGTGTGGAAATTTCTGAACGCTGTTTGCTTAATAACCTTTCAGAGTAAAGGCCATTTATAGATGATACACACGTAACCTAATGTTTTGCCATTTTATCATTGCTCTTAGTAGCACCAAGCTGAAGAAGCTCATTAGCAGTGCTTGAAGTATGTGTGTTGGAATGTGGAGGTTTCCTTACGCACTAAAATAGTAAAACTCTCAAAGGAAAGTCACTTCAACTTCCGTGGTAGTTAGATTAAACCTTTGACATCGCTACCAGTAGCCACTGAGATGGCTGTGCCTGGAGGTGTGGGTGCACGCTGGCTGGTGCAGGATCATGCGTTCTGTTCTCTTCCAGGATCTGAGATCACACCCACCGTTATGGTGTCTATGGCTTGGAGCTTCTTCTGACATCCTCCTTTCAAAAGTGTAGCTTAAACCTTTTGTGCATGTTGAGCGTATTATCGCCTTTTCTGCCTGATGGTAATTCTAAACCACCAAGATGCTCCATGAAGCTGCTTTTTGTAAACTAGAGCTGAATTTTAGAACGTATTATAGTCTGGAAGGACATTTATATGAAGTATCCTGACTCATTAACTGGCATATCTGAGTCAAAAAAATAAAAATGGAGGGGGGGAAAAATCCCCACACCGTATCCTGCCATATAATCCTTTAATATAATCACAGAATAAAATTGCTCAGTAAATCCTATTATGCTTGTAAATACCCTTGCTGTCCAAATAAAATAAAATTGTGAGAACTGTAAAAGTTATTTATCTTCATACAGACCTGGGAGAGAGAAGACAGTTTATAATAGCAGCCTTGTAGTGCTGTGAGTTTGTGACAATAGAACTGAATAATTGACACGTTTTATCTTTCGTTGTCTGCATCTCACTCCCAAAGCGTTCAAGTTCCTGCTTCTGAGTATGAAGAAGACTTTACAAAATGATTCATACAGTATTGAATAGCGCTGTTATGGGAAGTGAAGGGGTTGGGCTGGGAATTTCCAAGAGGCAGAAGAAGAGGAAGGGTATCCTTACTTTTTAAAAAGTTATGACCTAACCAGAGAGCAGAGTGCTCACCGATTTCTGGTGTCTCTGCACAGTTCTGACAGCCACTTAAAATCTGCCCGCAATCTATACATAGAAATGTAATTGGCTAAAAGACATCATTCCAGTGGCACAGAAAATTAGAAATGATGTATGCTGGGACAGTCTCTTGTCAACCACCAGTAAGCACAAGCGGTTAGTAATCCCCACGCGTTTGGCTGTCTTCAGTGAAATGCATGGGGCGGGTTCTGGCGGGCAGGTACGTACCGCGGCACAGCGGGCAGGCTTGCATCGGCCGCGGGGTCTGTGGGTTTAAGCTTCCCTGGCCGTCAGGGCAAATGGTTTTGAGCAATAAATTCACCTTTTTAAAAACAGATGCGACTGTGGATTGCTTCTTACAAGTGTATTCTTTTAAGATGGAAGCATTATGGAGCTAGAGCCCTTCAAGGGCTGTTTTATGTGTTCTCATAACGAGTACGTGTAACTTAGTATAAATGCATTCTTAGAACCACGGAAACGCTGGTGAAACTGGAGAATTGCTTGGTAACTTGGACCTGGCACTTTTTGTCTCTTGTGCTTGATGTTTATCCTTCAGATGACTTCGTTTTAATTGTTACAAAGTGGTGCTTGACAAGACATACTGAAAAATTACTGGCGCTGTGCCTTTAATCTTCCTCTTCTTGCTCTCCTTTCTAATTTCTCGCGCTGTACGACTATGTATCTGAGAGCTACCAGGTTTACCATCAAGTTCGTGTTTACGCTTGACTTTATGATGGAGGCGTTCAGCCTTATAGGTAATAAGCTCATTAAGCCTAGCCTGCATCAGCCTAAGCTGCTTTAACTCCAAGCCATGGAGATGCCTTTTGTGAGGGGCTCTCCAATCCCACAATTTGTTCCTTTAGAGCCTTAATTTTGTCAGTTTTCTTTGTGGTTTTTTCCATCTGCTCAAAAAGCAATTATCTGCCTTGTTCCAGGAGACTTTTGGAGCCTTCTGACAGGTTAAGGAAAGTATTTCTTTCTTGAGATTTTGATTCTGGAATTTCAACAGATGATGTTAAACATAATTAAAAGTGATTAAATTAGTCTGCTGTGCTGGCCTTATGGACTCAGAATAAAGGCTGGTATTAGGCAGGCGGAGGAACAGGCTTAGTGCTTGGGTTTGTTTGGCGGGATTTTTCTAGTTTGTTTATTCACTGGAGAAATTCAGAATTTACTCATGTATTCAGAGCTGGCTGCTGCTCCGTCCTGTTTATAGCTATCTTATATAAGAGAACAATATTTTAAACTGGAGATGGCCGCACATAGTAAGACCAAATGCTTCTTGACTCTGCGCCAGACCTACTGAAAAACTGGTGTGTGGCTTGACTTTTTGGGGTTCTGCCCCCTCCTTAGTTGCAGGGAAGTGTTAAAATTCACATTACCTGTTCATGCACATGCCCACTTGCCTATGAATAGAATGTGCATCAATGCACGTTTCTTTCCCAGTCCTGGCATTTTACTAGGCACAAAATATACAAATAAACTACATTACTGCTTTGTAACACCTTATACATTATTAATGCTAGCCTGGATTCCAGTTTGATTTCTTGGATAAATTTATCCTTGCTATAGGTCTATTACAGACTAATTTGCAACGCCAGAAGTTGGGGCACGCGTCAGAGTTTGGGATACGCCGCCGCCTAGCAGCGTAGGCAAGGCTGCTCTGGGCTTCCTCCTGGCTGTCTGGGGAGCCTTCCATGTTGTCAAGCTCTAGAATTATCCAGATTGTCACAAAAATGTCCTTCCCTCTTTGTCAGTCTTTTCATTAATTCCTTACTCTGTCAAAAAAATCCCAAACAAAAAATAAAATAAAACTCCAAAGAAGCCCTGTGTGACAAATTGGCTCATAACCTTAGACACGTCACGAGTCAGTTGTAGTTACCTGTCACGCTTTTCTTTCCTGTTCACAGTTTCCTATTACTAATTTTCTGTAAAATGCTAATTTCCAGTTCCAAAGGCATTTGGAGACTAACTCTTTGAGTAGTTACTCGGTCAGAGGCCGTGCGTGTGGGCAGTGCTGTCGGCAGCGGCTGAATTGGCAATATTGCTTCTGTCAATACCCGGTATGATCTTTGCAGCCTCAGTCGGTTGGGTTGTCAGGGTCCGTGCGCTGCCGTGGAGTGGTGCTAATCCATAGTTCCTCCTTCTCGCTGGACAGAAGTGCCCTGGGTTTTAAGCCTCAGAGTGCTTTGGGATCCCTTGAAACGAGGAGGATCATACAAAAGTGCAATGCATGTCATTAGGTGTTTGTAAGGAGTTCGAGGATGTGTTGTGTTTCAGAAGACTGTCGTTACAGGAGCAGGTTCTGCTTCGCTAAATTGTAAAAATGACTGTGAATGACTCACAGCTCGGTTATAATTATTCCCAGTGCTAATTAGGTGTCAGAATTATCCGAAACGCTGTATCAGACATGGCTTGCATGTGCATTACCTGTGTAATCATGAAACTGTGCTTTTTCCAATGTAAACTTACGGAGGGCTCTGCTCCACAAATCCTTCCTTTTGAGGGCTCCTTTCCCACCAAGCAGTCCCTGTGATTTCAGGGAAACTAATTAATCTGGGAAAGGATGTTCATGAGAAGCTTTTAAATTAATTTTGTAACTTCACCCTGCTGGGAAAAACTTGAAAATACTTTACAGAAAAGGTTATGAAGTATTTATACCTCACAGTCCTTCAGTACTTAGTGCATTCGTCTGAGGGCAAAATATATCTGCGTCTGCTGATTTATAGTCTGTGAGAATTTATCCTGTCTTAGCAGAAATGTTTTAAGACTGGTTTTGGTTTTTTTTTTTTCCCCTTCAGCTTCTGGAAAAAACGAACAATATGTTTGAGGAATCTGATTCTGCAGCTACGAAAAGTCCTTTGCATTTAGCTGTAAGTATGAGACAAGTGTAAAGTGTTTGATCAGTATCTCCTAGAATAATTCCTTAATCTCTGTCTTTGAAGCACGTTTAATCATAGACTTGTTTTGAAAAAAGCTGGTATGAGATGTAGGCCTAGATGTAACAAAACCAGGTTCTGGGCTGGAATTATTAATTAAACTTTTGGCAGCTGAAGCTCTTGGTTCTTACTGATTCAAAACAGTTGGGTAAGAAGGCAGACACCGAAGTGAAATTAAATGGAAAGCTGCAACTTTTATTCGTAACTAGCTTATAAATTTGGGGCTGGAGCTTGAGCCGATGGCTTTGATCATGGAGTGAGATACTCTGATGTTCTCCTGGGGCTGTGCAGAGTGCAAAGACCCGCCTGGCACACGGCAGGGTGTGGGAGAGCATGCCTAACCCCCCACAGTGCCTGGGGAGCGTGCCGTGGAAACTGCTGTCAAAAGGGCGTCCAGCACGTGTGGCCTCAGAGATCACAATAGGTCCCCTTTCCCAGAAGGTCAAGGTTCGGGATCCTTCTTCCCAGCTTTCTTGTGCAGAATGACAGAATAGTGGAGGCTGACGTGGACCTCTGGAGATCAGCCAGTCCTGCCTCCGTGCTGAAAGCAGCGTCAGCTAGAGCAGGTTTCTCAGGACTGTGCCCCATCACATTTTTTAGTATCTCCAGGTACGGAGAGTTCCTGGAGATAATCCACCCCAGTGTCTGACCACCATCACAGTAAAAATGGTATTTTTTTGCAGTAAATGGAATTTCCTGTGTTTAAATTTGGGCCCGTTGCCTCTTGTCTTGTCACTGGGCACCCCTGAGAGGAGTCTGCTTCTGTTGTCTGTGCTCCCCCGTCGCGTGTTTATCCACATTTGAAAACGCATTTTTGTTTGGAGGCTGAGCAGTCCCAGCTCTCTCAGCCTCTCCACACACACCTGTCGGACCGGCCCTTTGCTGAACATCCAGCCTCACCACGAAGCTGGCCTCCCCTGGAAAGGGGAGCAACTTGCTTACTGGAAAACAGGGGCAAGTTTCGGTTCTGTAGCGATCGTTTCCCTCTTTCCCAGTCAGCCAGAACAGCTCTGACCTGGTGTTTGGGTTAGCCACGCGTGACCTGGGGGAACAGGAGCCACAACAGTTGGGTTAAAAGGTGGAGTTTGTCGCTGAACTCTTCTCTCCATCTTGTCTGCAATGTGAAGACTGCAGGAAGGAGAGTGTCACTCCCTGGCCCAAGGAAGGGTTACTGCCTGCACTGTCACCAACACCAACCCCGTGCTGGGCAGGGACTGGCTCCGAAGCCTGCCAGATAGCAGCGCCTGCCCTCTCTGCCCTGCGGACAGGGTCCGTGCAAGGACATCGCCGTGTCTCTCCCTCTTGTTGCTGGTTAACAGCAGTTCATTCACCTGAGGCACCCCAAACGCACAGTTTAAAAATAAAAAAGCTTACGTGAAACATCCCTGTTTCACAGTTCAATTACAGCTGTCCAGGAGCGTCTCTGACGTTCGGTTCAAACGCCCCCGATTGCTGGGGTGCCTGTGGCCATCCTTCCCCAGGGCTGGCGGTGTCCACCGAATGTCTCGTCGTGTGGATCCAGAAAGCCAGCAATCTGCACCAAAACACGGAGTCCTGTCAGCTGGCTGGTACGGCGCGGTGGCCGAGGCCTCTGCTTGCAGATGTTTCACCATAAACTTTATGACCTTTCAAGGAGAGGGTGGGCCATGCAGTCTGCATACGGCACCTTCAAGATAGATACCTCACATTGTGTCAAAGATCAGGTTGTTGCTAGTTGTTTTGTAAGTGAAAATGTCATGAAGAAGAAAATCTTGACAGCTGTGGCGGAGTATTTTCTGAGATATGGGTTCCCTGCTATCTGAGATATCACCCTTTGCTTTTGCCTTTGCTTTCCTTAGGTACTTGTCTTGGTCTGACAGGGAAACAGTTGTGTGTTCCCTGCAGCCCTTTCGAAGCCGTCAGTAGGAGTGCGCTGCTGCCACCAGTGCTTAACCTCTGCGGTTTCTTTCCGTTTGCATCTCCTGTTTTCATTAATTGCCTCAGCCCTGGTTATGCTAATTATACGTTTGTGTATAAATCAAAAGGATGTTCTCTGTGAGCCTGACAGTAGGGAGAGAAGGGCAGTCCCTACAAAGCTGAGCGGAACGTTTCCAGTTTCTGGGGCTAGCCGCTGGGTTTTTGCAATGCCAGCTGTGTTTGTGCTGTTGGACCTAATGTGGCTGTAGGTCTGGAAGTGCATCTACTTGTCCACTGCAGTCGTCCTACCAGAAGATCCTACTGACAGGAATACTCCATGGAGCATCAGCTATGAGCAGCAGGTCAAGTTTGTGTTTGTATTTGCACAAAAATCTGAGTTTGAGAATTGCTTTTGTTTAGTTGGAGACCAGCAGATGTGTTGAACTTAACACCCAGTTAGATGATAATCCATGCAACCTCTGACCAGCATAGCTAGTGAATCCAGTTTTGGAAGCAAATGTTTTCCTGATACTGTAGAATGTGAAAAATTAATTGTTGTTTCACCTGTGCTGAACTGGCAAATTATTGCCTGAAATTCCTCACCTTGGGTTGTATTAGAAGGTTAGAGCAAACCAACAATCATAATCTCTTTCCCTGAACACTAGGAATTTTTTAGTTTCTTGGCTACAGTGTAACGTGGGAAAATCCTTCCAAGTTAAAGAGAAAGTCATAAGGAATCAAGAAAACGGTATCACTTCTGCTGTGTTTAGAAGACGGGTGACAACGATGGAATTTATTCACATTTTATGTGCAAGTTTTTGAAAGACAGAAGTTAGGTTCTTTACATGACGCTTTTTGTATTTCCAGGCCTATAACGGGCATCACCAAGCCTTGGAGGTACTTCTCCAGTCGTTGGTAGATCTGGATATTAGGGATGAGAAGGGACGCACTGCTTTGGACCTGGCTGCATTTAAAGGACACGCGGAGTGTGTGGAAGCTCTCATCAGCCAGGGTGCTTCTGTCACTGTAAAAGACAATGTCACCAAAAGGACCCCCCTCCATGCCTCAGGTGAGTGTGACCTGATGTTACGCTTGTGGTGTAAGCCCTACAACACAGAAGCAGTTACTTTTGCCTATCTGCTACCTCTATGCGGATTTCTTCTTAACAGAGGAAGGAGATTTTGGCGCGTACTGAGGACTGCTGCTCGTTTGCTGAATTCCTGCAGCTAACCCTTTACCTTTCATTTCCATGGTCATTTTTGCCTCTGCCCCTGTGGTTCAGCCATCCCTCACACAGAATCCCGTATTTTTCCACACCACTCCTGCTGTGCCCTTACCTGCTTGCCTCTGTTTTCCCCCACCTGTCTATCACCACCTACTCTTGAAGGTGTGTGACGTTTCCCCTGTGACACCTTCTCTTAACGGTTCCTTGGCCAAAAACCAGGGAAAGGGAGAACGCTTGCCTCACTGCTTTTCCTATGGAAGAAAGGTTGAAAATAAGGTAGGCTCTGGTTGTTGATGAAATTATCCTGGTGTTCAAAACTTTCAACCTTTCGCAGTGGCAACACGACCGAAGTTCACCCCCCTTTCAGCCATAGCCCTCCTGAGCGAGCTTGTGACCTCGCTCTTGCTGGGCGTCAGCTCCATTCCTCATGTGTTGGGTGTTATTTATGCACGTTGCATAATTAACTGGAAAATGTAGAATTTCCCATTGGTTTAAAGGTTACGATGTAATAACACACGTGCGGAGGTGCCCAAGGGAGCGGTGCTCCTCTGGGGGTTCGTCCCGGGCTCGGTACGTCACAGCAGCGACCTCTAGTGGGAACTGAAATTAATACCTCATGGGGGAACAATTATTTTCAGGGCCAGACTTAATTGTCTTTCTGTTTATCTTTCAGTCTTGCTTGGATTAAGATGCATATACATCCTCTAATACCAGTTTATTCTCTGTGTGTGATCATCTGAGTGCAACCGAGCACCCTACGGTCAGGCAGGCTGTTACCAGTTTGGTCTGCAGTACGGCAGAAAACGCACGGTCCGTCGCCGCAGCATACTGGGAAGGGCTTTCTGCTGCCTTAAGTTTTGCATCTGAACTGAGCACATGACTCCCCGCAATAAATTAACGATACAGAGATGTGCTGCCAGAGTTTACATATCAGAAGTTTGATACAAGCATTCAGTGAGAGGGGGTTTTAGTTGTTTTTGATAAAACCACAAAATACTTAATCTAGCTGATCCTCACCCTCTTCAAACTGTAGGTTTAATGGATTTAAATCAAGATCAGTGCCACCACAAAACTGGAGCTGTGTTGGTCAAGAGCTTTCCTATAGTCACTTCAAACATAGCTCGGGGTCTGATGATGAGCAAGGTGTGACTTGGTCTGGTACGTCGTCGCTATAGTGATGATTTTGCATTTATTTAAAAATTTGGTTATAGTGACATAGGTTTCTTGTTGTCACAGCTGCATTGTAAGGGTTCTGCAGTACTGAGGAAAGTAAACAGTAACAAAGCCTTATTTTTGTTAGCAGCTTTGACTTAAAATACAAATTTTTTTAATAAATCTGTTGAATAGAATTGAGTAACTTGTTGAATAGAAGGTGTTATTTTAATACGCACATTTCTTGCCTTCATACAAATCCTGACTGGGAGTTCTTTTCCCTGTTTTAATTTCTTTTGTAATTGCCCCCCACCACTGCAGTACAAGTGACTTCCATGTAAAACCAGTAGGAAGATTCACTGTAATCTTTTTCTGGCCTGTGATACTTCTTGCTTCTCAGATTAAAAGCAAATTGTCCAGGGATACAAGCAAAATGTTCTTTAAATCTGCAGCGAAGCAAAATAAGTTAGGTATGTAAAAAAAAAAAAAAACACCAACCAACCAAAAGGCAAGAAAATCTTCCACAGAGGAATGAGACGCTAAGGAGAGCATGTACCTTAAGTAGAAGGGAAAGAACTGCACAGACAAGTTGAATGTTTGAACTCTTAGTAAAGGAAATCTATCACTGTCATAGTTTTTGGAGGCTATCAAATGTGTGATAAGTGCACTTTGGGTAAATATCCATTAAGACAATATTTAGAACCTTCCACTCAAGAGCTGTGCAGCATTCTGTGGAAATCAGGTCTGGAGTAAAGCTTCTACTTGCCAGCTATTATAAAGAGCCACTTGCAATCTGATGATTTTTATTATGCTGTTTCATAATGATACTTGTTGATTAGGAGTGTTTTAGCAAAGAGTGATGCCACCTGTCAGTAACTCTGCATGGTGCCACTGCAGTATTCAGCCGGTTTTATTTGCAGTGCAAGTGTAAGAAGTAAATTGCTGTATTTTGAGAAATGAAATGGGATTCTTGCTGAATGAGTCCCTTGGGTGACAGTGCACCTTTGCACACACAGAAGAGAATACCTGCACTTGCAGTACTGGGCACCAGGAAGAAAGCAGGCGTGGGTGCAAACGTGTTTGCCTTCATTCCTTCTAGTTACACAAGCACAATCGCTGAACGCAACAGTTAAAGAGGCCTGAAGTGGTGGGCTGCGTTACAGGGCTCTGCAGAGCTCCGTCCAGTAAAGGGATTTGTAACTTTGGTAGAGAAATCACCTAATGAAGTATTTATTTTTTCTGTCTCCCTCCCTCAGGGAATAGACTTCCTCTGACCTCATAACATGGAGAATTTCCTTAGGCTAAATTATATGTTCCCTGTATAATTTTATTACCACCAGTGTTTCTTCTGGCTGCCTTGGGAATGCCGCTGCACGTGTTCCCTGGCGTTAGCGGAGCAGCTCCGCTGGCGGAACCAACGCTCCCTGCAGGCTCTGCAGCGCTTCGCCATGCTGGGTCAGCTCCTGAGGGTTTCTGGGAGTATCTGTTCTAAAACTCATGTACCAAAATCCTTTTCAGACGTTGGTGTGAAAAAGTTATGATTTTTCTTCCTCCGGCTGGGAGAAAGAACAGATTTATTTTTTTTATTTTTTGTTTCCCTAAGCCAGTGACTCATCAGCACTGCAGAACTGTTTACGTGTTATGTATATGCCATTACTTAGTGGTAAATAACTAAAAATGCCTTTTATTTTTCTGGGTAGAGCAACTAAGATTATTTTTGGATGAGTGATTTAAATGTGATGATGTGCGCCAGTTGCTCTGCCAGGATGATGTGACATAGGTGGTGTCCCAGGGTTTCGCCTCAGCCCACGGGGTGTAGGCAGTGTGAATGCATGACTTGCTGTAATGAGAACGCAGTCTCTATCTACCGAGTGCAGCGTTTATTGCTTTTCAGAGAAGAAAATACCATTCTCTTCATCCCATGGAAGGCTGAAGCCTTTAAGCCAGCTGACACACAGATGGGTTTCCAGTGCCAGGCGCTGCAACACGCAGTAACTCACACTGCGTTCTAACAGCTGTGGGTCACGTTTTAAAGTTAATGCCATTTTTGAGAAGTAGCTGTGGCTTCCAGTAACGTTAAATGAGAAAAGATGGACAAACCCAAAGGGAATTTTATTTCTGGTGTTACGAGCTGTTACGAATGTGACATTTATAGTCGGTCACTCCTTGCGGACGCTTCTTTTTCAGGGCAGCACCAGAGCACTTGCTTGTACAGCGCACGCAAAATCAAGGAGCCTTGCTGACGTTCTTCCTACTGCGGTCCACACCTGATCGCAGAAAGCCCTGTCTGCCTGCTCGGTCTGAGGGGGTGTGAAATGCTCTCTGGTTTAGCAAGAATCTTCTCAGTAGTGAAAAACATGATTTCAGCTTTACTCAGTCGGGCTTTTTGTATGTAAGAGAACTAATCCTCATCTTACTGAGGTCAGGGAAAAAACAGCTCACCATTTCATTGGCACAAGTTAAATGAAAATTGTAGGAATATTAATTTCTGATACTATGGAATATTTTTCTTCTTTATAAAGACATTTCTTATCCATAGGCATCTCAGTGGAAAATCACCTGAAATGAAACATGTTTTAATTAAACTTACTTTTTTCTTTATAGTCATTAATGGCCATACACCTTGTTTGCGGTTGTTGCTAGAAGTTGCAGACAACCCTGATGTGACAGACGCCAAAGGACAGTAAGTTTTCCTTGAGAATGTTGTTTTTCAGCTCTCTGATTCAAACAGTCTCAGATTTCTCGCACAAAAAGCATTTATTTGAAATACTGTATTTCTCACACTTCCTCTTACAGAATGTGGCAGAGAGTACAAAGTACACGTTCAGTTGAACTAAGCCATGTGGAAAGAATCACTCATTAATCTTAGCCTCTGCTTTATACTTAAAACAATTCTTCATAGGTGCTGAGGGCCAGATTCAATAAAAACTAACAAACTCCTGCTCCTGGGATGTTTCTGCAGAGAGTCTTTTTCTTACCAAAATGTTGCTATTTCAGGGTTTACTTGGTATATTAGGCTGGTGCAGTGGGACCCAATGTTTGTTTGAGGCAACACATGCACCTGGGATGTTCCTGCAAAAATTTCACTTCTAGTTAAATGACAGTTACAGAGGGAGAATAAAGTATATTTTTAAAGTGAAAATGTGAATCGTTTAAAAAAAACTCATTTGGGGTGCCTGGACCATATCTGACTGTATATATAGATTTAAATGGTATTAGTCTTATCTGAAAATAGGAGAACGGATCTCTATCAGAAAAAAAATCAAAGATATGTTGGTCCAGATTTCAGCTTGAATAGTATCCTCATGTCCCTTCATCCCCTGTAAGCAATTGTTCAGCACTTGCAAAAGAAGTGCTCTGCGTGGCTGTCATCTCGGTAGCTAGCAGGAGCGTTCATTCGCAGCACTTGGGCACTGTAAAGCTCCTGTGTTGCTGGAGGTGACCATAATTCTAGGTTGTTAGGAGAACAGACTGTCTTGAATGATGTTTCACTGTACGCTGCTTACAGATGTGTTTGTTTCTATTTCAGTCACAATAGTTGGTTGTTAAATGTCTTTATAATTTCATACAAAAGGCCTTCGCTTGGGTGTTATATAGATGAGTACAGGGAAAGAAGCAGGTTTGTGGGTAGGAATGGACAGGAATGCAGGGCTCCCTGATTTCTCCGGTCCTGTAAGTCAGCGTTGCAAGTAGTGTATCATTTTATAGCTGCGACTGGTTTGTTTTTGCTTTTTCCAGAACCCCGCTAATGCTTGCAGTGGCATATGGGCACATCGATGCTGTTTCTTTGTTACTTGAAAAAGAAGCATCTGTAGATGCAGCTGATCTCCTGGGATGTACAGCTTTACATCGAGGGGTGACTGACTTTTTATGATTCTTAATTATTTCTTCTACTGTGACTACAACTCACTTATAAATACAGGGATATTGAATGTAGGGAATACTGTAAATGGTTGGAAACATGACCAAGCACAGTCAGTGAGGTAAAAAGCAGGACAGATCTGCTCTCAGTAATGCTTTGCTTTTGACTTCACTTCACGTTTGCTTTAATTAATTAGCTAAAATACTCATTAGACCTTTCTTTTTCTTGGCTCTAAGCATTTTACAATAGCAATCATTATTCTTATAACTGAGCACCTTACGAATTTTGAAAATAATTTCTTTAAAAGAACTGCCCAGCAGTGTAAATAAGAAAACCTTAAATTAGAGGCAGTGAAAGTCAAGGCAGATAATCTTTTCTAGGAGTCAGCTTCTTACCCATTGGGTAAGTTGATGCAAGAGGTGACATTTATACAGAATCCTATGATAACTGCAGTGAGCAGTTTAGCTGAGGAGTCCAGCACAAGTCTGTAATAAAAGCTATAGCATAAAAATTCTCTTCTGTATTGATAGCATTATGTGAACATGCTCAAGATACCTGAGCTAACCTACGTATATGATACAGAGGTCACTGATAGTAGCTGGCTGGCCGTTAAAGCAGCTTTTCATATTTCTGGTGATACACTTCGTCTTTTTTCCCCTCAGTTCTTCTCTCAAATTGACAGATGGTTTCGAGAAGCCAGGCTCAGGTTTTCTGAACCTCACGCCTATTTCATCTGTTTCCTTAGTCTTAAACGCCTCCTTGTTTTTGTGCCTCACTTAGTGGAGTCTCTTCCACAGACTAGGAATCAATGCCTTTGGAAGACAGTACCAAATGCATTTCAGCGTATCAGTTATCATAGGTACTCATGGAAGCAAAGGAGCTTTCAGCTCTGCCTCCTGAATCCCACCCAGGCCGGTTCATGCTCACAGGCAATCAATCATATTCCATGTTTCCTGGGCAAGAGTCTGTACCATGTCAACCTCTTTACTCATTTCTTTGTTGTCAGATTATGACTGGGCACGAAGAGTGTGTTCAGATGCTGTTAGAGAAAGAAGTGTCTATTTTATGTAAAGACGCCAGGGGCAGAACCCCTCTGCACTTTGCAGCAGCTCGGGGCCACGCCACTTGGCTGAGCGAATTACTGCAGATAGCGCTGTCGGAGGAGGACTGCAGCCTGAAAGATAACCAGGGTTACACGCCGCTGCACTGGGCGTCTTACAACGGTAAGGTTCTCCCGGGGGCTTGTGCCAGGTTCGCATGTGGCCTGGCTTGCAGGGGAGCACGGTGACGAAGCAGCCTAAGGCTTGGAGAAGCTGGGCGCGCAGAGGCAGATGCTCTGCTCACTGCTCTCCGTAGCAGCACGCGCTGTGGTCACCCCTCCCTTTAGAAGCCGGGGGGACTCCAGCAATACCCCCCGGTGGCTTTGCAGCTCGTTTGCTCCCAGGCATGGGAGGCCAGGGTGAAACCTTGGGTTTACTGATGTCAGTGATGAAATGGATTTCTGTGGGGCCAGGAATGCTCCTTTGAGGTGTCACGTTATCTGTTGATGCGAGAGACCAGGTACCTAGATGGATGTTTGGAACGGAACTGATTATTCTAAACTGAATAATCTGAACTTGTTGCTTAATATAAGGATCAAGCTTCTCAGTGTCATCATTTAAGATCATCTTTGGAGATGTGTAAGGCAACGCACATAACATCACATAAAAAAGAGGCTTTTCTTCCTTTCCTCTTTTTTCAGTAAGTGCTAATATTAGCCCAAATCTATCTTGCTCCAGCTTTTAAAAAAAATATAAATAAGTAAATATGTTTGCTTATTATTTTATCACATAAGAGCTTTTATACACATTGCGTTCAGCTTTGAACTTAACATGTTCAATTCTAATCCAGATAAGCCTAATATGAATTAATTGAATTACCCACTTTGTGCAACGTTGTGAAATGTCTGATCTCTTACAGGTCATGAAAACTGCATAGAGGTACTATTGGAACAAAAATTATTCCGCAAATTCTATGGTAATAGCTTCTCTCCATTGCACTGTGCCGTGTAAGTAGAAATCTCCAGTAACAAACGCAGATGTATCGCTTTAGGATATGTCTGGGAAATACGAGCAGTACGAGAAGAAAGTGTGTTGGTTTTTTTTAAGATCATTTGCATGAGCAAAAAATTTTAAAGCTGATCATAAAATTGTACTTTGGCTGAAAAAGTGGCAGAATAAAAGAGGCTTTTTGTGTAGATTTCATACATTTAGGCTTTTTGATGCAATACTAACTTGTAATTAAATAGCTGCATTTCTGCTCCCTTTCTAGTTTCTGTTCCTTTGCGTACAATTACAGACCTGTGCCTTTTCTTCACACAGCGTGGCGCTTCGTAGCTCTCCCACTCTTAGGCCGTGGCCTGGGCTATAGTGCCTCAGCCTGTGTAATTAGGAGCTTTTTTGGTTCCTTTGAAACCCAGTGGCTGAAAGTTAATGCATTTGTCAGAATCAAGATGATTCCTTTTTAGCAACAGGAACAAAGCCTTAATGAAGAAAAGACTGGAACAACCACCTGCGCCATGCTAGAATGGCGTTCTGTGCAGGCTGTGTTTTTTCCCAGGCATCCTAGGCAGAGTGTTTTCCACTCTGATTGTCTTCACGGACTTTTTGCCTTCTGAGATAATCTTGTGTCTTGAAGGTTTGGTACTTTTGGCCAGGTCGGAGCCGAAGAGGTTGATCAGCTTTAGAGGCAGACTCTGTATCCAGAGTTCTCCTGTCACGAACATCAGAGAGGTTGGCTGTTACAGGCTGGGCGTGTATCTGAGACACCTTCCTGATTCAAATAAAGCTGTGCACTTTCGTACGGGAAGGGTTCTAATAGAGCAACATCATTAACATTTCATAACATAATTGCAAATGTGTTTTACAAAAAAAGGCAAGATTACTTCAGTACGTAGAACCCAACAAGCTTATTAAAACATGAAAGCCGTCAGAAGAGTAAGGAATTAAGCGCTGTAAAGACAAATGCAAACTCTCCTAATTCCTGCCAACAGAACAACTGTATTCTATTCTGTCTTCTATTTGAAGAATTAATGTCTTCCAGAAACAACGATGGCAGTTACTGTTGTATAGGCTTTCCTTCTACAGGCCACATCATTGGAAATTGAAAAGTAATTTGTCATGTACTGAACTTTGAAATTATAAAAAGCCTATATATTAGGGAAATAAAAGCATATAGAAAGCACTGGTTTTACTCAAAATAAAATCCTTTGTGGCTGAAATAGTATTTGAAATCTGAATTTCTAATGATGGCTTTGAAAATAATTTTTTCAATACTTATATTCTTTTAAACTAGCATGTAATTCTCAAACCCAGTACAAATGTGTGCAACTTAAAAATGCACATAAATTTAAAATGAAAACAGCTGCTAATCCAGCATGGGTGTATGTTAGTTATATGTCCAATACTGTTACCAAGCACTGTTCATTTTCATAATGAAATGAGTCAAATTAACAATAACCAGAAAAACTATTGAGTACATCCATCAAGGTGAAGTATTAAATGCCTGAGTTGGAAGAGATGTGGACTTCAGTACCTTAAACATTAGACTATAAAGCTTTCTGTAAGTAGGTGTCTATGACTGAGTGCTTTCCAGATCCAGGTGTTTGACATAGAGACTAAAGGATTTTAGGATATTAAGGTTTTAATCCTAGGTTTGTGCTGCACTTTCAATTATCTCTGTGCATAGCAAACTGCAGGATCAGCTTTGCTTTAGAGACTGAAATCCTTAGCAGCAGATGCAGTTTGGTTAAACAGACAGATGAGGAATATTTAGAAATGTGACTGAAATCATTAAGGCAAAGGTATGTTAAGGTAACTTATAAATAACCAGTAAGAATGTTGGGAAGTGAAGTAAATTAATATTGGAACTGGGAAAAGATGTAGGCTTTTTATGGTTTTGAAAATGTCTTTTTTTTTTGGCAGAATTAATGATCATGAAAACTGTGCATCACTGCTCATCGGAGCCATCGATGCCAGCATTGTCAATTGCGAAGATGACAAAGGAAGGTAATACTGTTTTAAACAAGCTGTATTTACTGAATTAATCTAGTATTTGTCATAATTCTCCCTGAACCTCTGCAATGAATTCTTCTCTGATATGGTTGAGCAAAGCCTTATCACGCCGACTCAGACAGCAGTTTGCACTGCAACAAAGTTAAGTGGTGGCTCACTTGAAGCAAGAACACTGTGAAGTGTTCCGTTTCATAGTGCATCTGGAAATAAATCCAAAATAAGTAGTATTTTGTTTGTTTAGAGCAGCTATGACTATAGGCTGTTTCCCTGAACCTGTTTTCTTTGTTAAATGTTTAAACGTGTTTGTCTTTGCTAGATGGACCGATACTGTGTACACACAGAAAAGTATTTCATTAAAAGCTTTAATGTTATGTTAGTGTTCTCAAGGCACACAGCTGAAAAGATCTATGCAGCAAAATAATGCTGATACAGCAAGAGATACGGGCTCAGCCAGATCCTTAATTTGTCGTGTTGATAATCTCCTCACTCTGTGTGTGTGTGTGTGTGTGTATATCTCTGTAAATAACATTGCTGAAATTCTAGAAACTGAATACTCATTGTTTCTGTTACTTAAAACAAATTCAAGACCCTCAGTAACAGTGACTACTTGCTGTTGTAAGGGTGAGACCGCCTCACTTCTACTGACAAGCAAAGCTGAAGTAACAGTGTGCGCTGCGTTGTGTACCCGCTACCTTTCGTCTCTGTTGATCACGCTTCAGTCCCAAAATGCCACAGCGAGGTAGTGGCTGGACACTAGTGTCTCAGTCTTGTGGAAACTGGTGACCTTCACAGTGGGTTGAATTCCTTCTGCCTCTGATAGTAATGCTGTTGTTGTCGCTTGTTGCTGCAGTATCTTTGACTATAACTTGAAATACTTTTTTGAAGTAATGAGTCTGTTCTTTTCTGATAGTTCTTCCCATCTTAGGCTTGTTAAAAAAATAAGATCAGATGACTAAGAATGAGGGATTGTACTGCTTTTCGTATTATACAGTATGCTCCGTTAAAATAAATGTGCTGCTAATAGGAGATTCTCCACAGTCTCATACCTCCACACTAGCATATCCACCTTCCGCTTCCCTGTTTTTTGAAGTTTATGTTGCACCAGGACAGAGACTGTAAATATTATTTAACTTCTTTCAGCTGCTACTACTCTAACTTTCCCCTGGCGGTAACTTTAAGTTTTGTTGGGAAGAAAAATAAGTTAAAACCGTCTTGCACTTTCAGGTTCTTGGGAAGGTAGGTAAGCAGGAGTATTGTCATCCTTGAGCAACAGCTGTGGCCACGTTGCTTTCCCCACAGAACGCCCCTTCACGCAGCAGCCTTCGCGGATCATGTGGAGTGCCTCCAGCTCCTCCTGAGCCACAGCGCACAAGTCAATGCTGCGGATCACACAGGGAAAACGCCTCTCATGATGGCAGCTCAGAACGGTCACGTAGGCGCTGTGGGTGAGTACGTCCTTGCCCCTGTGCGTCTTGAAGGGTGAGTGCCACTGCACTTACTGTCCCAAACAAGTAACGGGCTTTGTTCTGTGAGAACTAAGGAAGGAAAACAAATTGTGTGGATGTCTGTAAGGAGCTACCTTTGCATCTGTAAAAAATAGATTTTTCTTCTTCACCGTTGTTTCTCAGCAGTCACAGTGAACATTTGCAATAACAAATTTGAGTCTTATTTCCTCCTAAGGTAAAGAGCACGAAGGGAGTAGTAATTCTGTTCTCTTTGCTTCCTTGATTTTGTGGCACAGTAAAACTGCATGTGTGAAAAAAAGATTGTGTGACCTTTTTCTCTGCTCTGTTATACAAGTGCTATTGTTGAAATGGCAGCTATCAGCAACTGCTTTTTCCAGGCTAGACTATATACTATAGACATACAGATTAGGGCCATATTGACGTAAGAGAATTCCCTTTTCTCTAGCTTCAACAGCACAGACTGCACCCTAAATTCTTTGTATCCGCTTAGTCCTCTCAACGCAGGATCCACAGCTGTTCCCAGGAGAAGGTGATTCAGGCAGAACTTACTGATTCGCAAATGGGGAAGTTCACAAAGGAATTAAGATGAATAGAAGTTTGACAGTTTGGGGCACAATGAACGAGCTGTTAGCTCTGCCTTTGCTGATTAACTGCACAAGATTAGTCTGTTCTCATTCATTATTTTCAGTTCCTGTTCATAAAGCTTAGGTTGATTAAAGGTTCATAAAGCTTAATTGATTAGCACGTATGCATGCATATACCGAAATAGTAATTTTTTCCTCTGTTTTCATATGTTCATCTGCCCATTGGGTTTGTTCATTGATCTGTGTTCTATACCTCAGACTTTTTGGTGAACATTGCCAAGGCTGACCTGACATTAAAAGATAAGGAGTTGAATACATCTTTGCACTTGGCTAGCAGTAAAGTAAGTCAAAGAGCTCTGTGTGCTTCTCACCGCAGTGTGTCTGTATGCACATGTGTGTTTATGCTCCTAAATTGTTTTCTGCAATGGAAGTGTGGCGGTCAAACTTGTGGTGAGGAAGGGAACGTTGTTCCAAGCTTTTTCTCAGGTCTGTTTCAAAGTTTTGTAAATTGAAAAATACGGATGCTTCTTACGACAACATAAATGTAAGGAGGTGACCTAAGAGAAGTAATGGAAAACCCTTTAACATTTTACCAAATAATGTCACTGTAAAGTAGCTTAACATAGGTTCAGTGGCAAAGAAAAAAAAAGGTATTTATTCTTTTTTATTAATATTATTCTCCAGTTTCTGTGGAAGAAACCCAACATTTTCCCTTACCAGAGCAGCAGTAGAACCAGAGGCATTGATTAGATTGGTGGTGGTGGCTTTTCCCACCCTTTCTTTGTCTGAATTCCAGTTGCTACTGCTGTTCCTGGCAGCAAAAATGCCCGTGGGACTGCCTCTCCTGGGCCTTTTCTTTTGCTCCTGTCCCCAGGCTGTATTCCTGGGTGACAGTATTACCCCAGTTTCTGCCGACGCATGAGCCTGGCTGAGCTCTCAAGGCCCTGCAGGCAGCTGTTCACCTGCCGGGGCGGTGGGCTCAGCACCTGCGACTTGCTGTGCTGAAACAGTGTCAGAAATGAGGCCTGGGTCTGTGTTACTGCCAAAGCTTCATGGGTAGAGCCCTCACACTGAAGGGGTTTTGTAGTAGCTCTTTAATAATTCAGAAAGGCCATTTAAAGACCCAGAAAGTATAGTATTCGTTCCTGACATTAAGCCATCTCTTTCTATGTTGCTATGAGGCTCTAATAAATAATCCATTCAGCGCTTTCTCAAGAGAAATAGTTGTCTTCTCTGAAAGGTGAGGACGTGAATTCATATATAATGAATGAAGGGCTGAAAGACAGATGAATGCCTAAATTTCTAAATGTGCTAAAGCATCCTACCAGTGGTGGTTCATAAATGGTATTTCAAGGCTCCTACTGTTCACTTACTACACATCCTTACAGAACATGCCACTCCGTTAATATTTCAAATTGAGTTACTCAATTTCATTTTTAGATGTAACATTTATTTTGCTGCAATTTCAAACTCCTCAGCAAATTAACACTATTTGTTTTTCTCCCTCAATGACAGGGTCATGAAAAATGTGCCTTGTTAATACTTGACAAGATACAAGAACAGAGCCTTATTAATGCAAAAAATAATGCATTGCAGACGTAAGTATAGCCTGCTCCTCTTAAGTTCAGTTGAATTACCAGAAAATTCCAATTTAGCATTTTAAATTCATGTCTTGGATACTTTTATAGAACAAAAAAGTTAATTTCTGGGGGTTTTGAGTGCTTGCCCTTGAAGAGGTTTGTATTGTATTTTCACTTTTAATTTTGATTTCTTTGATGCCAATTCTATCCATGGTCTGTTGGAAAAATTATATGAGGTCATTTATTTGAAGACCGTATCAAAATGTCTATTAATCATGTGAATGCCTAAGTATACCTCTGGCATTTCCTAGCATTTTGAGCTTCACCTTAAGTCTAAATAATTTATTTAGACTTAAGGTGATACATTTAATTTTCCTGGGTTTTTTTACATGATATTTTATGTGCAGCTTCTGTCCGTACCATACATTATAAGCAGAGTTAGACCCATCGATATTCTTACTTCAGCTGCAAGCATTTTATGGTATGGGGAAATCCCACAGTAGGAGATTCAGCCGCGAGTTCAGGTGGCAGGTCACCTAGAGCTTGCAGAAGGATTTGTTTAATCCTGGCCCTTTTTTCCCCCCCTTCTGATATGAAATTGTTTTTCCTGTCCCACTAGCTGCCCCCAGACAGTCACACCGGGGGGTGTTGGCTCAGGAAAGGGGCAGACCAGCGGTTATTTGTAACTTCCAGCTGCTCAGCAGTAACCGAGATTAGCAATCGAGTATTCAAGGGTAAAAAGGCAATACAATGATTTTGAACAGTCTGTAGTAGCCAGAATGAATGATGGAACAAAGGCATTTCTTCACTCTTAGATTCATTTTCCTTTTAAATGTCAGCTGTGTGCTGCAAACAGTGGAAATAGGATAGCTTTTTAAAGAAATCCTTTAGAGTGGGAAGTACTAAGTGATCTTTGTGTATGTAAAAGTAATTATATTTGTCTTGCACACGTTTTATAGGTGTGGATCATGACAATTATTTTAAAGGCTGTAATATAATGTAATGTCTACAATATAATTGTAACAATCCAAAGAAGGAAAACATTTTTTCAGATGCTTGGTATGCATTAAGCATTTCCCAACTTTTTTTGAAAGTCTGAATTTAGTTGGTGTATTTTTGTAGACCTCTCCATATTGCTGCACGAAATGGCTTAAAGATGGTGGTTGAAGAGTTGCTAGCCAAAGGGGCATGTGTCTTAGCAGTAGATGAAAATGGTGAGTAAAATAATATGCTTTGACAATCTTCAGTAGGACCCAACAGGTAATTTTACAACAGACCGAAGCAATAGACTTAAAAGCTGGTGATAGATATCGGTGCTTTTATCCTTTCAAGAACAGTGAGCTGTGTGAGTACCTATTAAAAAAAAAAAGAAAGATACTATTTATTTTTCTTTAGTATAAAAATGTATTCTAAACATCACAGCAGTCCCTTTTACTGTTCATTTTGCATGTACTGTCAACAGCTAGTCTTTTTTAATGCTTGAGTGCAGTGGTAACTTGAATTTCCTAAACATGCAAGTGGCACCGGATAATTCTGACGCCTTGCAGAAGAATTAAGGATTATGCATTCAATCAGCGCATGTTTTAATGGGTAGGAAGAAAACCATCAACATATGTTTGATTGTGTCCTAGTTCATTCTGAGATCAAAGCTTGTGCTTACCATTTGCCTGACCTAATCCAAGATGCAAGTAAATTACTGTTGCCTCGTAAAATACATGATTAGTTAATAAATCTGATAATTTTGTTTCAGATCTCAATGGAGTCCTTCCCTAAACATTATAAAGCCCGTAGAGGGCTGTGCTTCTATAATTAATGTTTTCAAAACTGTCTTCCTGAAATAAGCTGGTCTTTCTTACAATACTGACTTCATGGCATTAATGTAACAATTCGGTACCTCCCTCTTCCCATATCCGTAAAGTAACAATAATTATACTCACCCATCATAGCAAGACATTTGAGATCTATGGATGAAAAGAACTGAGTGGTGAGTATTTGCTGTTACCCAGATGCTACCTAGATATACTTGCATGAATGAGTTCCACTGAAGTCATCTGGCCCCAACCTCATTTTAGAGATAGGGGACAGAAAAATGAACCCGACTAACTTCTAACCACAGTTTTTATCATTAAAACTGTACATACAGATCCAGCTAATTTGCATGTATGTCACTAATGAAAATTAGGTTTGAATTTTATACACATTTAATTTTGGAGGGGGAAAACTGCATATGCAGTTTAAAAGAGAGAAGTGTAAGTACAATCTTAGCGTAAGTACAGCTCTAAAGAATATTCGTGCTTGGAACTCAGTGGAAGAGGAAACTCCATTGAGGGTATGCGTTCACTGCAGTCAGTGCTTAAGCGTGGGTAGCTTGCTACAAAACCGTACTCACGTTTGTCCGCCAGCCTCACCTGTGCTGCAGGTGTTCCCAGCTTGCTTGAGGCAGTAGGGTGTCGGTAGTGCTCATGGCTGCAGCTTACTCTTGCTGCAGCACTTAACGTTTAGCCGTCTGGAAAAAAATCTGTTGGCTCCTAGCATACAGGAGGATTTGTTGGAAAGTGCTGCAGGGCTACACAGCAGCCTGCAAAATGTGTCGATAGCGAGTGTAATCAGCATACCGGTTTCCAAGGTGTGTATACGTGAAGAGCTGCTGTAGGGGCAGCGCTTGGGCCGGAGCCAAGTTAAACTGCAGCGAAGACAAACTTGTACTAGCTCCCCAGTTCTTTGTTTTACTGACATCTGTACAATATTAACTTTGTATTTAAAGTGTATGCCATGCTTTCTGAATACAGTCATTATTCTTCTAACATAACATAAATTTGAGTAACTAAACATCCACGTAGTCGTACCTGCTATACATGTACCACATGCACAGGTCTAATTCTTTTCCCTTATAATTTAATTGCTAAATAAACTGCTTTCTGAGTTGAGTAGGTACTCAACGGGTCAGTCTTTAAAATCATTTGCTTTTTACTTCAAAACATTTTTAAACTAATATCTTTCACGTTCTTATGAAAGTCATTGCTCTCAGAATGAGACTCGTTGATGCGCACAGAAACTGAAGCCAGTTTCTGCCCCTGTTGCTGTACTCCGTGTCCTGTACTCATTGTACCGTCTGTGCTGTAGACCCATGTTTAGCCAGAGCTTTTATTCATATCGTGAAGTCTGTTTGCTGCCTGATTTTACAAACATAGTGCTTGTTGTGGTCACAGTGATTTAAATGCTCCATATAGTTTGTATTCTCCTGGCATGTCTAATTTAAAATTAGTAACATACCCCTGTTGCCTGGCATGCTCGTAACTGAACATACATCTCCCGCTTACGACGTCACCTAGAGATGTATATGAGGAATGCTCAGTGCCATTCTCAGTACCCTTAGTACTAACCATTGCCTTGTCTGCATTTGTGCCCAGGTCATACGCCAGCCCTGGCTTGCGCTCCTAACAAAGACGTGGCTGACTGCCTGGCACTCATTTTGGCTACCATGATGCCTTTTTCTCCCTCCAGTTCAATGACGGCTTTCAACTTCGTTTGTTTTAAAAAAGACAATTTGGGCAGGACACATCTCTGCGATGGCTCCAGTATGGGTAGCATTAACTCTTACAATAAGCCCTTGAGTAATAACGTAGGAACAGAGGATGGGTACAATGAAAATGATTCGGATTCTGAAACATTTTGACTTTTTGGTATTCAGAAACTTCTTTTAATTATTATTTCATGTCAGCTTTATTTTTGTCTTTTTAAACAGCTTAAATCCCACAGCTATGTTCTTAACTATTATTCTTGACAAGTAGGTATTGAAAGATTTGTAGAGTTGCCGAAAATCGAGCCTTTAAACAACAAAGTTAGAGGGGTTTACTGGAACATATTCCCATTAATGTTCTGCAGCTTTTCAGCTCTCTGATGTTTTCTTCAGGCCCTAAGTGCCCCTGTGGAAAGTCTCTACCTCTTATTTTAAGTAGAAGAAGAGAAAATGCCTTTTTTCTTTTTGACAGCACAAATAAACAGGGAACTGTTTGTAAAAAGTTCTTAAACGTTTTAGCTGTACCTTTAGCACACAAACATATTCCCAGTGTAGCCTTTGTAGATTTGAGCATCACCCCTTTCCTGTTTGTCCGTTTCCTGCTTCCAGGGGCTCTGATAATTAGATGATTTTTGGTTTTTTTTTTACACAAACCAAAGGTAAAGTTGTAAATCTTAAAACTGCCTGTATTACTTTTCTGCAGGAAATGAAACCTTTCACATTCTGTGTGTATTAAGCACTTAAACGTACAGAAGGCACTTTTTACAGTTCTTAGTTGCAGCACACAGTTAGAAAAATATACTTACTAACTCTTAAGGCCAAATTCTACTTGTCTCACCATATTTTCCCATGGATGTTAGTGGAACCACTTGTGTAAAATGAGTATCACTTGGCCCTTAAATTTTTTTTTTTTTCAATTCAGCACAAACATGTACAGTTTATTTGCACTACAGAATTAGGGTCATTAGATGTTTCTGTCACCTGAGCCGTTAATGATGAATCTAGCACCAGGAAAAAAAAAAGGGGGTGGGGTAGGGTGGGGAGGGAGGAAATCAGGTGTAGACAAAGGTGTATGTAAAAGTTTATAATGACTTGCCAACTTAAATGGATTGTTTTTTTCCTCTTCTATGCTGAAATAATTTATTTTTACTGTAAACAGTATCAAGTTTTAAAATACTTTTGCCAGTGTTTGGATTAACAGAGCAAAGGTAAAGCAATGAAAGCAGAACACCAAAAGTTGAAATACCAAACACCAGAAAACATAGCAGTGTGATCAGAGATACATGCTAAAAAAGCCTGTTGTCACCAGCTTTTAAAGCAATGTCAACTTTGTGAATATGTTTACTCCTTCTGCCAAAGTTTCTAGGTCAAATGGACCACGACCCTCGCCTGCAACAGATATACAAAAGGAAGAATGACACTTTCTAAACAAAACCAAACAAAAATATAAACAAAAAGTTATCATGAACTAACCAGCTGTACCAAGAGGACCAAAATGCTTCAGTAGTTAAATGGAAGACTTTGCTACTTTTATTTTTTTCTTCAAATGTGAGTGACATAATGAAGTAGTTTTTCTAAACCATAAAAATATAAACTTTTGAGGTAATGAGTAGTCTCGAGCAAATTTTACATTTTATGACGCAGGTTTCAAGTTGACATTTGTAACTGATGATGTATTGACCACAGTTTTGGTTTTTTCCAGACTAAAGAACATGTTCATATACCTTTAATGTAAATGTGTTTATATTTATTTGAAATGAAACAAATGCCCAGGAAAAATAACTATGGCTTGTTCTCCTAGTTAGCATTTGTGTGTACTATTTGGCATGATGTGAAATGAAATGTGAATCTAGGCAAGAGTGATGGCCTGAGTAGAGAAAGGAAGGGCTGATGCACTTTGGGAGAGTGCCCACCTTCTTGTACAGAACGCAAAGATTAAGTCCACAGGCTATGGTGGTAAAAAGCAGAAAGCAAAACACCTTCCCTCATGTAAGTGCATAAGAAAGGGCTGCAGCCCCTGTGCAGCCACAGTAAAGAGGGGAGAAGGTCGTACAGCACAGGGTCAAGGTGTGCAGGTTCCTGTGGTTCACGCTCAGGCTGCCTGCAGGCCTGCATCTGTGCTGTGCGGGGAGGATGAGATGAGCTTCTCCTCAGTGCACGCCTTGGGCAGGGTAAATGAAAAGTAAGGATTTTTATTTTAGTTGCAGTTTTTAGCCGTGTTCCACTGTATTGTTAAAAATCTGTTGGCAGATTCCAGTTCTTTAATTAAGAAAATATTTATGTATCAAGTTTATTTTGCCTTGCTAAAATTAAATATTTTTTTCCTTGAGCGTTAACAGATTTCCAAAGTTTTTTTAAAAAAATAATAATCACAAGGGAGAGTCTCTGTAAAAGTGAACGTTTCTTTTCCCTCAGCTCTGTATTTCTGCAGTAGAATGACAGAGCACCTGAAACCCTGGTTTTCTTCTCAGAAATAGCACAGAATAACGTTTTTATGATTGAATTTTCTTAACGTTTTTGCTTTTAAGGGTTGCAGAATAGCAATAACCACCTTACTTTAAGCACTGAAAATAAGAGAGATCACTTGTTGAAAGTTTTCAGTGGCGTCTGTTCAGAAATGAATAGAAATCCAAAATTTTTTCTTTGTTTTATGTTGAATTATGTCATTGAAAACAAATAAACAAATGGGAAGGAGCTGCCACCTGTCTTAACAGCAGGATCATCCTTTTGGTGTTATTTTAACCAGAGATGTAGGCAGGCTCCTTGGCAGTATTAAGTTTCACCCTGAAACAAAGAAAGTTACGCTATCCTATGGGAAGCTGCTTTCATTAGGAGAAAACCAGTCCTCTCCACAAAGAGGATGCTGTATTATTTTAAGCAGCTATTAAAAAAAAAAAAAATCAGTATTTTCACTTGCTAACACAGAGTTACTGAAAATTCTTCTGTATATTTGCAATACCTTGTAACTCTGGAAATCGTGTAGTGCAGTAACTACTGCCTCTTACATAGGTGGTTACTGAATTACTTTGATCCTGCTTTTGATTCTAGGAACCAAATCCAAACTTCATCGATTAAACTTTTCTGTAAACTAACAATGATGTAAATATGCAATGTTCCAAAAAAATCATAGAAATATATGATTTGTTGGTGTCTTAAGGGCATTGTGAAAGTCACGTTTGGAGTGTGCTGTATTTAGGAGGAAAACTGTCATGAGCAAGACACTTGGAAGTACTCGGTATTGGCCTATCCCACATCTCATATGAATTACCAGAATCCCTTTTCCTTTTTTTTTGTATGCTAGTACATTAATCTGCAATATAGTTTATCACTTGTAGAAAACAAATTCGAAATTTAGGGCAGGTATTTAAGCATGGGAATAATTTTACTCTTGTAAATAATCACCTTGCCTTTCTGCGGACTCTTTGCGAGAGTAGAGTTAATCGTATATAGTTGTTGCACTTAACCCTGGATCCTGCAATTTACCGTGGCCAACTTCTGTGTCTGCACCAAGCAGAGGGTGTTCAGGAGGGGCAGCTGTCTGCCCAAGTGCGTTAGCAGGATCGGTCCATCCCGTATTTTAACCACAGTGGCAGGTGGAATCCATAGCAGGATGGGGTCCCAAGTCTCTCTCATAAATACTGAGTTACAACCTCCAGACTGCCTGAAATTGCTGTGAAATAGCTCAGGGGATTTCTGTTCATCGCTACTAAAAGGGCACCATAATGTGTTTGGTACTTTTACGCAGTAAACAACTGCCAGATTATTGAATTAGAACAAACACATGAAATGAATTGTTTATCCATTGTACTGTTGAGAAACTTGGTTATGTATCTTGAGGATGATTTTAAAAAAAATAATTGTGACTTTTATTCTTAGTCATGTAAGAAATATTAGAGTGCCTTTTTATATTTGTGTATTATGGAAATGTTTTGTGAAACCGTCTTTTTTTCCCTTTTTTTTTTTTTTCATTTGAGTGTTACAAAAGCAATATATTACCAGTAAATTTTCATTTCAGACCTTCCTTGAATGTATAAAGTGTTTCTTCTTTTCATATGTCTACCTGCATTGAAATGAAAATTAATATGCTAAATTTCTATAGGAATAATGTATAATTTTTGCAGTGCTGAAAATGCTTTCTTATCACACAAAAAGTAAACCTTAGGTCAGTGTTATAGGAAAGGGCGTTTTAAACTAGTGACAATCCGAGTGTGTGTATAAAATGTAATTTTATGCGTTTCTTATGCAGTGATCTACATATTAAAGCCAATATCTTATGTTTTGTAGGTTTTGTCTTATATTTTATGCTTTAGCATGTGCAATATATCTTTACAAACCATGGTGATACGAATCTGGTGCCAGTGTTATATTTTGCATAACATTTGTAATAAACAATATAAAAATATTGTTTGATGGTTTCAGTGGGGTTTTGTCGATATTGTTTTGGTTTTGTAAATTGCAGTTTAAGGACTTGGGTAAATGTCTCATATGAAATGAGACAAAAAAAAAAAAAAAGAAAAACAAGACTTAATTCAGTGAATGACTTGGACTTCAACCTGAATCTTCTCAAGCACAGTTTAGTAATTTTTTCAACTACTGAATGCTGTATTAATGTAATGAAGAACCCTAACTGTAAACTACAATTGCAATGCATTCAGATGGTTATTTTTACAAATAAAAATGGTACAAATACTGTTGGAAAGCTGAGTAAATTTTGTTTCTTTTAAAGGAGGGGTAAAGGCTTCTGAAGTATTTAGCAGTGAAGACCATGAAAATGCAACTATATGTATTTCTGCTTTGTACTTCCCTCTCATGTAATTAACCCTTGTCTTAGCAGCTGATGACAGTATCACTTCCTCTGTCGATCAAAAAAAAAAAAGATGTTTTTTATGTCAGTTATTAAATATTTTACTATTATTTTTCGCTGATGATCAGCAGCGTGCGTGCCGCGCACCGGGCCGCATAGCGGTCCCGTGGTGTCTAACGGCAATAAAAGATGGGAAGTTGTTAAAAGTGCTTAATTAAAGGAAACAAACAAACCCCCCCAAAAGACCCACTGTCAACATCGGCTTTTGCGTGCTGAGTGCTTAGAAACCTTAAGGCCGTTTTGATGACACCGCTGGCGGGCCGGGAGCCGGGCGAGCGCCGCAGCCCGCGCATTCACCTCAGCGGCCCGGCTCCTGCCCGCCCGGCGAGGGGCCGAGCGCCGTCGCCCCTCCTGCGGCTGAGCAGGCGCACCGCCGCGACGACGAGCTGACCTCCCTCTCATGGCAGCGCCGGCAAGCTGCCGGCCGGAGGGAGCCTGCCGGTCGCCCCCTGACCTCCCCGCAATGGCTCCCGCGACATGGCGGACGGCCCTCCCTCAGCCTCGCCTTGCCAATATGGCGGCCGCCCTCCCTCCGCTGCCGGCGGCGGCCAGGTGGTGCCGCCCGCCCCGCCCCGCCCCCGGGCGGTGGCGCCGCCCGCCCCGCCGTGCCTGTGTGCGCCGAGAGGCAGCGGGGGACGGGCGGCTCCGCGCTGCGCTGCGCTCCGCACCTGGGCGCGGCGGGGTGCCATGGTGGCGGCGCTTTTCTGCGGGGCGCTGGCGGCGCTGGTGCTGCTCGGGGTGCGGGACGTGCTGTTCCTCTACGAGGAGAACCGGTGCAGCATGACCTACATGTACGAGTACCCCGAGTACCTGGTGAGTGCGGCGCGCCGAGGGAGCGGGCGGCGCTGTAACAGGTGGGAGAGCCCGCCGCTGAGGGAGCGGCCGCGGCCGCCAGCCGCTTCCTGAGGCGCAGCCCTGCGGCGGCTCCACTCCGGCGGCCCGGCCCGGCCCGGCGCGGCTCTCCTCCGACGGCCCGGCTGCCCTCGGCCCCGCTACCGGGGAGGGCAGGCAGCCCCGGCCGCGCTCAGCCGCGGAGAACTGCCACACAGGTGGTCCCGGCCGCTCCCCGAACTTGTGAGGTAGCTAACTTGCTGAGGTGGCCTCTGCGTAACAGCAAGCTGGAAACGGGGTAAAAATAGCTGTGGTCGATCTGAGGGGTCTGTGCATGTGGGAAAACGCGCTGCTTTGGCTGCATCACGTAGGCGTGCACCTTGGGTGGCTGCGGAAGGGAGAAGTTGGCTACCTGCGAAGTGATGAGGGGTTTGGCACTGCCACCTGTGCGAAGGGACAACGAGCAGTAAAGCTTCCCATTCTCTGACAGGTAAACGCCTGTTGTAGTACTGGGAAAACCTGTCAAAAGCTCACCCGAGCTGTTGCAGAGGAAGAGGCCAGGCCAGGTTCTCTGACAGCACCGTGGGTGCCCGGGAGCTTGAGTCTTGTGCTTGGTCCTTTTTCAGGGTGCAAAGCAACTGCTGTGCCCAAAAAAGTGAACAGCTGAGATTCAAACACCAGTGTATTTCTTGCACTGGTGAACCCGCAGCGCAAGGGCCTCCCTGTGAGCTCTTGTAGGTGGCACATCCGCAGCCGTCGGCAGAGCCTGCGGGTCTCTCTGAAGTCCCTCCTTTGCTAACGAAGCCTCTCGGAAACTGCTTGATCAGTTGATCTCGGAATACCTTGGATCAGTTTGAGAGAGAGGACTGCTGATGGAACTGTCATTTTCCAGGCACAGTATTACGGCTTAAGAGCAGGAGGATGTACATATGTGAGTGCATGTAGGTTCGCTGCTAATGCCGCTGTTGTGGGAAAACAATTTCTCTTTTTAATAGTTGTGCTTACTACGGGATTTTCTGTCCTATTGAAAGCATCCCAAAGCATGATTTGTTGTCTCCTAAACATCAGTTTAGCATCATCTGGGATATAATTTATGTTAGAAAAAATGTGAAGTATTCTAAATAATACTGTGGTCTGAAGTAGGTTGCAAACTGGTTCACACAGTAAAGAAGATCTTAAACCTTAGTACCTAAACTGGTAACGAAGCAGAAAGTTAATTTTTGGATCTATTAACCTTCATTTGCTAACACTGACATGGATATGTTAGCCTACAAAAGAGAGCCTTGGTGTAGTTACAAGTGTTGTTTTGTCAGTGCTGTAGAACAAAATCGTTTAAGCAGTTCCAAATACTATGCGCTAATTTTTCAGATCACCTAGCAGCCAAAACCTCCTTCATCTTCAATCTGAAGCCAGCCAACAGAAAGTTACTAGCAAAATCTGTCTAACGTTATTGGTAGTTGCTTGAAATTCTTATCTGCCCCCACACATCTTTTGTATTTACTGGTTACGTCGCGGCTTAAATTCTAAGCGTCTTCAGGTACTTGTTGTGGCAGTAGGAGATGTGAGGCTTAAGGGTAAGCGGTAGTTCCACACAGGAGATGCAGGTTGGGGCTGGCAGCACTCCCTCTCGTCCATCTCTGCTGATGAATAATCACTTTTACTGTGTGGAAAGCAGTACTTCTGGGGTGGGAGAAATTATTAATTTGTCTGCTTTTGCTAAGGCATTATACTTTTCAAGTACCTCTTTATTGTTGAGAGGCTGCTTGTTTAATTTTTAATGTCTTTGTAATGATGACATTGGTACGAGAATCACAAGGTAGGAATTTCGGGTCCTCCCGGGTTGGGTGTCATGTTACAAACAAATAATGATTTGAGCAATTAAACATGAGAAGTTTAATTTCTTTTGTGTCTAACAGGGTGGGTTAGTTCACAGTCAAGTTAATGCTAAGTAATGGAATTGGTTTGCTTTTTTTTTTTCTTTTTTTGCACTTAATCATCTTTGGGGTTTTTTTGCATGTATTGCAGAATTGCACTATTTGAATTTTACCTACCCTTGTCCTGTTCAGCTGTGCTTCGTAAGGGATTCACAAGTTAGTAATAATGAGAACTTTTCATAAGCCTCATTTCTTTGGGAACCAGGGTGAAAAATGAAGCCTGTTTGACATTGTAAAAAGTTAATATAGCTCACTACAACCAATTATGTAAGCAGTGTCTTGGGAATTCATAATTTAAATCCACTGTCATGGAATGTGAACATCTGTTTTCCTTTTGAGTTAAGCATTGCTGTTTTGTTATAATGTTTGAGCGTTGTGATTGACTGAATAAAACCAGTATTTTGGTAGTACAGTTCTTATGGATTGTGTAGTTTTTTGCTTTCAACGTGGACCCAAAGAAGGGCAGCTTGTTAATTTTATGTTCTGTAAAAGTGGTTGCAAGAATAGTGAACCAGGAAGATACCATGGAAGGACAGCTGATGTGGTCCATCAGGAAGTTATATAAACATATCTTGGTGGCATTCTGAGTTTAGTAATGGACACTGATTAATTTAACATTTTTTTCACAGATTTTTGAAAAAAACTTTGAAAAAGGAGCAGTAGAAAGGGACAGTTAGGTCAGTGAAGTTGGGAAGGCGAGATGTTGGAGAAAAGGGAAGGAACATGGAAACAATGATCTGAAGACATAAGGCCTGAACAAAGCTTAACTGTTCTTTTGTTCACAGTGAAGGAATTGGAACACACTCTGTCTGCCTCTAGTATGTGTATTTTGTTATAATATATAATATTATAAAAATATAATACCTATTTATATGTATTATATAAAATACATTTTAAATCTATTTATCAAGCATCATAAGAAGAGGTTGCCAATAACCAATATGGCAATTTGAAGGCAAAGGGAGAAAGGAAATATTCCTTGGGCAAGTGTGTTTTGGCAGGAAATTAAAGCTAAATTGCCTTTACTCTAGATTGGTTTGAGAGAAACAACTGAAATATCCAAAACAAAGATGCTTTGATTTTGAGAAAGCAATTAAGAGTGATTTTAGAGAAGATTTCTGATGCAAACCTGAGTTTAGTTTTGATCTTATTGTGTAAAATGAAGTGTTTCCTTAAAATATAAACTACACCTTAATAATTTTATTTTTTTATTGTCTTATTTATCTCTGAATTGTCATAAAATAAGCAATGAAATGTTAGAACAAGTGTATTCACATTCATAGACATTTTAAAAATTTATGTCTTAGAAACTCAAAATTATTAACCAGCCAGCCTCCATGTAGAAGCTAATTAAACGTTTTCATACTTACAGTCTATTTAGTTTAAACCAGTGGCATATGGCTCTCAGAGTCATCACTTACTGGTCTAAGACTTAACCATCACCTAGCCCTCAGGTTCAAAGCGATTTTGTTCTTTCCTCTTTGGGAATTCATAATCCTATGATTATGTTATGGGATAGGTGAGGTGGTCAGTTGTTTGCTTCTTTGTTTTAGTACAAGAAATACGGCCTTCTTTAAGACGACAGTTGACTGTGTAAATTGGATCCTGAGTTGTTACAAAACCAGGTGGTTCATCACTAGGCCACAAAACCAACTCTAAAAACAGCAAGAAAAAAGCCCCCAAAGTATCATGGGTTTATTTTTTCTGATGAGCCGTATTAAGGTGGTTACTACTATTGTTTAAATTCCCATTGCAGGTTTCAACTCTGTAAAAATCACCTAAGAGAACTCGCGTTGCATCTGTAACTTACCCTGACATGGTAGTTGTCATCTGACCGTCACCTACATAACTGTGTTCTTGAGATTTAGCTTTGGCATCAGGTGTGGTAACACATCCTTGTTCCGAGTTAAATGGTATTGGAAAGGATTCCAGAGCTGTTAAGGAGCATTTGGAATAATTAGGATCACTCAGGTGCCCCAGTTTCTGGTCTCAAATTCTCGTGACCTGGGAGAAGTGGGTTGGGCCGTACCTTTTCCTTTTCCTTTTTCCTCCTCTGTAGTGTAAGTCTGGATTTAGTTGATGAATGTGCAACTTTAAAAGATACATAGTTGCACTCAGTTGCAGTTTGTTTCAAAGCCAGTTAATAGCTGTTTCAAGTAAGTGTAGCCACTAAGTATGCATGGTAATACCTACTTAAACAAAATACTTGATACTTTATTTTTAATTATTTTTTTAAGCAAACCCCCGTTTTTCACTCTGTAGACATAATTATATGACTGTAATTTAATAGGTAAAACATAAGCCAGATCATTTAAACGACTGGATAGCCACTGTATCTTCTTGTTTGCAACAGTATAAGCAAGATATTTGTTTTCTCTTAAACTTTTCAACAGAAAATAAAATTACCCAAGAAAATAGCCAGACGATACCCAGCATATGAGCTCTATCTCTATGGAGAAGGGAACTATGCCGAAGAAAACAAAAATCTCCTATTGACAGGAATTCCAGTTCTCTTTCTTCCTGGGAATGCTGGCAGTTACAAACAAGGTAAGCATTTAGTTAAGTTACAGGGATGTTACAAACAGCTCTTGTGTTTATACTTCAGCTGGTGGCAAGAAGTTTTCTGTTTGAAATAGTATCAACAAGAGTCACAATGACTGACAATATTATGGTGTAGATATCCTTTTAAGTCCATGGTTAATTTCAAGCAGTCAAAATACATTCTTTTTGTTTGAAATCTGTTGAACAGTTCAGCTATAATATTTTTCTGGAGTGAGACTTTAACTTTTGATAGCCAGAAACAGTACAGTTTAGGCCATACTATGGCAGCACTGCACCCTTGCTGTATTTTTGATTGCAAACATCTAGTTGGTTTTGATTTGAACAACGTTTAGTGCAGTTATGCCAAATAACACGAGACCTGAATTTGATTAGAAGAAACTGCACAAGCTACCATCTGTGAAGTAATTACGTCTTATAGAAATAAGCATCATCTTATGGCTTGCCCTGTAGCTTCATTAATTCCTACTTTTTCATGTAGTGGTGTTTTTCCCTTAAGGTCATCTTCCCACTTGACACATAGCCTGCTTTGTTTTCCAGGTTATTCCCTCTTAAACTTCTAGGCTCCAAATGAAAATAAGTAATGGTTTTAAAGTGTTATTATTTTTCATTGTAAATACTGAAGTTAGTGGTTTGATGAACATGAGGTATTATGTTTAAGTGTTTATGCAAGTATCCGGTATTCCTTCCAGGCTGGGTTTGTCAGGCAGTGATTTTTGCTCTCTAAAATGTGCTTGAAACAGTAATACTCCACGATGTGAACAAAATTGATTTGTATGCACGGGGAAAACCACCGCAGTCTAAACCCTGATGTCTCACTGTGATAATTTTTCCTTATCTTTTTACTAAACTTGATGATTAAATTATCTCAGAGAACCTTTACAAAGCTGTTTTCTTTGAGGACATACTCATTTAGCTTATAACAAAATAAAATATTTTACCAACTCATGCTTCCAGAAAACCCCTACAGATTTTCAGGCTCAATAGCATCCAAAAAAGATTACCAACTCAATGATTATGAGAGATGCCATATGGACTTTTGTAATTGTGCAAATCTGTGAATTCATGCTCTGTCTAAAACAATGGCAGTACATTGTTATGGGGAAATAAAATGATACCTTCAGGGCATGTTAGGAATCAAAAGGGAGTATCTGAAGAAAAACTTAAACTAAGTGAGTAGAAGTACTACCTGCTGTGGATATGATGTGCTGCTTAAGATCAGTAAAAATTTAAATATTTATTTGAGAAATTGATTTAGGGAAACTGGCAATAAGTAATATGTGCCTTTCTCAAAATCTTTGTGAAAATGTTCAGCCTTAATCAGTGGCTCAGAATAGTTTTTGGTTTGTTGTGGAATTTATGGAAATTCATATTGTGTTTAGAATTTACTGTGGGATAACACACTTTCATTCTGATACCTAGATGAACAGAGAAGGTGTTGCTATTGTTATTTTCTTACTTGTTTAAAATAAATCCATGTTTGCTGAGCAAGGAAGACAGAAGTTCTGTTGCTGCCTTTGCTGGGCTTGTTATTTTCATAGAATCATTTAGGCTGGAAAGGACCTATAAGATCATTGAATCCAGCCATCAACCTAAAACTTGCCAAGCCCACCACTAAACCACGGCTATAAGCACCACATCTATGTACTGTTTAAATGCCTCCAGGGATGGTGACTGCACCACTTCCCTGTCAGGGCAGCCTGTTACAGTGCTTGACAACCATTTCAGTGAAGATTTTTTTTTTTTTTTCCTAGTATCCAGTCTAAAACTCTCCTGACTTAACTTGAGTCCATTTCTTGGAAGAAAAGACTGATACCCACTGCACTACAACTTCCTTTCAGGAGATTTTGATGTGTTAGAAACACTATTGAAACATGTTAATTCATCAGCTTTCACGGGCATGAAAATGAACCTTTTAAAATGTACAAAATTCAGACTTTGAGTAAAGGATGTACTGGTGTCGTTGTTGGAAATGAACCCGAGACTGGGAGAATTGAGAGCCTGAGTTCAACTTAGGTGTCTGTCACATGCTTGTCTTGCGATCTTTGGCAATGTTCTTGTTCTCTTTACCATGACCTCCAAGATGTAAAGTTGTGATAAGATACTTGATCTTTTAAGTACTGTTTAGGTCTTTTCAAACCATTATGAATGCGTTCTTACCACTTACTAGCTTTAGATAGAATTGGTGAAATTAGATTTACAGTTTTCATCATGGTGATAATACCTGCTTGGGTGTTCGAACGTATAAAGTATTTCATAAATGTTATTTTCCTATTTTACAAGCTTCACTGAAAACTGCTTGGTGTGTTAATTTCTGTCACATACTTGTCCGGAAGGAGAATTTTGCAGGCTGCAGATCTCACACTGTTGCACTCTGGAAGAATCTTGCTCCTGTGTGCTGGATTTGGGCAGACCTTTCTGGTGACCATTAGCTGTTTTATATACTCGCTTTTGGGACTTTGCCTTTTATTTTCTTTTTCTCCTGCCATGCTTTTCCATTTGCAGCCATTGCTGTTCCTATCCTGCCATGTCTCCATGGAAACTCAGGGACAATTCTGCACTCGGAAGGCTGTAATAAGTAGCAGCCGAGGTTAGATGGAGAAGAGAGGTCAGAAGCAAGACCGTGTAAATACAAGATTTTCTCCCTCAAGGTTTCAGGTGGAAAAGTGTCTTTTAGGGTTTGGTATTTGGTTTATATACATATCTTGGTGGTATTTGGGAATGTTGTTTGAGAGTTGATGATCTTTAAAGGAATTTTGGGAAAGCCTAGCAGTAGCAATGCCTCTGGAGTTGAAGTCAAGAATGGTCGTTTTGCCGCCTTGTCCTGGTGGCGGTAAGAAGGTGCAAATGAGCTGAGGAAAGCAGCCCTCAGACGGAGGAACATAATCCTTGATCTTGTATAAGTTTGTTTCTGACATAAAATATCTCTGTAGTCAGCGGTAAGCTAGGTCGTGTGGTTAACTGCTGTTAAGTATAGCATGCAGCTCTTGGTAACTTGTTCCAAGCTTCCTTTTCATTTAATCAGATTTGTTCTTTTGCACATTGTTCTGAAAGCTCTTGTTGTTATATGTTTACTAATAATTTTTTTTCAGAGGGATTTTTAGAAAAATAGGAAAGAATTATTTCTTTTCTCATTTTGCGATTCAGTTCTGACAGTGACTGGCTGATACTTTTGATGTAATTATATTTTCAAATCTGTTTTTGTAAAACAACTGTGATTGCATATTAGAAAAGAGGTTATTTGCTTTTGGACGTCTTTTTCATCCGTTTCTTACTTTTATGGATTACTTTAGATGAGTAATGGATTGAAGATAACATTTTTTTCTTAATAGATTATATATTTATGTGTTTGCCTACTAATGATGGTGTGAAGCAGTGACTATTAGACTGTTCTAACTATTGTGGTTTCTTTTGTAGTACGTTCTCTTGGCTCCATTGCACTTAGAAAAGCGGAAGACGTTGACTTCAAGTATCATTTTAATTTCTTCAGCGTCAACTTCAATGAGGAGTTGGTTGCATTGTATGGTGGTAGTCTACAACGACAGACCAAGTTTGTGCATGAATGCATAAAAGTAATTCTGAAGTTGTACAGGGTAAGTAGTGACGTATGCTGAATAATGTACTTGCATTTGGGAATGGAATTCTGGGCTGCCTTTTTTGCTGAAAAACTGAAGAGTGATGAATAAGGGAGGGAGATTTTATAATGTGTGGAGATAACTGAATGTGATAATAGTGCAATAGAGAATTGCTGCTCTTTAATAGGTTTTTAATGCTTGTGACAATCCCAGAGCTTTGATTACGTTCTATATTGTGTTTCTAAGTAAATATTTTCATGCACAATGTAGGCTTTTTTGTAGTAAACATGTAAACTTTCCTTAGCTTATTAAAATATTAATATAGCATCATCTTACATCCAGTTTTCTCTAGGAAAGCTCTCTGATATCCTATGTCCCTAGGAGTCTCAGAAATTAAAATAAGCTTAGGTTTCCTATGCTTACACAGACTATATAATATTTCTTTTTGAGCTGGAAACTCCATGCTAAGCACGTTTTTTGAGATTACAAAATGAATGTAAATTTAGTTGCTAACATATCAAGTTGATACTAGTTAATATTATCCTTGAAAGGATATAAGTTAATTATTTGGGGGGGGGGGGGGGGGATAAAGTACAGCTGATAACCATAGTTCAATGTCAAATCTATTTTGGATGTGTCTGATTACTTTTTGCTCTTTGCTTAAGGGTCGAGAATTCGCACCAACCAGTGTTGCAATAGTAGGTCATTCCATGGGTGGTCTTATTGCAAGAGCATTGCTTACTCTGAAGAATTTTAAGCCTGAGCTGATAAACCTCCTCATTACACAAGCCACACCTCATGTTGCACCTGTAATGCCTTTAGATAAATACCTTACTGGTAAGTATTACAGGTTATCTAATTACGTCGTATTTCTTTATTGATCCTCTCAAGCATTAATAAGTGAGATTCTTGCAAATCAAAAGCAAAAATGTGCTGGTTTGTCTACTGTAATTAATCTATTCCTTTGTTACTTAGGTGGTTGTTAGAGAGCTCTACGGTACCAAGAGAAGTTCAAGTGTCATATAAAATGGATTGTTTGGACTCGAGCTTCTGTGCAGGGCCTGGAGCTCTCAATAATTTGGGATTTTTATTAAGTTGCAGAGCATGTTACTAAACTTGTAAGCGCTCCAGTGAATGACATTTTTCTTTTTTAAAACGTGACCTCTTTAATAGATTTATTTATCACATGAATTGGCTAAATAGTGTTATTTCTGTGGATGTTGCTAAATTTAATGTTTGTCATGCCCAAAGGCTGGGGCAGTGAGAATATGGAATGTAGATATAAAATTATATTTTATACAATATATTTACACAAAAGGTAGATCATATTTTATGCTCACCTAAATAACTGTGGCATAAAAAATAAATTATAATCAATATGCATGTACTGTATGTGTTTTTGAAAAGCTAGATTTGACTGTGGTGATGAAATACATGTGCTCGGCGATAGTTGTGTAGATATTGAGGGAATTGGTGAAGGAGAGGGAATAGCCAGTTATTTTTCATTATTCTCTGTGGCATCTGAGAGGAGCGGGTTATCTTTAGCTGCTGAATTTCATTTATTGTGCTTGTGTTAATTCTACTTTCTACAATTGATTGCGCTGCAATGCTTCTTCTTTGTTGACTGTTTCTGGACCATGGCTGTCCTTCAAATATATCTATGGTTTGCTATTTTAACAATGTATATGCTCAGCTCATATCTGTCTTTCTCAACTGCTGCTTCCTTGGGGTTAAAACAGTAATTTTCATTCCTTATATGAATCAAAAGTGATAACCAGAGCTTGAATGCCTCTTGGGCCCCTTACAGAAACTTTTAATTAAATGTTTCTATAGCTTTTTTGTATATAAAATAGACTTATGCAGAAATTGTGATTGATTATAATCTATTTTATAGATTTTTATACAGCTGTAAACAATCATTGGATTCTAAAGGCCCAAGATTTAAGAAATTTAACTACCCTTTCTGTGGCGGGAGGATTCAGAGATTACCAAGTTCGTTCAGGACTGGCTTTTCTACCAAGATCGAGTCAACATGACAGTGCCTTATCTGTTGTGGTAAAAAAGCAAACTGTTTTTAGGTTTTGCATGGAGCTATGTTAGATAGCTATTTATGTAATGCATGGATTGGTGTCTAATTATAGTCTGTATGTGCAGCATAGTATAACTGAATATGAAAATACTACATAGTGTATGGTTATAAAATCATAACTAGTTGATGTAGTATAAACAAGCGTCTTCTGGAGGAGTATGTGTTGGGGTTGGTTTGAATCATCTGCCACTTGGTACTGTTTCTTGTCACCACCTTCTTGCACCTTTTCAGTTCCAGAACCCAGGTTTTATTTTCCTGTGTTTTTGCAAGAGATGTGTATGTGGAGACTGACAGATGCGCACTATAGATCTAGACTGCTCATTCAATTACAAAAAGGGAGCTCTGGCTTGGAGCCTTCTTTTTGTATGTATTGTTTTTCAAAGAATTTAAGGTATAGAAAGGATGCAGTAGACTGTCAAGTCCAGTATTCTGCTTTTGCAGGCATCTGTCTCCTTCCAAAATTAATCAAGAGGCATCATAAAGTAGTTAGGTTTGTCATCCATCCCCCTGCCATCAACCTATTCTGTACATGGAAGAAGCTGGAAAACACTTCCCAGTAGGGAGAACATTTGTAATTTCCAGCTTTAAATGCATTTTTCTGTCATCAACTTGAAATGTTAGCTGAAATAGTTGTCATTCCTTGGTGTTTACCTTCCTGTGTCTTGTACAGAAAGCTGTCTATAAATAGTCTCAGCTCTGATTCTGCTAGGCTAAGAAGATTAACTCCACATTCCCTTTGTCCTAGTAACCATTCTCTGCATCTGTTCCACTTTCATTTCTCTTGAGTGTTGGTGACCAGAATTTTGCATGAAATCTCCTGTGCAGGGGTACCAGTTCTTTTTAATGGGTTTTGGGGTTTTTTTTGGTTTTTTGATTTGTGGGTTTGGTGGGGCGGAGGGTTTGTTTTGTTCTGGAGATTGTGGTGGTGGTGTTCTGGTTTGGTTTGGGTTTTTTCTTCCCAACTGTAATGCATGAATAGTTCATAGCTTGAATCAAGTTAAGTTGTTCAACTAGGTGATAAGCTCCATTTATGGGAGGTGGTTTTGGTATTATTAGTCCCTACAATGCAGTACGTGCCATACACTTACATAAATGGATAGCTTCAGGCTGTCCAGTTTTTTCTGCGTGGTGTTTCGAGGCATCTTTATATTGAGGATGCCCTTGATTTTTCAGCAGCAGCTTTTGTTGGCATGCTTCTACTCTTGTGTGGCCAGGATCACTTGTTAAAGTAGTAAGATTAGTCATAGAAGCAGTTTTTGAAGAAATTTTTGCTAAGTTACCTCCACGCCATTATTTGCCCGTTTGCCATTAGTCTCTGCTATCTAACATAATAACTTGGTCATTTTGTTTTACAAGGGCTATTTTATAAGTGCTTCAGCACTTGTAAGGTCTTAGACTGACGAAGTCATTCTGTTGCACCCTAGTCCCCTGAAACTCCTAAGAAAAACACTGCTGCTCTTAATAATTGCACAAATATGTTTAAATAAGGAGGGGAAAGGCTAGCTTAGAATTTTAAAATGTTTGCATACTAAGAAAATCTAATTTTTTTTCCTTCTTCAAACAGAGCTCAGCTGTGCCAAGAGCTTGGGCCTCAACAGACCATCTCTCCATAGTGTGGTAAGCTCATGGAACAACGGTTAATTGACTGACCGTGCATCCCTCTATTCTCTACTGTTATCATATTATGTAATAATTTAGCTTCAGGATAATATTATTATGATGTCTTTTCTGACTACTGTTATTCCCCTGGATATTTCCTTTCTATATTTAATTTTACTTACTCTGTGTTTAGGTGCAAAGAATTGATCCTGGCTACCATTAGAGCTTTTTTTGATCTCATAGATGAAAATACAAGGCAGGTTTGTATATGTGATCTCCTGTATATTTCCCCATCGCACTTTCTTCTTCCCCCAGAGCGCTTGATCAGGACAAAACCCACCCTATTATACAGAAAACTCTTTCTGATTATTTTTATGTCATGCTGAGAAAATTGTTGCCATTTTGTACCAGGCACTGAAAAATCCTGTGGCTTTGTGGTGTTTGACCAACATGTCAGAAATAATTAGGTGTTAACTCAGTTTTTATTATTGACTGCTTGATGCTTTATAGCTGAGGTATGGACTGAACTTTTCTTCCATAATGTTGCAGGTTTATTTGACCTTGCACCAGGAAGAACAAGTGTTGCTAGCTGTGTAGCTTTGAACATTCCCTCTCACTGTGTGTTCAAGTGACCTTCTCTGACTAGTATATAAAGGGCAAAAACCTCCGATACTTCAAATCAGACATAATACTTCTCAAACTTCCCAATGTCGTGTTGTTATAGTGGCCAGCACGTATTTCTGGTGTTCTTTTGCAAATAGCACTTACAAAAATAGAATGTTAGTAAAATACAAGCGTATTTGTTTACCTCTAGCTGCCATTATTTATTGCTTGTCTAAATAAATATCCTGCATCTTACTTTTTGAAAACTATTGGAGAAATCTTCCATTGTACACTGTTCCCTTTCTGAAATGTTTCAGCAATAAACATGAATTGGAATTAAGGTCCAAGAGGCTGAAAATATGTAAGAGCAAAGCCCCAGCCATAGAAAAGGAAGGCTTTCAGGTGTTCTTTTTGAGGCTGTTTGGGGCAGGCTTCTTTAGTTTCTTAGATATACTTACTTTAACATGTGTTTGAGGAAGACAAAAAGGGGCTACAGTTGTTCAGGAGTTGACTGACAATGTGCAGGAGCATAAAACTTTACAGAAGTCAGTTGTAATGGCCATAATTTTGAAAAGCTGAGTAGACAAACATTAGTAATGTGATTTCAAAAAAAAAAAAAAAAAAAGCCCTACAAAACAACCAAACAAAAATGTAACTCTGCAGCTGTTTGGATGCTCAAAATACTAAGATGAGATGTGGTAGGCTGGATTTGTGATCTCAGACTAGTAAATATGCCATAGTTTAGGAAGAATTCTCACATTTATAAGTGTGTTATTTCAGGAAGAATGCATGTGTATCTATAAAGAAAGCTTAATAGAATGGTTTCCTTGTGTTAAGAGTAGGCAAGGATGTAACACTCCTAAAAGTTTTAGCTATGCTTTATAATGTGTAGACTTCCTGTACTGCAGTGGTTGACTATCGATGGTGCTTTATTTGTTCAGATTATTAAATTTAGAATAGAAAGTATACCATGTCTTCTAACAGTCTCTCCTGCCTCTCATCCCCAAAACTGTATTGCTAGCTATGATCATGTGATGATTGTAAATCACACAAATCAGTAAAATTAGATTTGACAATGTGTTCTTTTTTTAGATAACTGAGGATCCGAAGAAGAGAATGTCTGTACTGAATCACCACTTTGTGAGACACCCTGCAAAGATATTTGAGGAAAATCCTGAAGTTTTTACAGAACTCACGGGTGTGCAGCACTTTTCTTTTGATCAGAATTCAATGATACTCATTTGTTACTAGTTAAATCTTCTCACTAACAAACTTCTGGAATACATTTGGTCCTTCTTCAGACATTGCTGAAATGATATACTTATTATAGACCTAAACTATCAGCTTTCATGAGGTTTCAGTACTAAATAGGTTAAAAGGGGTAGGAGGAAAAAAACCTGTCACTTTGCATGTCTTAGAGTCTGCGGGGTGAGCAGGAGCTGTATTTACACCAGGGTGTCCAGTAGAAAATGTCAGAAACTGGGCATAGCTGGTTGTCAAAAGTACAGTCTAATCTACACTTACATCCCATGCTTGCAAGAAGGATAGTATGGGTATTGTAGAGCCACTGTGTTAGTTTTGTGCTACTCATAGAAATCCTGAATTTTCAGATCTGCTTCATCAGTGACTGCGTCTTTTTTTCATGACATGGCAGGGTAAAATGGAGTGCACACTAATGGTTTCCTTGTAAATGCCGAGAAATTATGACTGTGTGGAGTCTTGGGAACTAAACAGAACTTTTGTAGGGCACAGCTGTATTCCTAGCTTTGCTGAGGTGGGCTGAACCATTTCATAAAAACCATTTCATTTCAGGGACTTTCTTAATATAAGCTGTTGCAGAAGTACTAAGGTAGCTTGACCTTTGATGTTCAGTTTTGGCCACCCTGGTATAAGAAGGCACATAGGCAGTGACATGCGCTGGAGTGAGCCCGGAGCAGAGGACCACCACGGTGGAGCTCCTGGGGCATAGGCCGTGGGGGAGGGAGGCTGAGTGAACTGGGGCTTTTTGCCCTGAGGTGATTGTGAAGGGGGATCGATCCTGTTGCTGTCTTCAACTACCTAATGAAAGATAGGAGAGAAGGTGAACCTAAATTTTTCTCAAAGGTGCGCATGGTAACGCCATAGGCAGTAGAGCCCAGTAACAGCAAAAGAAATTCCAGTTACGTACTGGGGAAAAGTACTTCACCGGGAGGGTTGTCAGACCTTGGAACGGCTGCCCAAACAGGCTGTGGAACTGATTTTTTTTGTTTGTTGGTTTTTTTTTTTTTTTTTTTTTACTTGGTTTGCCTTTTTTAGGGGGTCAGTTTCAGCAATAAGGAGGAATATGTTTAGACTGGATTTTGTGTTTGCATCTTCCTATTTGTAGTGACCTCTCAACAGTTAGCTAGATTTCTGTGAATTTATTACTCTGGTTACACAGAAGAAAGATATTAACCTTCCTGCATGACAGTTTGCGTTGTTTTTATCTCTGATCTCTTCACTATTCTTAGTCTTTTTTTCCCAGACATATCTTTTAAACTGCTACTGTTTTCATGTACGTGTTATTCAGTCATCATTGACTGACTTCTACACAAGTTCCTGTATTAGTTTTCTTAAAAGGCTGACCTGAGCAAAGATCAAAGCTGTTTCTAACGTGGCCTCAGTTTAATCAGTCACCCTGTAATTACATTAGTATCATTCGCTTTCTTAGGTGTTTTGTTGCCTTGAGAGCTTTGTTTCAAGTTCCATAGGGTTTTTATTTTATAATTCCTGTTTAGTAACTGGATCCTAGGGGTTTGCTGTTTCCTGTGTAACTGATGGAAACTGTTGCATGTAACTCTAAGCAGTAGCAATCTTGTGTTGATTAAAGGTTACAAAGTTTATGGCCATTTACAGATAAGAGGTAAGACCTTGGAGATAAGTATAAGATTTTGGGGATAAGGATAATAGGTCCTGCAGTGTGGCACATAAAAACATATTTTCTTTTAGGAGCTTTCATGTGGATTACAGTCAAAGCCTCAAAATGGACTTACTCAGTTTACAATGTACGTAACATTTTTTTCTCATTGTGTTTTTTTGGTTTTGGGGTTTTTTACTAATGAGCAGTGTTTTTTTCTTTTCTTTGAAGGATTCTGATGGAAAATATTTCACATTTCCTCTTGCAAGCCACAGAAAATCATACAGTCATGTTTACTGTGAAAACAGTATGTTGGTGAGAAAATACTTCTTTAATGTCTGGAGTTTGCTTATAAAGCTGTATTTTTTTAATTTAGATTTGCTGCAGTTTTAAGACAGTTTAATGAACAGCTGTTGAAATTACTGACATTTGTTTACATTCACAGCCTAATACATTGTGTTAGATGTACTTCCTGGTTTAGCATGTCACACTTAATGTTCTAGATCTGAAACCTTCAATGTCACCTGAACCTCAAACCTTTTATTTTTGACTCTCTTATGGTTAGCCCCAGATTACTTTCTCCTTTTAGTGCAGTTCTGTATTGATGGGCTTGAATGAAGAAGTTATTTTTAGTGCTGCCAGGATTCAGCCATACTTCTAATTTGGGAAAGCAGTTTATAGGTTTGCTTTCCCATAATAAAATTGAAATGAGCCTGAAAGGCTGCAGGGATCTTCCACTAAGCAGTGGAAGCAAATGGAAGCCACATGAGAAAACAGGATCTTCTTGGTTGTCTCCTCTGTTGAGAGATGATAACGTGCAACAATTTTTTTAATCTCAAGAGACATAAATTCAGCAAAAATGCTTTTGATGTGTTTTTAAAAATATTTTTTGAAAGGAAGGAATGTAATTTCTTGGCAAACTGGAGATGGATAAATACACTTTTCAGAACTACATGAGTATTCTAGATTAGTGGCAAGAAACTTGAGATGCTTTCCCGTTTCATCCTACCTGCCTGTGTCACCACTCCTCCTCATCCCAAAGAAGAGATTCATACCACCATTGGGGAAAACAAGATTCTGTGTTCTCAGTGCTTTTCTAATTGTCCTTCTCAGTAGCAGCTTCAACACTGACACATCTGTTGTGATCTTAGTTGTGCTTTAATAGGTTAACTTTTGCCTTTGTTATACTATCTTAAAGACAGGACTAATACTGCTTGAGGAGGAGGTACAGAACAATGTCTGAGATACTCGCATCATGGCGCTGTCATTTCAAAGCGCTTAAATTATCGAGGGAGGGAGCAGTAGAACATTAAAATTCTAAAGTATTTCTTGACTACTTAGGATAGTACATTGAGATGTTTCTTTTCATTAGAAAAAAATAAACTTAAAATTGATTTTAACACCATATGTAAGGCAGATATTTTTTTTTAAGGGCAATGGTGAAAGTTTGTTTAACCTTGTATTTGATTTTTAGAAAATGTATTCATAACTAGAAAAGGTGGCAAACGGAAATTATTTAAAATGGTTCTAGAAACCCCCACCTTTCAGTCTTATTCTTCATCTTTTCATCCTTGTAATTGTAATTCCAAGATCACAACATCAGAATTTTAATGGAGGATATCACTTGCTGTTAACACAGAAGTCTGACTTCATTGTGAAATGAATAAAAAAAGATGGTGGATATCTTTTGTTATAAATAATTGAGGAAATCCAAGAGAAACTGTTTTTATCATCATCTTTGCTTTTACTCTTCAGTATTTGACATCCTTCTGAGGGTTTGGTCACTGTAATAATAGCTGCTGGAGACACACTTAACAGAAAAGGAACGAGATGAAGAGGGAAGTTTGTTCCTCTCTTTAGGCAGTCAATTGCACCAAGGTTCTGCTATCAGAGGATTTTTGGAACAGCTGCTGACATCTAGTGTACTGAAACAGTTAGCATATATAAATTTTGAAGAAGATTGTCAGCATTAACTCCTGCATTGTTGCAGTAAATAATTGCTATTTTTAATATCTCTATAAATACACTCACGTATTAGTAATGTACCATGTTATGGTATTGACTTTACAGGACACAAGTAGCTGGATTTTTGGCTGTATGAACAATAATTCATCAATGTGGTGAGTATAAACAGTTCCTGTTCTTTATTCAAATGGGTATTGTGGGACTAAATTTGAATTTAAAGCATTTAAGATATCTTCCTCCTTAGGAAGGAAGAGATTGGGAAGAAAAGTAAAATTCTTGCTGTGAATAATTTTTGCTGTCTGTATCACCAAGAAAACAGGAAAGAATAGGTTTTCTCAAAAATTGCTGCATGAATGCGGAATAAAATAGGGGAACTTCTTTAAGCTGTATGTTTGACCTTCGCAGCAGTAAGAAGTTGCTCCTGTTGCTCTCTTGTGGACACTACATGCTGTGCTGGATTCCTAAATTGTGTGTTTTGTAGAATCGCTTTAGAATCCTATGACAGAAGACATCTAATGTCACTCAAAGCCTTCAGAAGAGTGGCTAGAAGCATCTCCCATTTTTTTGCTGATTCCATAATTGCTATTGTCATATGAAAAATATTTAGCAGTGTGGGTGATTTAGTGATTATTTGAATCGGTTTGTTACAATCATTACAAAATGGATTTAAAACACTGGCTTAGCTTACATTTGCAAAGTAAGCTGAAAGTAAATTCAATCTACCCTTCAGATTACAGAAAGCTTCCAGGTAGAATTGAGCTAGAATAGTATTTATCTGCTCTGGGATCTGAGCTGAGGTGTATAGCCACAGTTTTGCCTCCAGCTGATAGCTAGATGTCATAATTACTTTTTCCTGATCCAAGAAGCTGGCTGTTACTCCTTTGCATAACTTTTGATCAGCATCAAATGCAGGTTAGCCTAGTTCAGGACCGCTACCTAAAACCTCATCTGATAATAGCGTCCTTGCTTTGGACTGTGTCCTGTGGTCATGTAACACTGTTTAGAGAAACAGAAGTATTCTGGTATATTGTAAAAATCATAACTTAAAACGACTGAATTAATGTGTTGCGGTTCAGTGTTTAAATGTAAGTACACACCATTTTAGAACTGCTGCAAGCTCTGCAGCAGCTAACAGAGTTTTATTTCATATGATATGTTTTAGATGTTCCCATATGAAAAACTGGCACTTCTGATGTTTAAAAATGCTAATAAAATCATGTATTAATTTGATACCAGTGATGTTTCAGCTCACTGAGGTTTTTTGTTATGTTTGTGAAGTTGCATGGCTAAGTACTGAATGTTTGTGACAAAGTTAGAGCTTTGCTTAACTTGTTTTTGCACAAACAAGATTTGCAGCATCTGAAATGACTGTAGTTTGATAAATTACTATGGTAGCAAACTGCAGGAGACCCAAACTTGTCCTCATTTTAAAATCATGTGAAATATATACATATACACACACACGCATATATATATAAAAGCTGGTATTTTAATCCATTGTCATAATGGACATGCTCATCCTTAGTGCATAAATTTTTACAGCCTGGAAGCTACTGATTTGTCCTGGAGAGCTGAGTTACTTCCGACCACCAAGGTAAGTGTCACACACAACTTGAAGGAGGGAGAGGTACTCCATGGTGTAGCTGCATGTCACGGGAGAAAGATCTGTTCTGTTTACAGCATTGGAACATGCAGTTGTATTCCAGAGGAATGGGTGCAAGAGGTGGACATCTGGGAACTGGCAAGGGGCAAGCTAAGGCTTGTTAAGCTAAGTTCACAATGGCTTTTATTTTTTTGTCTTTTTTTTTTTTTTGTTTTAAGGTTGTAATACTGAAGCTTCAGGACTATCCTTCTTTGTCCCACATTGTCATTCAGGTACCGCCCACAGTTGGCAATAAGGTAAAAAAAAGAAAAAAAAGAAAAGAAATGCAGAAATTGCTTGCTTAGTGTGTTCGTAGCTTTCAGATGCTATGACAGCAGGAAAAGGAAGTGTATTGAATGTGTGCTAAGTTACTTTGAGAAACCATAGACCTACACTCCAGTGTGGTTTGTAGATAACTGTTATCCTTGGGTAAGCTCAGAAACGTCTTCGTTTGATAAAACACCGAATGGAAGGGGCATGCATACTACTTGAAACATACAAAGCAACAGTTCTCAAACCAGTTCTTAGGAGTTCTTGTTGGGGGTTCTAATGTTTTTCTTCCTTAATGTTCAGGAATGCAATCAGGCTATTATCTTTTTGAACAGTCAGTTCTCTTACCCAGCAGAGTGGAGAATGCTGTTCATAACTGAAGACACCACATATGGTTTCGGAGGAGTATGGTACAGATACCTCTGCAAGCTCTGAGACCACAAATAATGTGGTAGGCTGAGTTGTACAGAGTTTGATAGTTCTGAACCTCACAGAGAAGTTGGATGTCTTTGCATCAAGGCCTCTCAGGCTCCCAGTAAGAGGAACACTTGCAGGGAATCTAAGCAGACTTGGTGTATTACCCAGCTGGGTCTGGCAGGCCTTTCTAGGTAGTCTTGAAAGTGGCAGAAGACTGAACTTGAATTTAAAGTGTAAGTAGGTCTGACATTTCTTTCTGCAACACAAATACTGTCTCTGCATCTTTGATATAATAATCCATGATCCAATAAATTATTCACAGCTGAAGTGATTATAATGCTTGTATACGAGCACATCTTCAGATAGTTGTGATAGAAACATCTTGCAGTTAAATTAGTAATATACTGGATATGTTTATTATTAGTAATGTTCTGGATAAGAAAGGTAGAAGAGAGATCACTTGTGAAATGTAATGTGTTGAGTTGCAGTCCTGTGTTAAATCTTGGAAACTGCTTTTCAAAAATAAACAAATGCTGGATTTAAAATGGGATGGAAAATAATTTTCGAGAGACCTACATACTTGTTAGAGATGGTACAACTCATACCTGCTGGATGCTTTGCTTTTTTGTGATTAAACTTCAGAAGACGAACTAAAGGTTCTTTTTGCTTAGTAAATTGTATCCAGATTTTGGACAAGTCATGCTCCTTTGCAACGCCCCCCAGAAAAGAAAGAGGTACCTGAGGAGGAGGGATGTGGACTGGATTCTAGTTGTTCTTAGCTGTTTGAATAGCCTTTTGAAGGCTGTTGCAAATGGGTGAAAGCTAGAGTAACCTGCAAGTCATGCTTCAGCTACCCAAACTTGTACCGCTGTGTACAGGAACAAACTACCTGCCAGTCCCTGTCAGTGTGTGGAGAGGTGACGCTTCAGTACTTTTGTCCTGGACTTTGCCTGAGCCTGTGAATAGAATTTGGCAAGTGTAAAGGCTTTCTAGTATTGTGCTCAGTTTAGATCTGTATGTAATATCTTGAATTGCAGTATACTTTGGGCTGTGAATTCTTCAAAGAGGGTTCCAGAACAGTACAACTTCCTGTAACACATCTTTTTTCATTTGGTAAGTTTAGCATATTACTTTTTTTTGTGGGGGGTGGGGTGTGTGGGGTAGATAAAAAAAAAAAAAAAAAAAAAAAAAAAAAGGAAAACTAGTATTACTAATATTTGGATAATAAACTTACCTAAAAATTCCAATGGTCAGGAGGTTTTGGGGGTGTTGTTTTTACTAAAGTTAATATTGCTTTTGTTAGTAACAAACAAAAAGTAAGAAATGTGGGGGTTTTGACTAACAGATATAGAAGCACACAAGTCTCCTGGGGAAAAAAAAAAATATCTGAAGAAGTAGCGAGTTCTCAAATAATTTTATCTAATACGTGAAAAAAATACATCCTTTACAGGGCTTTCTTCAAGCAAAATTCTATTAAATTCAACTGGCTTACTTTACAATGTACAGCTCCAGCACTTTAACCAAGTAAGAATACTACTTAATTTTTTTAAGTTAATGTAACCACTGTTTAAAGAATGTGATTTTTTTCTTTTTTTTTTTAATGTTCTAGATATATCAAGCTTTCAAAATTTATATAGAGAGCCACTGCCAGTCATTTGAAGGTAAATATAAGTCTTCTAAAGCATAAATTTATAAACCAAATGTGTTGAAAATTCTCAAGACTGAAGCTGGTGGAAACAAAAGTACTCTCAAGCAATGGGGTTTAGGCAGTACTGTTATTAGCAGAGACATTTGAGCAGACAATATCTCTCTGTCCACTTTTTGTTAAGAAGGTATAGCTCAAAGAAAATGTGAAATTAGTCCTCCTATGTTTGTTTTTCTTGCTTCCCAGCAAAGGGAAGTTGAACTTTCAGCAGGCTTGTGCATTATATTGAAAGTGTTTCTCAAGAAGAGCACATTTGGCTAGGATTTTTATTTGCTAATTGTGGAACTCAAATTTGAATGTTGAGCTACATAAGCTTAAACAGAATGGGATGCTGAAGGACTTTGTTTCAAAAAAAAAAAAAGAAGTGATGGATTTATTAGATTGAGGTTACACCTATTGAAAACTAGAAGTTTTCTCATAACTTTTCTGCCCTTAAACACTGATGTCTTGCTGTCTTGTTCTGTAACAGCATGAGCTTAAAAATGTCTTTTTTGTTCAGTGCTAACTGCGCTGATCCGCATTGCAATGTAACTGCAAGCCCAGTGATTCTGTACAGTGACTGATATGCCACCTTTGTTTTACTTGCATTTTAGTTTTGGAGACAGTTGCCACATCTTGTTCTTAAATAATTTTATATTTTTTGATTCTTTTCCATTTCAGAAAGAAAACCTAGTGTTTACAGACTTCATATACCCTGGTCACATGAAGATTCAGTAACTGTAGCAAAGTAAGGACTTTGACAATTTAACTTACTACTTGATATGTTTTTGAAGCATGTTTGCATCCTCTTGTAATATTTCTGATATGAGACAACTTCTCCAGTCTTAAGTGTTTGCCTTCTGCATCTTTTCCTCATTTACTTTTCTGCCTTTGTTGACAAAGTTGTTCTGAATTTTTTTTCAGAATAAGAATATCTACCGATTGTGTTTAATAGTTCTCACTAATTTTCTCAAAAAGGAAGTCAGATTTGCTGGTCTGAACTTCTCAGCATGATCTTTGACCCCCTCGTGAGTGGGGTGTAGAGGCTGCTCTGGATGCTGGCTTCTTCCCATAAGCCAGGGTTTAGATCACCCAGCGGCCCTAAGTTGCTTCAGCAGCATAGTCCTGACAAAATCAAATGATAGGGATTGAAATGTGTCACTCATGAATTACAGTTGAACAACCTGACTTTATTTTAGATGGTTGGAAAACTGTCTTCCTTATTTTAGATGTCTTAAGGATACCTCCCTATTTCTCCCCGCCCCATCCCCCCTTCGTTTTCTAACAGCATAATACTTGCAGGAAACTGAATTGTATTCTTGAGGAGGTGTTTTCCCCATCTTGTCACTCAGAGTATTTACATGTTCTGTGAGGCAGTGTGTACACTAAAACTACACGTGTCTGTTTTCTAGTACCATGCCCCTTGATAGTTCAGAGGACAGTAGGCTGAGAATGTTGTGTAGTCCTTTGTGACAGGATAAACAAGTTCATCATGCCATTTCACTCACTGCTTGTGGTGACGCTGCTGTACTAGATCTGCTTTACATGCACTTGTTGAAGACTAAGGCTTGTTGGGCTTTTCTTCACTAGAAGGACAACAATTACCCATTAAATTTGCTGTTTCAGAGTTCCATCTTCTACTGAGATTTCTGCAAAACTGCATATTGCTCAGCCTAAAAATGACAGCAGGGTTCCAGAATTGAATATTTACTCTTCCTCAGACTGTCAGTATGAAGTGAGTAATACAAATCTATTTTATAGCTAGTTTGCATTACTGTATAACTTTTATATAATTCAGTCTTTAAAAATGTGGCTAATTAATCAAAATAAATACTAAGCAAATCTAAAATAAAGGTAGGCTGTTTGGCCTTTTTTTAAATGTAGTGCATGTTACAAGTATTTCGCAACAGCTGGAGTAATATTGAAAGTTGGGCTCTCATTTCTAAGAAAAACTTCAAACCATTTGTTTTGAAAAAGTCAGGAGTCAGCTGTTGTACATTTTAGTTATAGGATTGCTGTCTTCTAAAACTCAGATTGGCTTCTTAAAAATGAAAATATTTTGTACTTATGTTTGCCATTATATAAAATAATAAAATATTTCTTTTTGTATCAAGGTAGTTCTGAAGACGTCACTTTTACAGGTTCTTGGACAAGTAAGAACACTTTCTAGTACTAGATTGTTTTTTATGTCAGTGGCATCTAAAGAAGTTTGTCCTTCCTCCCTTCCCTGCCATGGCACTTCTTGATGCCAAGCGGGACACTATTCAATGATCATTGTAAACCTTGTCAGCTGGCACAGCATCCCATCCGGATAAATGTCAGGCCTCAGTTTTCAGAGGAGTGCAAAAGCAGCCTAGCTCTAAAGAGCTAATGTAAATGTTGAGCATTTGGCTTTGTGGTTAGTTGAGTATCCGTAGGTCATTTTCTTGCCTGATGAGTCAATAGTGTTAAAACATTAAGATACATTTGGCATCAACTACAAGTTAGGAAAAAAGTTGAAGTAGATCCATGTGCTCCTTTTCAACAAATTTTCTTTGGTTATCAATGAAGAATACATTTAAACATTGGTATCAGTGAAAATAGACTAGTCATCTGCAGTTTTCTGATTCTAAAGAGTAACTAATTCGCAAGCACTTAAGTGTAGTGCTGGAGTATTACTGGCAGGTTTCTCGATTTGAATGTATGCATTTATATTGAGGATTTTTCATGTTGTTATCACTTTAGAAGAATTTATGTCCTATTTGTTTATTAATCACGACTTGGGACAGTGGAAGCCAATTAGAACATACGTGAAATTGCTTCCAAAAATTCTTTACCCAAAAGCATATGTAGCTATATGCAGGTATTGCTTGGAAAGTGGCCTTTCAATTTTAAAATCTATTTTACTGAAACACCATTAGTGCACTAGTGTATTCTTTTAATATTTGTCTTGACTGGAAAAACAGCATTCACTTATAATTTGATCATTTATCAAAACATGTTTGATTTACTGTTTATGAGAGATCTGAGTGTTTTCCATATATAACATTAGTTGTAATGGTAGTTATCAAATACTTATGCATAAAAATGAAAAACTGTTTAAATCCTTTAAGAAAGATTTTCTAATCACATCATCATGCTGGCTACATGATTGTGTGTGTATTTTAAAAATATATTTGTATATATACAGAAATTAAAAGTTATCTTTCCATCCTTGTCTTTCAGATAATAAGGTTCCATGGTGGCGCTCTTCCTGTCTATATTGTTTCTAATATTCTTCTTACTTATGGAGGACAGTTGAGCACATTGATATCAACAGGTAGCTTTGCAGAAAAATATTTTTTTTTCTCACAAGTGTTTTTAGAGAAATTAATTATCCAATTTACTGTTGAAAACCTGGCTAGTTGTTGTTAACTTTTAAAGCTAAGTATCATTAACTTGTGCAAGCATTTGGATTTATGCTCTTCAGTTTCGGGTTTTGTTTGTTGGTAGTTCTCCAAGGTTGTGTTGTAGCAGGGTATTTCATTATTATTTTACTCTGCAATCCCTTCTTTGTGAATGATTGGTGTTACACGATACTTTAGAATTAATAGATGAATGTAAAAGTTTAAAAATATAAGGTTAATATGCACAAAACACTATTTCTTGCATGAAGGTGAGATTTGCAGGCTTAACTTTTAGACATGTCTTCAGACAAAATGCATTTTTATCTAAGTTCAGGTGGTGAAGCTCTTGTGACAATTACCTAATATGAGTGACCCAGTGAATAAGGGTCTTGATGATGAAATATGATGACTTGCAGTGCTGTTGTAAGACATGGTTATTTTGTTTTAAAGCAGACTTTCAAATCTGTCTCTTTTTTTTTTTTTGTGTGTGTGTGTGTATCTTCTTTGTTAAAGTTCATGACAAAATAATAACTATAGATGCTTTCTGTTCTTGATTCTAGGCCAGTGTTCAGACTTTTCCCTTGAACTAGTTAGGACAGCTAAGCCCTACAAAGTAGAACCTCTTATAAGCATTGTTGTGTTTCTGCAGGGGTGAGTTTGCCTAACTTCTTTCTTTATTTACTTAAAGCAGTTTCCAAACCAGAATTTTTAGTAAAACTATTAGTGGAGAAGAATACTATTTTATCTGTAGTCATTGTGAACACCTGACTGATTTTGTTTGAAAGGCTGTAGTAGGAGGCGTAGTTGATAGATATCTTACTGTAATGGCAATTGGAAGTGATAAGTAATACTACTTTCATGTTTTTGGCAGGTTTAACTGGTTTAGAGAGATATGGGAATCACTGTCACTACCAGAGGTGGAAGCTGCTGTACTGAGTAGTCAGGATGCATGGTTCCCCCTTGTGTCCCTGATTCTATTTCTTTTTGGGACAGGCATTGCCTACTGGAGTGGAGTATTTTTCTCTACATCTCTGAGACTCTTCTCTTCATTATGGTTGACTCTGATGAGGTAAAAAACCACTATGCTATACAATTACGCTCTTTTAGATGACTGTGAGCCTGTCCATTTTTTTTTTTTTCTTTTTGCTTCAGTGTGAGTGTCAGTGCTTGGGCAGACTGAATTCTGCAGTTTAGTTCATACAGTATTTAAGACATCGGGGTTTGTTGGTGTTAAGTATGAGGATTGCCTCATGGTCCTTATTCCACATCACCAAAAGGCTGTTATACAGGTTTTCAGTTTTGTTTTTGAGGAAAGCTTGTTGGGGAAAAGAAAGCAACTAACTATTCCCTTTTCAGCAGCTCAAAAAATAAATGCATATGTTTAGAAAAGAGAATATTAGCCTTGCAATCCATGCCTCATTATTTGTATTGAATAAACCACATTAAAGAATACAAGCAGGTTTGTAAAACAAATTTATTGGATGTTCACTTCATTCTACAAGACCAATGAGTTTTATAGAACATGTGTAAGGACATGGAATTAATGTTTTTCTTGTACAGATGAGTATTCAAATATGAAACTGGGTTTAAAAAAAGCAAGGAAGATAAAAAGATTTCGGAAGAGTAAATGAGTAAATTGGATAACATGCTTAGCTGTTTTAAAGGTTTGACTGTTCCGACATTGATAGCAGTCCTCAGCTAGATCTGAGCCAACTCTCTGTCTCCAGGAAGTCGGCTGGGATGCTCTTTACTCAGAAAACATCTGCCAAATGAACTCTTTCTGTTTACATCAATAGCACTTCTGGTCTTATTCTACCAAATAATAGATCTGGCACCAGCTATTTTTTCAGCCTTCTTCATAAATTACAGTGGATGCTTCAGTATTAGTTTTAAGTGACAAAGTGATGAACTTCCAAGTTTCAAAACTGTTCTTCCTAACTTTTTAAGGGTGTTAGCTCAATTCCGGCTGTTTTCATTAAAGCTTTTACTGGGCTTTTCAAACCCAGAGAATGTCCTGGGCAAAGGCAGGAAAATAAGATTTTTGTGTGCCTACCTGTAAGTCAGGTGATTCAATTCTAGTGCCTTACACAGTTTTTGATCTACCCCTGAATTTATTGAAAAAAATCCAACCCATTTATTTTCTGTAAATCTCCCTAAAGTAGATAGTATCACTTGACTTTTACTCAATGTTTGGAAATGATCTGATGTAGACAGCAGCAAAGAATTTGTCACTTGCTGTCTGTGGGATTCTTTGTTCTAGTCAGCTAGACTTCTTTTTGTGCCTATTTTTCATAGGCAAAAATTTTCAATACTTGCTGCAAAGGCTTTTAAAATTATATTTTCCAAATAATGCTTTTTCTGTTTTCACTGTCTACTTTAATACTGGAATATCCCCTGAATATCCAAGTAGTACAGACTTTTTAATGGTTGTATTGTACTTCGTCCCCACTGCATTCCCCTCATTGTCACACCTTCCCAGCTCGTCTTTGTCATTTCATATTCATACTTGTCTCTTAGTTGTACCAGATGGAATCTGGACACTGAAAATAAGCTTTTCTGTGTTTCTCAGGCTGTGAGCAAGCAGAAATTCCTGTCTAGGAAGAATGCTTTCACAGAATTAATCTCTTGGAGCCTTACAGTTGTGTACTGCTGTACTGCCACTGAATGCTGCAGTGCATTAACGTTTGTAGTAGGAGACACTTTCATGATGCAGCTGTGCAGTAGTAAGACAGAGTAACTCAGTGACTGATGCAGACCTACAGTTAGCTAATGTTTTATGTTCATCAGTGTAACCTTTATGTTCCCCAAATGAAGTAAAAATAATACATTAGTTACAGACATACATTCTAGGAGGTATAAGATTGTTTTGTTAGTGCAAAGTAGCTTATGTAGCAGTTGGTATGTATGTTAAAATTTGTCTAACTTTATTTTTCCGCTGTTTAATCAATATTCAGGAATAACTTATTCTTTTCAGTCATTCACAAAACAGAATTATGCTTTGATCTTTGTAGGTGTGACATTGTTACAGTAGTATAACAGCAGTTTTGTTTTCTTTTTTTAGGCCTACTGTACTTCAAAAAGATAAGTTGATTACACCCAGAAGACTCTGCGGGGTGTTATCCCTTGCTGTGCTTAGCTGGACCACTTGTGGTGCAGTTGCTGTCTTCATTATTTATCTTCAATACTTGTTTAAGGTACTGAAAAGCTAAATATGTTGAATTTATAACTGCATTCAAAATTCTGTGTTGCGACGGAGGGAAGACACAGTCACTCAATATGAGTGATCAGCAGACTTCGTTTATTGTCCCGTACAGTCACCTTTTATGCCTTGTTATAATTAGCTCATACATATTACAAAAGTTAAGCTCATTATTGGTTAGTTGCCTAAATATCAAGCCTCCCCCTAGTTTCTCTTCTGTAGTTATCTGTTCCCACCTGCAACATTCTTTTCCCACCGCGATCTTCCTGTTACTGTGTAACTTTTGCTTTACTTCAGATAAGCTGAGAGCGATGTGCATTTTTGTCCAGGCAGCTGCACTATGTCTATGAGACCTTTTTCAGCTAGCCAGTTATCCACAATTCTGTATGCTTTGAATTAACCCCATGTTAAAAGCGAAAATACAGATTACTATTTTTCATGCTTAAAAGGAAGTTATTATTTGTGTACTTGTGTCTTTTTTGAACTTATCAGACTCTTCATGATTTTGTATTTTTTAGAATTATTTTTCTTCTTCTCATAACACTTCTTCCAAAGAAATGTATGGGCCCATATGCCCACGACAATAATGCACATAATTGCAATTTTTAACTTACGGACAGGTAATGTTATAAGATCAAAGACTAATAACTTCCTTGAAGAGAAACTTTAGCAAAGGGAGGACTTGGAATGTTCTGTAGAATATTTTCCATCTTTTAAGACTTTTCACAGATCTTTATGGAGTAAAAGGAAGGAGGGTAGATATATTGTAGAATTAGGGTAGTCTTAATGTCTGTCTAACCTGGTCCCTCTGGTAGTGCCACAAAGATCCGTACTTAGTCCCTGCCATTCAGTTTCCATGGTTTTCCTTGCATCAGAGTGTCAAACTTCTCTGATTCACCCTATGGTTATATAGCTATTAATTCAGCTACTATACTTGGCTCTACTAGGGAAACATTGGAGCATGCATCTGCGAGTAGGGGCACAAGCAGAGCAGCTTACAGGTGGTCTGAAGCAGGTAGATGGCAGCTGAAAGCACAACCTGAGAAACAGTGCTATCTCTAATTGAACTCCCTGTCACATAAGGTTACCCTGCGAAAGATGTTCCCATGCTGATGTTACTCCTGCTTCTGCAGTAAATCTCTGACGTGGGACTTTTCCTATGTGGCCTGTTTATGGGTTTCTGCAGAAAATGAAGTAGAACTGAATTAGCAGAAGGAGGTGAGGAATATGCAGATTTTCTGCTCTGTATTCTCTGTCCAGCACAGTGGAAGGGGAAAAATCAGAGCAGCGTTTTCTCTCTGTGCTTGGAAATCCTTCCTTAATAGAGCACTTTGGATGCTGCTGATGAGAAAGGCAGAGGGAGTTCTTGCATTGCAGCTCCACTGGGGCCCTGGAATCATCTAGCTATAAAAAGGGACAAAAAAAAATTAGCCCAAATTTGTTTTACTTCTATACCACAGCTTTTGCATGAAGAAACGCCACTAAAAAAAGCGGAACTGTTTGTCTTACAGGTTATAAAACTGCATGTGAATGTAAGAGCAGAACAAAACATGCTTACTGGGGTAAGACTGTTTCTTGTTTCTGTTCAAAACTGTAACCAAAAATTGTTTGGCTAACTTATGCATTATGAATTGTTATCATCTCGCCTTGGTAGCGTTAGGTTGTGCTGTGCTGACTGGATGGCTGTAGTTTACTTACTGTGTGCATGATGTGAAAGAGAAGCGAAGACGTGAGTAGCCTACTCTATCACGTATGACTGTTGCATTCACTGTTCAAGGTCACTGCAGTGTGAACTTGTCTGAAGTACATTTAAGAAGGAAACTTACTCTCTGAATACATACAGAATAATAGGTTTGGTCTAAATTTTGGTATTTGATTATGCATGTCTTATCTTAAAAAAAATAGAAAAATTTCTAGATAATAATCTGTACTACAGGTAAATATTTTTTCCAGGTAGGTAGTTTGTGGAGTTTAGTGGTGTTTTTAATCAGGAGATGACAAATAGTATTTATTCGATGGATATGGATTGTGACCCCAGTAAACTGGGAACTGTTTAAAAAGGAGTGAAGAAGCACTAGGTTTCATACACTGTGAATTTGTTTCTTTTTCAATTACTTTAAGGTATAGGATCAAAGATGTAAGCAGGTGTGGGTACGGGAATATAATAATTACCTGTTCCTTTTTGCAGACATAGAACATAGTTTAAAAAACAGTCTGCCAGAAAAAGTTGTTGACGGTTTTATTTGGGTTTCTTTGAGTGTTCTTTGTGTGTTTAGTTTTAAATCCTCTCCTTCTTTCATCTTCGCATAATTTCGTTTTGTTTCATTTGTGGGCTTTTCTCCCCCTGTCACTGGAAGTTAGCTGCTTCCAACTTGTTAGCTCATCTTTGTTGTTTATTCCTACAGCTAATATTTTACTCTGTTTTGTTACCTCCTGTATGTTTTTCCATGAATAATCATCTGTGATTTGTGCCTGTATACCCCTTTATTTCTGTTCTTCCTCCTTCTAGGAACTCCATTTCTTATCACTGCATTGGTGTCAGGGCATCTCCACTCTCCATTCTTTTCTTCCAAAGACAGATAAACTACTAGTGTATGAGAAGTTTCTGGTTAAATCTAGATGCTTTAAAATTGAACTACCAAACTCTGCTTTTGATGGCTTTTTGAGGGTTAATTGCAAGTTTTCTTCTTAAGTCAGAGCTGGTATGTTCCCCTCCTCTTCCCCCAGAATGGCTTCTTACAAGCCTGTGCATGTTTTTGTGACTTCTGTCTTTTATTTTCAGGATTCAGACCACTCAAAAGAAACTTCGCAGAACTCCAGGATACACACAGTGAAAAACCAGAGTTTGATGGACAGTATTTCAGAAGCAACACAATCTCTTCCCAACAGTACGACTGCTGAAGCCGTTAACAGTCTTAAGATACACGTTACAATTCTCAATTTACTCACGTGGATTGTGCTGCTGAACTTGCCATCTTTAATTTATTGGTTAAAAAATCTCAGGTACTTCCTTAAATTGCCAGTAAGGTAGAAGAAATGAGTATGAATCTTTGAAGCAATAAAAATTGCAACTGTTTGACTCTTTGCATAGAAAAACCAATTATAATTAACAGAAGTCTTTGATATTATAAGGTAGCTTATAATGTAATGTGGTTTATATTATAAGTAGGTGTTAAGTGAATCAGTGATACATCAAAGAAAGTAATGGTTCAGAAAGAATTTTAAATCAGGCTATGATACCATATGTATTTTATGTATGTTTGTTGTTATTAGCACATGCTTCTTCCTAACTATTTGGTAGCCTAATTTAGAAGTAACATGCTTTCTAAACCACTTCTTCGCAGGTACAATGTTAGACTTGATCCTGATCCATGCAGATCTACAGCTATTATCATCATATGCATTTTAGAAATTCTCATGAATTCAAGTGCTTTGGAACTGAAATCAAGGTACTGTAGCCTAATACCCAATTTTTGTTTTTCTGCTTCTTTCTTACTACTTCCATTTGTGTGGTAAAACTTAATTTGTGCTGCACAGACATGTAATGGTTCAGCCTACATAGAGATTCGTGAACTCATATGGTTAAATCTTAAAGACTAGGTAAAATGCCTCCAAATTACCTGTAGTTCAGCTAAGTGGAGAAAATTACCTGTATTTACCACATGGACTTAAATTATTCGCTATCAAAGCAATCAGTCTCACAAAGACTTCTCTAACTGTGACTTCGTCATTCATAATTCATTGAATCCTTCCAAATAATACAGAATCATCATATGTTTAGCAATTACTGTTCAAAAGTTACATGGAAAAGTGAATTTTAAACCATTATAGTTATGTTCTTGTAACTCCTCCTTATGGGCACACTTTTGGCAATGTAACATGCTTTCCATTGCATTAAGAAGTTTAGAGCACTTGGTTTTGTTGACAGGTAGAGCATTTCTTGTTCATTTATAAAATCAGTGCCTTGTGAAAGACAATAATAAGAAATGTAGTTTATCCTTCTGACCAGTACCTGTCATCTCAAATGGTCTAAAACATTAAATCTTTCTTCGCTACAGAGAACTTATTTCTAAATTAATATTTAGAATATTTTAAACTGACATTTTATTAGCCTTTTTGAAAAATTGGTCTTGCTTATGCATTGTTATTGCCCTTGCCCTTTAGACCTATTAATTCAGTTTTATAAATTAACAAAGCCTTGAAATATATAAATTATTTTTCAAAAGGAAGTGAAATATGGTATTTGCCTACCTTCTGCATGTATGGCTACAAAAATGGCGATTTTTTCTTTATATTCTTACAGTAAACTCTTGAAGATCACAGCCAAAGTTCCACTCCCTTTGTCTGTTGCAATGTTGGCCTTTGGACGAATGCATTTATACAAAGTACCACACTTTGTAATGTTTTCTCTTCTTCTACATGTGCTGTGTTGTATTGTGTAATGTTCATTATGCATACGAAGAACAGTGCAGCCTAGAAACTTAACACTGGAGATGGGGAAAAACTCAACAAAGAAAGGCCTAGATTAAGATCATCAGTAGTTTACATTGCGTGGGAAAGAAGACAGAACTGTGAATACTTTGAGAAGTTCATGGTTCTGTTTGTGTTGCTTAGAAAGATTTCATGGTGTTTATTTCCTGACTGTGAAACTCTGTGTGTGTGTGTGTGTGTGTAAGCACATAAATCATCAGTGTAACATCTCAATCTGTTTGCCTTGTAGACACTTCAATTTCTCACTATACTTCTCCGTTGAAACAGACTTTTTTTTTCCTATTCAGTATGCCATACGGTGCGTATGTTCTGAACTTGCATTTCTTGCAGGTCTAAATTATGCTGGTTAAAACTCAATATGTTTCAAGCACACTGTGACTATCACAATAACTCCACAGCCACGTATACTTTTAATTATTTTATGCTACATTTGAAAGTTGCCACAGTTGTGTCTAGACAAACTAGAATGTACTGCTTATATAGAATTGTTATTTCTATCAAATCATTTGTTCAATCAGTGTGAGCTGAACATTTTTGAGATTATTGAAAGTCTTACACATTTTACTTTTTGTGAGAGTGAGAAAACAACAATAATCTGTGTAGCTTTCTATTCAGGAAGGATACCAGCAGATTCATAAACAATTTGCTGTAATGTTGTTTTAAAACATTGTCAGATTTCTCTGGAATTTTCTCAATTCTGAAACTACTTCTTGGACCTTGTCCATATGTAGAAGCTAGCAAACGATATATGGTGTTGTGAGTTTACAGTGCAGCTGCTGTATCGCACTATATCCAAGTAGGCAAGGCAGGTTTTTTTTCCCTATTGTAGACAGAGAATCAACCGTCTCATAATAGATATCCATACGTGAAATTAATATGGAATAGTTACAACACTGTAAATTCATGCCCTGCCACACAGGGCTAACTTCCTCACATGGACAAACTCTTAGTAATAGTGGGAAATACTGACCATCATTATTAGCTCTGTATAAAGTTTTATCTTAGTGCCTAGATGCTACAGTGACTGCCATTTATAATAAAGCCTAAAATAACTATGTGCAAGGAGTTCTGTCCCCTGGGTATGTGTTTTGCCAACAGAAGAAATCTCAGTAGCCGTTAGGTTAAGATGATCTCTTGATTCTGTGTAGAGATGAGCCTACTACTTGCTTCTGTGTTAGCTGTCTCCACTCTGTCCGAGATACCCGTTATCTTCATATGAAAATACTAGACCAGCTTAATCATCTTATATGAATACTAGGAGGAAATCTGCTACCCACAGTCAAAGTATATTCTTGATATATAGCAGTACAGCTAGCCTGACCCATTAATTTTATCGTATCTCATTAATCTTGCCTGAAGTGCCTCAGTTAGTTCTAGTGTGTTGTTAGGGTCAATTAAGTTGAGCTGGCTGGAAGACTTCATTCACACAGTGACTTTCTGAAATGAAGGACAGATGTGAAGTAAGCACGTGTTTTGTCGTCTTGTATCTAAGTCAGCAGTTGAAGTTATCACCGAGTCACTAAAACTGCTTTAACTGAGTAAGACTATTGTAGTTAACCAAACCACTGTCACTGCTATCAGTAATCTATATGCTGGCGTTCTAAGTCTTCACCTTTTCTAAAAAAAAAAAGGTTCAATTATACACAGTGTTTGTAAATCAGAAGTTACTTGAATAGATTATATCATGATACTTTCTAATCAAGTGTATGCTACAGTATGTGTATATAAGAATTTGTGTGTCTAAATATACTTGTAGCTAAATGTACCAGTTGGTTTAACCTAAAAATTGCTGTCCAGACATAGAAGAATAGTTTCTCTACTTCCAAATGGCTGTGAATGAAAGATGGTGGCAGAACTGCATGGGGGCTGGTAAAAGGCCGTCTGTGAGATGTGCAGGGTCTGATTTCTGTGGAAGATAATGTTCCTTGGCCTTCGTGGTCCTTTTGGCTTACTACTGTCTGTAACTTCTGATTTTGTTTTGCTATCTTAATGGGCTCTTTGTGCACAAATCCATTTGTTGGAGGTGTTGATGGAATAAAATAATAATCAGAATAAGGAGAGCAAACAGTCTCTGCATGTAGTAGCTTCCAAAATCTGCCACAATGTGAAACTTGACTGAATTACATAGAATAACACCAATTTTTTTCATTTAATGCTATTTTTAAAGCTGGGAATTGTATTGATAGTTGTTACCACCTTTCAAGAAATAGGTTACAGAATCTTGCATATATTCCTACCTGATTTTCAAGTTGGAGGTAGGAATTGATATAATCCTGAGTCTGGGATCCCGGATGACAGAATTTCTCACATTTCCCTCGAGGCTGCCTTTTTTCCGAGATGGTTTGCCTTCACTGGGGAAAGGAGGGGAAAGCCTTACGGCTGCTTTGGATTTACATGCATTCTGTGTCACTTGCTAGATGAAAACTGTTCTCAGTGTTGCACGTCTGGGTTTTGCAGTGATTGTGGACTCTGTAACCTCAGCTGTTTGAGACATTAGGTGTCTTAATCCCAACTAGATTTTTTTATATAATCAGTGAAGGGGGACAGGATGAGAACAAGTCCAGAGAACGATTTGTCCCGTTCTAAGAGAGGATGAATAATCCCGCTTGCTATTCTGAAAAGGATAAGATTATTTTTTTTAACAGCCTACAATTGTTTTTCAGGTAAAATACAACGATAGTTTTGTTACTTTTCCAGAAGAGGCTTCTGTTACGAGAATCTCTAGTTCTGCCACTGTTCACAATTGCAATCCCAGCAGAAACATAGGCTAACCCAGTATAAATACTTTTAACTGTGTGTATGAGGAAGTGTAAATATTACTGAAATATCCTTTATTATGAATAAGCTACATCTATAAAACAGCTTTTGGCAAATATATTCTAACGTCTTTTAATAACTTCAACTAAATTAAAATTCCAGTTTATTCTTCAAATTGTAGATTACCTAGGCTGTGTTGGGAGGGGCTCCAAGACTCAAATTAACTTGTAATGGATTAGATCTCTGCTTTAAAAGGGAAGATTTCTATTAACATGCAGACCCAAATTCTGTCATTCTCTACTTTTTCAGAAGTGGAGGTACTAATTTGGCAAAAATACTGTTCTTTATCCATGTGAAATTTCACCACATTCAGATGGAAATTATGCCACATAATCGAGCCTTTAGGTTGAGATTAAGCCACCATTTTTTGGCTTGTACCTCAGGATGCATTCAAAATAAGAACTATTTGTGTGGCTCTTTTCTAATTTTCTTTTTTTTATAAGCTATCAGGAACAGAATAAGAAAACAGGGTAAGAACTTAAAGAACCAAATGTCACTAATTTTAGGTACGGCATATCTGTACAGCAGAATCTTTCTTTGGCAGGGGCAGGGGGAGATTTAATGGAAGCTTTTAGTGACGTCTCTGTACCTTGAGTTGCTCTTGAGGTCTATAGTCTTTTCTGGTTGATATGATCAAACATGTGTTCCTCATAGTCTTATCATGCTGCAATCATAATAGCTACACCTGTAGCTAACAGTTCATAGAAGGTCTGTATCTGGTAAGGAAAAACTGTTACCTCTTCACTGGCATTACCAAATGTACCTTGAAACTGAATGAATGGGTGTTGTCCAAAGGTGGTATTTTCTGTTTTGATTTAAAAGTTGGTTGCCGTATGTCATGTTTCAGCATCCTGTTAAAAGGATTGGGTTTTGGAGTTTTGATTGTGGTTTTGTTTGTTTTGTTTTTAAAAAAAAAAATATTGCAGTACCTGGAATTTAAGTTAGTATTATTTCTAATATTTAGAGTTCTGCTCTGATTTGGGTTTCAAATAGAGCTGATACATGTAGCCATTCATTCCAAAATATTACCTTGCTAAGTTTTAAAACAAACAAATAACACAACAAAACCCTAAACAATGTAGTAGTCATATGTTGCAGAAGACATAGAGGCTGCCTGTATGTCTAAGTGAACTTTTCAACTATAACCTAATTGGGCTACCTTTAATGTCAGCATTAAAAAAAAAAAAGATGAAATGTACTGATGCTTAAAAAAACCCAAAAGCATTGTTGCTTATGTCAGTATTTGGCATGAAGTCTAGTTTTCCATGTGTTTGCCAGTAACAGGTTATGAACTTGTTACTTGACTTTTTTCTGAAATCTGATACATCTGCTTCTAAGCTTTGATAGGAGAGAATAAAGTTGATCGTGTGCTGTGAATAAATGTAAACATCTGAGAAGCTTTCATTTGATCAAGTTTATTTCAATACTGATAAGTGTTTTTAGACTTTTGTCTTACTGATACTGAGAAAAAACCAGCCATTTACAGACCTTCAATACTCTTGAGTTACTGAATATGTTTTTAGAAGTGGTTAAAGTGTCTGTACAATAATTGCACTGCTGTTTTAAGTCACTAAGCTACCAGAAAATTTTTAGCTGTAAAAGAAACTAAATTTTTAATGCTTACTTTCCATTTCGTGATCAATGTTAGTCGCTTAATTTACAGCTTTGACTTTTTACATCTCTCTGGGAGACAATCAAGCTAGGTTTTATAAGCACTTAGCACTGTACTGGAAAAGGTTTTAAAACTTGCATCGCTGTTCCTTTAGGGGAGACATGCTTTTGTCACCAAAGCTACATGCTGCTCTCTTATACCTCTGGAAATGTGTGCCAATGAATGACAACTGAAAACAGATTCATTTTTATGTTGAAGTAAAATGGGGTTTTGACCTTTTTTTAGAGCCAGAACTTTAAGCTAGTATTCATAATAGAAACCTTAAAATCTCTAAAAGCTTATTTGAAAACCTTTTAAAAATATTTTAGTTTTCTGATGTATATTCTTATTTAGAGAAGAATGTATTTAAAGCTTTTAATCGGCTCATTTATTTTAAAGCCTAAATAAAATACATAAATTTCATCTTGTTATTAAACATTACTGCTTTTAAAAGTAAATTTTAAGCACTTAAGGAGGCAACTCTATAGCCCTTACTTAAGCAAATCTGCGCAGCACCTCAGTTTTTCAAGTATCTAAGCACATAGCTGCCTTGAATATGTGCTTATTGCCTTGTAGCACGGAAACCTGAGTCAAAGCTGTGACGTTTCGACTTCAATTTTGCTTAAGATTTAGGGTCTCATTCTGCATTCTTAAATACTCACACTGTCATAAACAAATCTTGTAAGCGTGGCCTCTGGGCGGTTATTGGCAGGTTGCGGTTTCTGTAGGAAGCTGTGTGGTATCGGAGAGTTTTGTGTCTATGCAGGTGGGGAGTGGCGCATGCAAGCTTGTTGTTTTGCAGCACAGCATTCCAGTTCCTCCTTCCATACACAGGTATCCTTGGTTTGCGGTGTCCTGCCGCTGTCGTACAAAACGGAACGTTCGCAGGAACAGTGACTGCCCGAGTGAAGTTAAACAGCGGCTGCCTTGTACACTGTTGTGCTATTGCAGTTTTGCATGTTTGTTGAAATACCAGCAAAGACACTTTTTCCCCCTCTAACTTAAATAATTTCAGGGCATATATATTAAGTATTGAACATGCAAGTGTGTTGATTTTTAGTTTTATAAAATGTTAAGTGCACTATTTGGGGACCAGTTCAGGCTTCAGTTATTTTCCACTTAAGTCATTTCAGACTGCAGCACCTGACAACTTAAATATTTTACAGAAGTCTACAAGTAGTTAGACATGACATGTATAATTCGAGTGCCAGACCAAAACTGACATGTGAAATTATCCACTGTGACTTTAAACTTGTAGCTTTCTAGAGCAAAAAAAAAAAAAAAAATACTGTGCCTTAAACCAGTTAATTAATACACTTTAATACACTTTAGCTGTAGCCTGTGGACTTCTGTAGCCTTACATTTGATTTTTGAAGCTGACCAAATATCTGTGTGGATCATACTGAAACTTGGTTTGGGGAAAATACTGTAAAAAAATTTTGACCCCCTTTTTACACATACAGAAATGAAGATTTATGACAAGTAACAGTATATTTGTGGTTTGGAATCACACCAACCAAAGTCCAAAAGTTATAGCTGAATTAGTTTCTCAAGTCTTTCCATTGTGACAAAAAGAAAAATAAGGAAGGAAAACTAGTCTTATATCTGTCTCGACTTGGAAGTGTGTGTGTCAAATTTTTTTTTTTAGGAAATGTTGTTCTTTAATTTCTTCAAAATAAAAACCAAAATTCTCTAATTGTAATTTAAGCAAAATATTATATTTAAGCCATTGAGTATCAATATTTATGCCAGCGTGAGAAGAAAACTGAATGGGGGTGGGATTGGTTAGTTCTATTAAAGGTCCAGAAGTTTTGAATAATGGACTTCACTTTTTTTTGAAAAATATTCATATCTAAAACTCTGAAAGGTTTTAGGGGGGGGAAAGTCTATACCTTCTGTTCTTCTCAGTTCATTAAAGAAAACCAGAAATAGTCAAGATCTTAAAATCTTGGTTTGATATAGTATAAGGATTTCTTAAGTATATTTTTGAATACAAAGAGCAGCCACTGGCTTTCCTTATGTGTCTCTGCAGGATTCTTTGTATGTTTTGAACAAATCTTCCCAAATTGTGACTTTTTTCCTCCCAGTATTAGTACCGTGTAACACTGAATCTTGAATAAAGATGCCATCTGAAAGCTTCTCATTGGACTCTGGATATTTAGATATGCACACAAAGTCCTGCATGTCAGATATCCAAGTAATTGTTTGAAGCAATACAAATCAAAGTTATTAACCTTTTATTGAGAACTAACTTGAATGTGGCTACTACAATGCTGCTGACACTGTGGCACAACAGATAACATGCACGTTTTGTGTCTTCCCTGTTACTTCTGTATGCTAGTTTAGGACTTATAAAATCTCTCATTCTGGTGACCTAACTTCTTTCTTTTGTGATGACATTGTTTCAGTAACCCTAGCCATTGCTAATTTCCTAGCTACAGGAATATTCTAGTATTAACATCACTGAGAGAGCAGAACTACCTTTAAGGCTTTTATGTATTATGTCTAGAAAAACTGTAACCTAGGTTTAGTAACTTGACTCCCTACTTAGCTTTTAATTGTTTTTCCAAGCACAAAGACAGAATAATGCTGGCCAAAATACCTGTTTTGGGTAATGAGGTGTGTGTGCACACTGGTTTTTTGTTTTGTTTTAAGAGGACTTAAAACTTTGAAGAACACATGTAATTTTGGAGAAAATCTATTGCTTCACAAGCAACTGGGTTTACATGTTTTTAACTTCCTTTTTTTCCAGTTCTTACAGAGCTAGCGTAAATCTGGTGTTGTAGGTGGAGCTAACTCTACAAGAGATGTTGACGGGGTCTTACCGAGAAGTGTTTGACTAATGCTATAATAAATTATTGTCCTTATTAAAATGCTTATAACTGAATTCTCAGATACAGGTCATGCAATACGCAATAAGCTTTGGCAAAGGTCTTGTCTTGTGAGATGCTGAGAAACTTTGGAGAATAGGTATCTTCAGCTAATGTTGAAATTGCTGAAATCTCAGAATCTTTTAAAACCGTGCTTTTAGATACTGGTACTTTTTTGTTGAAGTAGAGGGCAACTTGAGTGGGAGCTACTCTGGGGCGTTTGTATTCTGTTTGATTGTTTCCCTGTCTTCAGTATATGCTTCACTTTTTTTTTTTTAAACCTAAGCATGCATGACTTAAGAGTACACTGTATAGCATATGCTTTGTTAAATAAACACTTCTGTATACTTTTGTATGGTGTTCTAACATGGTTGCATTATACAAATGGTTGTAATTCACAAAAAGTGCCACTTACTGGTCATACTCTGTAGAGTGTTGTGAATGTTACTTGTACTTCTGTTGTACAAACACGCTAATGAGTGTCGTGATGAATGTTTGCCTTTAGTCTTTGCTCAGGTACTCATGTGGAGCAGTTTGGTGCTTTTCCTTCTAATTTGTAATACTTGGGATTCTAAGCAGAAAATAAAACTAGTGAACAAAAGTGTTGTGGTTAGAGCAGTATTTTAAATAACAGACACTTTTTTTTTTCCTCATCTTAAATGCAATAAAGATCATACTTGATGAAGATTCTCTCAATATCTTGAGTCGCGTACCTTAGGCTGCTATACCTGCCTTACTATCATGAATGGGAAATGCAATAAAATGGAAAAGTTTGGTGAATAATATAGTTTATACAGAGCATCATGTATAAAAACTGTCCTCAGCTAAACTAATCTGGTTTAAATTTTTACCTTTTTGAAGTAACTCGCATGAAACTGAACAAATGATGCTATGAGCATTTTCAGCTTCAGTGCAATTTAATTCAAACATATGAATATTACTTACTGTGCCATAAGGGCTATATAATTAGTATAGCCACTTTCAAAAGATTCGGTTTACTGAAGATGTGTGTCTACATACCTACTTTGTCAAGAAAACCTAGTGCTTAAATTTGGCTGCATTAAAAAGGCAGCACACTAGCTTGGAAAACATTTGTTAAACTAGTTACTGTCCTCAAAGGAGGATGCAATTTTGTTCCAATAGTGTAACTATACTAATAATATTTGAATATGACTCTGTTGCAGTTATATTTGACTTTCACTGAAGGAAAGAGCTATAATGAAATTATTTAACAAAAAAAACCCAAACAAAAAAACACCAAACCCCACACATTAAAATGAGCACTAAGTCTAAACAGACTTTTCACTCAGTTTCTCAAACACTTTTAGCTCAGGAAGCAACAATACAAATTTGTAGGCTTTTGTTTTTAAGAGGGCTCACAGAAAATATAAGCTGATTGAGTATCTTGCATATCTGCATGCTTCGTCAGTCAAACCAAACTCCCTAAATTCTTGCGGTAATAGAATTTGTTTCAAATTTAGACTTCTTTGCTATGTTTTACTAGCATATATTCCCCCCCCCCCTTTTTTTTTTCTTTCAAAATAAAAGTAATAAAAGAATTGGAGTAGGTGTGTATGTGTAAGAAACCCACCTGCTGTTCTGGCCTTTTTTTACCTTTTTTTAAAGCTAATTAAAGAACTAAAATCTAATCCCAAACTGTAAACTGAGCCTTTTCCCTTTCCTGTCACTTCCTCTAGTGGAACGTATTTCTACTTCTGGTTGACTTAGAAGGTAAATTACACACAAAATTAAAGTAGAAATAAGTATCTACCTAGAAAATCAACAAAGAAAGTTCCCTTGCACAGGACCTGCTTTTTATAAGTTCTTTTGTTGCTGCTGCTGTTCTGGTTCTTGGGTCTACTCACTGGAAGTTGTCTATTATGAAAAGTAATTGATGGCTTTTCATGGATTTTCTCTTGTGTATGTGTGATTTTATTATTTTTTTATTATTATTCCAAGTCTGTAGGATAACATACAAGCTGGATAAATTGACTTGTGTTTTTATATGTTACTGCAGTTATGAAAATAATTCTGCTAGGATTTTGTTTAGTGTGTGGTTAGTGAAGTTTGGATGTTCACAACTTTGCCTGCCTGGAAGGGTGGTGTTATGGTTTTGGTTTGCTTTCAAAGTTTAAACAAGAGACAGACATAAAGCTTCTAGTCAGAAATAAACATCTATAATCTGGAATAAGTTAATGGCCAAAAATCTTTAGTTTAAACATGTCTATTTAGAGCTCTACTTTATGTGATACTAACTGAAGTATCATCTAAATAGTGGAGAGAAGACTGTAATGAAATCTTAAGCAAAAAATCTGAGCAGCTGTTAGATGAAGAATGCTATGAAATAAAGCCCAGGTTAATTAGCATAGCCCTCTTTGCAGTCTTTGTCTCAGTTTCTAGTCTGACGGGAAGATACTGCCTGCCAATAAAGTCAGGGTAGGAAAGCAACACTCCCAATTAAAACGTTATGGTTTTGGACCTTGAAACAGACCTTAAATTGCCCCCTCTCTCTCCAGCATCCAGAAAATTATATACCTCATCTTACTCAAAAACCATTCAACCAGCTATAGTTATCTGCTAGTCATCATGCCGCAGATATGGCTAACTAATTTTCATTAAAAGTAATATTTTGATAAAACTCTTTTATCTCTACTGGGATTTGTTTTTAACATGCTATATGCTTACCAGCGATTTTCTGCAACATGGATTAGGGAGGAGGAATTTGCACTGCGCTGTTCGATAGCAACAGGTCTTAATACTCTTAAGGATGAAATTCTCAAGGGTCTTTATGTCATGGATGGAAATGGAATCATTACTGTATTTTTGAACTCCTGCTAACGTCATTGACACCCACCTACAGTCCACTAGAAATATAAGTGCAGAGATCGGTTTGTTCGCAGATTACAAGGAGACTAACCAAGAAGGGGCAAGCCAGAGCCAAATTCACTGGTAAGCTTTATTTTAAAGAATGTGAAAGGGAGAATTACTTTTTTCTTCTTTTTTCCGCCTTCAATCAAGTTTTGAAATGGGTCTTTAGTTTATTATGCCAGGTTGTATTATTATTGCACTTATTAATATATGTAGTACCATTTAATTTCATGCAATTTTAAAAATGGAGCTATCTGGATCTCAAGCCATATTTTTGCATTCTCCTTGGAGCGCACAAAGATCTGATGCTGTAACTGATTAGCCAATGAAAATGGCTGCGTGTAATAACAACTCTAAATTTACAAATGTAAATATTTTGTGTTAAATGTCATAGTAGTCCCTCCCAAAAATAAAACCCAGTGTCTAGGAATAGCTTTGGTATGGGAAACAATTCTTTAGAATAATTTGTTCTACCTTAATGTACTAGGAAAACAAAAAATAGTCGCTAGCGCACAGGTGTAACCTGCAGGAGGCAGGTCTTCCTTGCCACGCATAAATTATTTCCAGCACTCCGCTGGATTGTCATGCTTGCTCTGTTTGTTACCAGCGACAGCTCTGTAGAACTTAAGAAGTCTGGTTCATTGTCCTTCTTGCAGATAGTCTGTTATCTCTTCAACATGTGGAAAGTGGTGCTCCTGGGTCTGTACACAGTATTGGCTGTGAGAGGGCTGGCAAAGGGTGCTCCTTTCCAACCAGAAGAAAAATGGAAGCCTCTAGATAACCCTAGAAACAGAGACCTGGTAAGGAAATGCTGCAAGAAAGATAGCCTACATTTTTTTTTTGGGGGGGGGGTTTATTTTCCATCATGAGAATTTCTGTCTTCTAAATTTAAAGGTAAGAGAGGTAAGAGTGGTCCTTTAAGTGCAGCATTAGTAACCGCGCCCTTTGTAGAGTCAATAACCACAGCTGGATGAGCATTCCTCAGTCAAGATGTACCACTTAACTGAAAAAAATTTCTCGGTCTGCAGTAATGTATAAAACTTCCTTCTGTCTCCATCCAGCAGCTTTAGGTTTTTAAAAAAGCATTTTGATTACACAACCACTTGTTGTATGAAACAGAAGAGGAGTGAGTATTCCGTTTCTCTCCAGTGTGTACTCTGTTAATTGCATGTTGTTTTGCCTTCTGGGAGTACAAGTTCACATCTGACACATTGTCATGAATCGTGGCTAAAGATCTGAGAGTTCATTACAGCTAAGAAAATACCATTAAGAGAACATTTGCAAGACCTTATAAGAAATTTGTGAAGGAAAAAACCCCAATTTCCCACAACTCTTCACCACTGTTTTAAGAACCATTAATTTCTACTTTTAAGCAATCTGAGAGGCCAGTTCAAATCAATTGCCCACTGTTGCTAACTCTTTAGAGAACATGTCTCTTAGAGAAACACGTAACAGAACTCTGCAAGGGTTTTGCTGTGCCTGTTTTATAAGGAGTAAAGTTTAAATCCTCTGTGGTTCAGTGGGGAGCATCGGTGATGAGTAAACAGTTGGATGCTGTGGACACGTCTGGCTGGAGCAGATATGTCTGAATTATTTTGCCTATATTGTACCAGTTTATGATCAAAATAGAGGATTTCATCCCACACGGGAACAAATATTATACCTACTTTTTGTCAGTAGAAATAATTAATCTCTGTTTGGCATGCTCTATTTTCACATATGCAATATGTTCAGTTTTTCAGAACGCTCCAGGCTTATTTTTCGGGCAGGGGTCTCGATCTCAGAAAGTTTCCAGCGACTTTCACTATGAACAATGAAGGACCGAGGCCCGTCATGTTCTACTCAGATCCTATTGCTTCTGCGTTTGCAGATTATGAAGAAAGGAAAAATTCTTTTCCGAGTTATTTCAGAGGCTGAAAGATGCTGCTGACCAAGGTAAAAGAGGATGCTTTTTCCTCTAATGTTGTTACATGTAACCAAGTGAAAGATTTGGATTCAAGTGATTCTTACTTCTGTCTGAAGTATAAAAACAACTCCTTTTTCAGAAGAAATTAAAAATGTAGTACCTCAACTCTTGTCTAAAGTTGGTTTAAAATTGTTGAGGTCGAGATTTATAAGGTATTTACTGCTTTGGTAAAATAACACATGGTGCTCGTGCAGACCTATGTAGACTATGCTTTTTTCTTTTTTCCTTTTTTCTTTTTCTCCCCTATTTCATGTGGTGAAGAATTCTGAAAACATACAGATAATAGAGAACACAGGTTTTATTTAGGTACTTGGTATCAGTAAAATTATGAATTGAGGCTAATGGTTTCCTGTCATATATGTATATTAAGAAAATTAATTTAGACTTAAGATACTGCACTAACAAAGCATACGTTATCTTTTACATCTTTGTCTACTCATGCCGTTATCCTTTCCTACCACTAAAATTAAAGGTTGATAAAAGGATTGCACCTCTCTGTAAATATGAAATAAAGCGGGTCAAGTGTGCATCATCAGTAAATCCAGACAGCTACTTTATCTATGTATAACCATCCTCTGTAACAAATAAATCCTTTTATATCTCACTTTGAGAGCCAGTGAGTACTGGGAATTCTGAGGCAAGATAAATCATTGTTATCTCCCGTTTTTCAAATAGTTGAAGATTTCAGTGAGATTTGAATCTAAGCATTTTAAAAGAGATTAATTAGTAATCAATATTCACCTCAGGATTTTGAGCTCTGCCCTGCTCTCTGCCTGCTTAACCACATCTCGTTTTGTAACCCGAAGCACAGCCCCGCTGTCCTTCACCCTGAGTCAGGGCAGAGACCGCACCCAAATCCTGACCCCAACTTCTCTTTCTGCCACATTTTTGGGTCAGGGCAAAAACCAATTGCACCGCACCTGGGCACGGCGTGAGGCACGTGAGGGGCCGTTCGGAGGGGTGCCGTACCGTCTGGGAGAGCTACAGCACCAGTGGTGCAAGCGGGTTTTGCTGGGTAGCCCAGGGCGGTCGCTGCAGGTCTGGGCGCGCAGAGGTTCCCGGAAGGGCCGGCTGTGCCCGCCGGGCGGAGAGACGCTGCTGCGCGGGGCTCACACGCTTCTTGTTTTCCCCTTCCTTCCCCCCCCCCCCTTTCCCACCCTTCCCCCCCCCTTTTCCCCCCCCTTCCCCCCCCTTTTTCCTCTTCCCCACCCTTTTCCCCACCCTTCCCCCCCCTTTTTCCTCTACCCCCCCTTTTCCCTTTTCTTCCCTCTCTCCCCCCCCTTTTTCTTCCCTCTCTTTTCCCCCCCTTTTTTCTCCCCCCCCCCTTTCTTTCTTCCCCCTTTTTTCTTCCTTCCTCTCCTCTTTTTCAGGCACCAGCTCCGGAGCTCCCGCCGGCCGCCCCTCCCCCGCGCCCCGCCCCTCCCCGCGCCCCGCCCCTCCCCGCGCCCCGCCCCTCCCCGCGCCCCGCCCCTCCCCGCGCCCCGCCCCTCCCCGCGCCCCGCCCCCCGGCTGTGCCCAGGCCCGCCTCCCCCGCCGCGCTGCTCCCGCCCCGGCACCCGCTGTCCCGCTGTCGCCCCCGCCCCGTGCCCAGCGGCGGGGGTCGGTCCGTGCGCGCCAAGGGGCAGCGCCCAGCGCCGCCCCGTGTCTGTACCGCGCCGTGAATAAACGTCTCCCTTTGGGTTACCGGAACGAGGCCTCCTGAGGTGTTTTGCGCCAGTTCTGCCGACGTTCTGTTACCGGAAGGCTTCTGGTGCCCCGGGGCGGCCTCGGCCGGGCCCTGCCCGCGCCAGGGTGCGGTTTGTACGCTGCAACTGCGGCAGCCCCGGCGTCAGGGGGGGCAGAGCCGGGCCGTACCGGGGCGCTCCCCCGCCCCGCAGCTCCTGGGGCGCGGCCGCCCGGCCCTAGGCGGCGGCGCGGGGCCGGAACTCCTGCGAGCGGGCGCCGTAGCGCGGCGGGCGCCATAGCGGGAGGGACCCGCGTCCTCTCTTCAAAAGTGTTCCCCTGCGGCGGCGGGGCGGTGCTGGCGCCATGTCGGGCTTCAGCCCGGAGCTGATCGAGTACCTGGAGGGGAAGATCTCCTTCGAGGAGTTCGAGCGGCGGCGAGAGGAGCGCAAGAGCCGCGAGAAGGTGCGTGTGTCCCCCCGGGCCCCCCGCCCGCTCCCTCCCGCCGTGGCAGCCGCGGGCCTTGCCTGGCCTTGCGGGCCGCGCCGCTCTCCTCGGCCGCAGTCTGTGCCCGCCGTGCTGGGTATAAATTCGGTGTGTCTGACCGTAACGGGCGAGGTGCCGGCAGAGCCGGGCGCTGCGGGGAGCGGGCACCGCCGAGCCCTGGGGCCTGCAGCCCTGCCCTTGGCAGAAGCTGGCGGTGCTTTCCCCAGGCACCATCGTTAATGTCTTCTGCAGGCCAGAGCAGTGAGCAGAAGCAGGTTTTGATCTAAAATCAGTCCCACGTATGCTACTGCTGCTCCCCTGCCATCTTGTGTGCGGGATCTAAGGAAGAGATCCAGTTCAGCTGTCTGGTAATCACTGTGGCTTCTTGGCGGCAATAAATACAGGGAGACACGGCTTTGTGTCCAAAAGTAAGCAGATGGAGGTATCCTGAGTAATTCTGTGTGCTTGACTGGAGCATTGTAGTTACCTTTCATTTTGCCATCTTTATATGAAAATGCAGTTTATGTGAAAATGCAGCTGAATTTCTGCATTTCCTGGTCTTCAAAGGGCAAATCCAGCAGAAATCAGTCATAGAGGGATGAGCGATATCCCAGGGCAACCTTCATACCAGATTAACAAGTGCTGGTTTGTATTTTAAGAAAGTTACCAATACTTGACAAATCCTTTTAGAAGCCAGCCTTTTAAAACACAAAAGGAAATATCAATCAGCTGTATCATCTTGCCTCCCTCTAATGCCGAATAAGCAATGAACTAGTATCTTTGGTGAAAAGTAACGTGAACAGTCACCACTGGAGTCACCTCACATTGATAAGAATGTCTTGAAAGCAACTAATGCTGGGATTTGTTGGTTTAAAAATACAGTACTTATTCCACCTGATTCACTAGCAATGCATGAGCTGGAAACCCATGTTCTAAATGCTAATTGTAAATATTAGGGGAAGTACCAATGAATCATACTATAAAGCTGCAAACTAATATTGTTGGCGTGTGTAGGATGGTGAAAATGCTGAGGAAGCCACTGAAGATGTAGAGGCTCCGTCTTCATCCAGAAAAGCATCCGGGAAATCCCAAAGTCAGGATGAAACCGATGGTAAATGTTAACGTAATCATTTGTATTTAAAAGGTCATTGAAGGCGTTTGCTCTTTCACAACTGAGTTTTTCTAAATACCTGGCTGCTTCTTTTGAACCTGCAGGTACTGAAGCACATTGTTAGAATGTTTATCTTTGTAGGATGTTCTGAGTCATAGCAGGGGTTTAACTTTGTTCAGTGTTTCTAAGGGACTGGAGCTGGCCAGTTGGCCATCTTTTTCTGGGAAACATTCCATTTTCCCCCTCCTGACTTCTTAACATGTGGCTTCAATTTACCCTCTCTAAAGTTACAAATAATTCAGAGTCTTTAACTTATCTCACTCTTCTCTCTGTTTTGTTTTGGCTTTTTCCTTGTTCATCTTGAACGTTTCAGAATATTTAATGCTGTAGTATGAGCGTTGCTTTCTTCCATTGTCATCTAAAGTGAAATAAAATAGCTAAAACCAAGAGGGGTTTTTTTTTTCTCTTTTTTTTTTTTTTTTGGTGTTTTTTCTCCTGCTTAGTTGTTCTTTGGTCTGTTTGGAGTGCCTGCCTTTATCCTCATTTTCTGCTGGATGTTCCTAGCTACAGATTCCTTGGCTGTTTTTTTGGGGTCGTCCGTCCCCGTCCCAGTCTACTCCCCCCCCCCCCGCAGTTACTGGGATGGTACTATCTCCTTAGGTGCCTTAGCAAAATAAGCGTAACTTCCTTGGGGTTCTCACATAGTGAAAGGACTTGCAGGAAGTGGTCAGAGCAGCTCTTCTCTCTTTAGTTTGTCAGTGCCTGTTGATCCCGTACTTCAAGTTCTGGATTTGAGCTTGGGATTTAGTGTTGCAGTCTGTTTCAGACACCTTCTCTTCAGAGAGATGCTCTCCATGTGCCAGTCAGGGCATACTCTTGTAGGATTGCCAGTGCTGTGAGATAGCAAAGTGCACGTTTTGATCTCTTTGTGTTTGTTCTTCTGCAAATTCTTGTCATTCTGGTTGGTTGGTTGGTTGGTTGACTTTTTCTTAAATTTCAAAAATAGGCCTGAAATTGTCTCATTTAAAATCTGCACCAGTGGTGCCTTGATTTTGAAAGTATGGCTAGACCTCATCCTAGAAGGACAGAAAATGAACACTGAAGTGTGCTTGGAGCCAGATAACTGTGCTTCCTTATTGACCACTTCTTTTTGCTGATGTCTCTGAAGTACTTCCAGCCTGCTCTTTTCTGTTCTGTATTCCACCCAGTCTGCACATCACCATCATCTAAGAAAAAAGGGTATCCTGATAGATTTGTGTGATAGTGTTACTTCTGCTCCTACTACGAAGAGCATGGAAGACTCAAGAGCATTCAGAATCAAGGAAGCATTGATAATATTTATCGCTATTTTAAGAGCTGCTATTAGACTTAGGACATTCAGAAGAAAAATGTTAGGTAAAGGTCATTGTTAAAGCCACTTTTGATACGTGAATCTTCAGAACTAATCTGCTTCAATCTTCAGATGATTCCTGCAGCCGAGAAGACTGAAATAAAAGGGAAATAAAATCAATAATCAGGGTTTTTTAGATGGGAGGAAGAAAAGTCTTGATTTTTAGATACTTAATATCCAATCTAGAATAAAAATAACCCAAAAGGAAACCATAAACTCAGGTGAGGTACCCAGTTGCCTCTTGTTTATGAGCAATACACGATAGACTTATTTTTCAGTCCTAACCTGATATTGTGGTTATTCTTTTATCAAACTTCTAGGTGCCCAATCCTAGAATCATAGAATGGTTTGGGTTGGAAGGGACCCTAAATATCACCTAGTCGCAGCCCCCCTGTGATGGGCAGGGACACCAGTCCCCCAGCTGAAACTTTTAAATGCTGCAGGTTTTGATATTTTGCATAGGTACAGACTTGTGGGAGGTTATAACCCTGGGTTAACTTCGTAATGAAAAGTTGTAATTAAAAAATGTGAGGTGTTTTTTTTTTTAATTATATATCCAAAAAAAATATGCTTAAAGCATATATGGCATCATATTCATCCTTATTTTAAAGATTTTTTTTATTTCTTTTTCTGGGGAAATGTGAATAATCTGGATTTTGCATTTATACACGTTGAAAGGTACTTATTGTCATGGATAGAGTGGTTACAAGATCTTGTTTTAAATTACTTCTAGAAGTCGGGTGCTGGACTGTCGTTAGGTATAATTGTCTGCTCACTTAGCCTCTTCAGCTGGAAAGCTTTATTCCATCCATCCAGTTCAGTGCCTGAAAATTGCTTAATATGCTTCTCTTGTATGGATTGAGAAAAATCTTGAATTGTTGCTTTATTCTGTGTGTTCCTGCATGCTTTCATTTCAGATATCTAAAAAATGTTAGAGGTTGGTGTATGCTAAGCATTGGTGATGAATCACGCAGAGTTTTAGAACCAGAGGTTGTTAATAGTTTTTCTGCATTTCTGCAGGCCTTTTTCATATAAAATAGCTGTTTCAAGTAGGCTACTAATTACGAACAATGCAGTTTTCTCTGCATTTGTCCTGATAAGCAGCGTGTACTCTTGATGATATCGTAAACCTTTCTTGCTTCTTTCTTAACCAGGAGAAACTTCAGATGGCGTCAGTAAATCTGTTCATCGGGTCTTTGCATCCATGCTTGGGGAAAATGATGATGAGGAGGAGGATGAAGAGGAAGAGGAAGAAGAGGAAGAAGAAACCACTGAGCAACCCACAGCTGGAGATGTTTTTGTATTGGAGATGGTACTTAATCGAGAGACCAAGAAAATGATGAAAGCAAGTATTTAAACTTTCACGTAACTTTCCTGTATCTCCTGCAGCATAGTGCATAAATGCCACTTTATGTGATTTTTAGCTGCTTGCTGAGAACCTGGCCTGAAAAATAATTCTGTGTAGGATACTAATGCTTATGGTGGTGTCACCTGTCTTTGTTTTTTTGAGATTTACTGTAGAGTACCGTTTGAAAACTTTCAGAAATAATGAAGTGAGTTTTTCTAGTGTCTGGATGATATTTGTGTTACATATCTGAGTTACTGTGTCAGTTCTGAAAATAAGCAAACATTTCAGTCAGTCATTTAATATCGTTAGTACTAAATAACTTGTTATTAGGTTGTGTTAGACACAAGTGTGATTGATGTCTCGTGAATTTGGGCACTGCTGAATCCTTGGTAGAAACAATACCCCTTTTCCCTTTAGGAGAAAAGACCTCGCAGCAAGCTTCCTCGTGCTTTGAGAGGTCTGATGGGAGAGGCCAATATCAGGTTTGCTCGAGGAGAGCGTGAGGAGGCTATTCTAATGTGCATGGAAATCATTCGACAAGGTAGGCTAGAATGGTAAAACTTCTTGGCTCTAAGGGCGGGGTGAAATTGCGATGGTGCATCAGAAAACTCAGTATGGCTTCACTGATGATGAAAAATACTCGTACAAGGAAAGTCACTGTATAAGAAGTGTGGAATTAAGAATACATGGTGCATTTCCTATATTGTTTTGCTTATGAAAGGAAACTAGCACCCTAATTCTGCAGAGGCCTGGCCTTTGCTTAGCTTTATCCAGTTTGCTTTTATTGTCTTTGTAGAACCAGGGTATAATCGTTGGCCTAACTTACAGTGTAGGATAATGCTTGTAAATGGTTGTTGTTATATTCGGTTAGGCTGTTTAATAATTTACAAAAAGGAACTAGAAGCTTGTCTGCAAGTTTTTTTCTGAATTTAAACACCAATGGTGGTGTTTCATATAATTCTGCTGTCTGTTTTTGCAGAAAAGCAAGTTGTTTTTCAAGGTGGTTTTAAAATAATAGTTCTTAATCATTTTTTTGTCTTGCACAGCTCCTCTTGCTCATGAGCCGTTTTCCACTCTTGCCATGATCTATGAAGACCAGGGTGATATGGAGAAGTCGTTACAGTTTGAACTGATTGCAGCTCACTTAAATCCAAGTGATACTGAGGAATGGGTTAGACTAGCAGAAATGTCACTGGAACAGGACAATATCAAACAGGCTGTTTTTTGCTACACAAAAGGTAGCGTAGCATCTGTTTTAATCATGTAAAATAAATGTTAGGTGCTAATGGCAATCATTTTGTTTTCTTCTGCTTTCTGCTTTAGTTTGCTAAGATTCTGGTACCTCTGTCTGGACTTTGGTAAAAGATTAGTGACTGTAATACCGGATGTCATGTTCTTACAGAAACCTTGTGCGTGTCCAGTAACATTCATGTAGTCAGGGAAATAAGCGTGAAATCCATTGTTGCCTTTTCCTCAACTAGGCTAGTAATACGCTTTTTCTTGTAGCTCTGAAATACGATGCAACCAATGTGCGGTACCTGTGGGAGAGGTCGAGCCTGTATGAGCAGCTGGGGGAACATAAGTTGGCCATGGATGGCTACAGGCGTATTTTGAACCTCCTGTCTCCCTCCGATGGAGAGCGCTTTATGCAGTTGGCCAGAGACATGGCAAAGTAAGTTAAAAATATTGCGATTTGGTTTTCCAGGGTTTCTCAAAAGCTGATATTAATAAACTGTACAGCTGATTCAAGCTGGGTATGCAGCTGAAATCAAGGAATGCAGGTGGTTTTGGTGGGAGTGACCCCCCCACAGGCATGCACCCCCCAACTGTTGTGATGTTACCAAAGGCTGACATGTGGGAATTGTCCTGGGTAGGATCAATGCATCATCTTAGAAGTGTTCCATTCTTTTACACTAAGAGAATAAAATGCAAACACTGAGCATTGGAAAAATGCCTACAGTGGACAATTGTATACAAATGCAGTATGTTTTTTAACCGTATAATATCACTAGAGACCTGGAAACCTATTGCCAGCAAATCTGAATGAAACAAAATATTCGATCCGCAATAGGAACCATCGGCAACAGAATGTAGTTTATATGTGATTTGTCATTTGTTTCTGGAGCCAGTAGAAGTCTGCCTCCCTTTTTCTGCTGAAGAGAGCAGATCAAGTCATGGACGCTTGCCTGAGGCAGGGAAGGCTGGTGATTAAGGCCTGTAGCTCTCTTATGGTAGTTTTTAGGAAGTTGTTTAACTACTTTGTATCTCAGCTTTCTCACACATAACTTGTAGTAAGCTGTTGTTGACTTGTTTCAGAGCAGTTTTAAGTCTTTTGATGTTTGTGGCTGTGAAATGCACCGAAAAAATGCAAGGCAGTGTGTTGTAACAATGTTGTTGTTGAAGGTTTTCCTGAAACTAGGTTAATGTGATACAGTATTGATACCTGGCTCCAGGTTGGGGATACTGTGGTGAGAACTCCAGGAATGTCCTAACACAGGGGGAAAAAAACATGGTAGTTCTTTGAAATTTCTTTGAAATACATAAAAATTGTCAACAGTTGTAAGGGAAGGAAAAGCACCCCCTTTCTCACTGTCTTTTGTAACTTACTCTTGCTAATGAAAATATTTGCTAATAGGCAAAAATAAAATAAATATGAAAATCCTTTCGCTAGTGTTCAAAGTACATATTGTCAGTTATCTCAAATACTTATTGTCTGATACCTGTGTTTTGTAGGAGTTATTATGAAGCAAATGATGTAACCTCTGCTATTGAGATAATAGAAGAAGCCTTTGCTAAACACCAGAGCCTTGTCTCCATGGAAGATGTTAACATCGCAGCTGAACTGTGTATTTCTTCCAAACAGTATGACAAAGCACTGGCGGTATGGAGAATTAAATGCATTTCTGTATCGTGTTCGGCACCTCCTTACAAGTCAGGATGTGCAGTTTATGTTCCTATAGTGCTTAAATATGGTCATGTTTCTATAGTGGTAGAGCTGATCAGGTACAGATTGCTTGCTCTTAGTTCTGTAGTACTTAGCATTGAAGTTAACAGCTTGATTTAAGAACCTGGGGGCTGATAGACCTGTATGCTGTTACAGGCTTAAAATCTGGGGACCCTTCCTTTCCTTCTCTACAATTGCTCTAATCTTAGTAGCCAGAGAGGACCACGATCTGGTTTTGTGAGTGCTACCAGCAAAGGGTGTTCCTTAAACTGAAGGTTAAAAGGGCGACACAGAATGGCCTCATGGTTCAAACGCAGACCGTTGTGCTTTATCTGGCATACCCGTGTTATGGCTAAGAGTGCATGGGTTAAGCATCAAGCATGCGTTCCAGAAAGGCGATATGTCTTGACTCTAAAGGATTAGGAATTGGAGAAGACAGCATATCTGCTTTCAGTTTATTCTGGGGGTGTTAACCTTCACTTTTGAGGCCTGTTTCTGAGATGATTTGGTCTGGCTTTGAGAGGAAAGACTTTAGTATTGGGCCATTGTTATCCTTTCCAAGGTAGATTGAAGAGACACCATTAGTAGGGACTTTCTCCATGTTAACATTCTCATTTTCTGATGTTAAACGATCTCCTTTCCCCCCGCCAAGATTTTATTTAGCTCACTGTCTATCAGTGCGAAGCCTCATGAGCCTGCAGACAACTCCTCTGACCCTTCTCTGTACTTCTACCTATTTTAAAAATCAAACAGTCAATTTTATGTACCCAGCATTTAGCTGCCAGATTTAGTAATACAGTCCTCAGCTGCAGAACTGCTCCCCTGTTTCTGCTCAATGGTTCTCCTCAGGTCTGTTCCTGTGACGGTGTTTCTTGTTCTTGGAAAGCTGAAATTGTATTTGAGCTGGTAAACTGAGCCTTTAAAAAATACACCTGAATACACCCGTCTGGGATGTTCCTCTAATGGCCATGTACTCTGCGTTTATCACTCTTGTTTTGGCAACAATAATGACTGAAATACGTTTAAATTCATGGACAAAATACCAAACTGCATTGGGTCGCAGACAGTGGTCCTTTACACTTGTGCGTTCCCCCTCTCACAGCTCCCTGTTGGCAAGTGAATGTCTTGAACTGTGCGTCTTTGATTTCAATTTTTTTTTAATTAGTTGTTCTATTGAATTGTACCGATTTTATTGAGGTCATGATGTGTATGACCAGGGCTGTTGTAAAATTTCTGTACGTAGCTATGAATTTTATTCAGTTATTCCTTTTTAACTGAGGCAGACCTATGGTTTCCTTGCAGGGTGTTAGGCTGAGGAATCCATGGAGAGCTGAGCTATTTACTCAGTGCTTTGCTTTCTTTTTCCATCTTCCAAAGGCATTAAAAGTAGCTATAAAGGTTAAAACCTTTTCTAGTTGTGATGAAAGTAACTGTTGTATTTGCTAAAAAGATGCTGATTGGATCATCTTAAGTAGTCCAGAAATAGCAGACAGACATAAGGTGATCAGACTCAGTACTGGTCAACTAACCCCATGTGAAATGAATGCAGCTTTTCTTATAACTTTTGCGATGTCCAGAACAACTGCCATGTGAGCTGGTTACTCCAGACATCCTTTAAATCATTAAATTGATCCAAGTTACTTGTCTGTTTTAGGTTATTACAGATTTTGCAGGAATTGTACTTGAAAAGAAAGTATCGGAAAAAAGTCCGACAGAGGAGAGAAAAGGTAAGTAGCTAACGAGTGGTTAGTATGACCCTGCTGTTCATCTACTAGGGCATCTTTCTTTCCATTACCTTTTCAACTCCTGAGTATATTTTGATGCATGTTTTCTCTTTTGAAACTTTTCAGTGTTTTTAATGCATTACATGGCATGACCTCAGCTTTCTGTGAGGAGTTAACCCTGATGTCCAGTTAGCCCTGCTGACTCATTAAGGACAAGGACTGCTCTCCAGGCAACTGGAGGCCTTTTAAAGCGCCGAACATTCCTCTGAGTGTTCACATCAGACCAGTTATTTCTGCCAGCTAAATAGCTTCTGAAAAAAATTGCATGAGCTTAGTGGCATCTATACTCAAGAGTATCAATCTTTGACCTGAGACTAATATTCACAAACCCTACTTCTGTTAAGCATTTAAATGTTTTGGTATATACAAATGTAGGGATGTTAGCTTGTAGTTGAATGAAGTACGTTGTCTTTGAGAAACCTGCTCTGTGCAAGTCATTGCTTACGTTTGAAAACGTTGGGCTGTAGAGCGATCGCGGCGTGCCAACTCCATAAGCAGGCATCTGTTCTACAATTAAACCAGTTGGTTGGTTCAGCAATCCGGTCCAAATGCAATGTAGGTGTAAACTCCGTCTGTGGGCTTTTTGCTTTAATGGACCAGGTCAAAATACACTTGATCAATGAACAGCTGTCCTGATAGAGACTTCTAACAGGTAATTTATAAGAAGACTATAATGAGTCTAGGAATTGTAGCACAGCATTGCCGAGTTACCTGTGGTATGCAGTTGGTTAAGACAAAGCTTCTGAAGTACGCTCCTTGCTTGGTCCCTCGCCCTCAGCCGCTTTATACCTTTCTTGACTGCTTCCTGCTCTGCTGTCCTTCCAAAAAAAATTAAAAAAAATATATCTGCTTCTCAGAGTAAGCTACCAATTGATTATGGATTCAAAAGGAAGTGACTTTTGGCTTAGCTGGTGCTTCTAGGGTAATCTGCTCATCTTTTTAAGAAGATGCAGGGGCAGTGGGAGAAACTCAGGAAAACCAGGAGACAGTGGCTGACGACCAGAGTCATCCAGTTGCAGAATCCAGTGCTGCAGGTAAGTAATTTAATTTTTTAATTGCGTACATGTCTGCAAACTGATCATACGCTCAGGAGCCTGGTTGCAACCATATAAAAACAGTGAAAGACTTCTAACAGCAGAGAAATAGGGCTTCATCCAGAAAAGGTTTCCTGTGTACTGTCTTCCTGAGTTAGAACTTACTTCTGACCCAGCCAGCCACCAAAGCCAAAAGCATTCTCCCAGGGCCTACCCACTTTGAAAAGAAAATCTTTAATTTTGTAAGAATGTATCAGTAGGTGAATAGTTACTGTCATGCTGGGTATTAAGATGTTCAGAGAAATGACGAATTAATCTGCACTTTGTGCTTTGCAGTAGTTAGATGGGGGTATAGAAGTAATAGGGAAGCCTTATGTCAGAAATCAGTTTTTTCAGGTCATAGCAGTCATCCTTTGAATGTCTGGTATAAGAATGAAGATGAAGGAGAACTTAAACAGGGAAGTTAAGGAGGTGTCATGACTGCATGTGAAAGAAATCTGATAATGGAGTTTTACTATGCGACCCGAAACGTGCTGGTGTTGTCGTGGGTAACTGCTTGGTCTCATCTTTGCCTTCTCATCAGATTGCATTCTGTGTTGCGTAGGGTTCTGTACTTAACAGCGTTTTCCACTGTATACAGCCAGATCCCTGCTACACAGGACTTACCCTGTATTAAGGTATTTGTTCTTATTAAGCTATTTCCTTCAAAAAGCAGGGAGAAAAGGGGACAGGTGCACAGATTGCTAAAGGAAAGCTTTATGAAGCAAGGACATCTTAAGAGGGCAAAGGTGTAAGCACATCCTGCGACACCCTGCTGTTGGAATCAGTGGACAATGATAGCACTTGATACTTCACATGATATTAGTAGAATCAGAGACAGCAGGAAAAAGTTGTTCCAACTGTCGGGGAAAGGTATAAAAGGAGAGAGGCCAGGCCTACACTGACATTTGCTAGAGTCAGTGAGAATGTTTTTTCTTCAGTGGAGCTGAGCATGGCCTGGAGGGGATGTGTAGCTTGTGAAGTGCTTATTAAGGCCTATGCATTGAGAAAGAAATTCCTTATTTTCTCACAGCTGTGGAGAAGGTCAGCTGCTGCATCCCTGAGGGCGTCCCCATAGACATCACAGTCAAGCTGATGGTGTGCTTGGTTCACTTGAACATCCTAGAGCCACTCAATGTACGTAGAAACCGACTTGGAAGTTGGGGGATGTTTTAATAACTCACCAAAGCAAGTCATTTTTCCTGTCTTCGTATGACTGAGGTCATTGAGAACGCTGCAGCAATTCTCCAAGAGAGAAACCTAGCAAAACTCTAACAGTAGAAATACTATTTTTGTTCTTATCAGTTACGCCTCCAGTGGAAGTATTAGGAAAGCCCAGTAACTCGCAGCCTGGGTGCTGTGAGAGGCCCAGGACCGCATTGCAAAGCTGTTGAACACTAAGGAACACATCTTTGCTTTGTTTTAAAGCCCTACTAAATGGGAAGACTGTTCTTTCATAAAGAGCACCCCTTACTGGTGGGAACTTTCACCCATTGGATGTGAAATGTATGGATGTGAAATGTCTAGAATAGGAATGTGGCTTTTTCAGGTATTCTGAAATTCAGATCTTTATTTTTCACTTTTAAACTAACATTTAAATAAAGGAGATGTGGTTCAGAATGCAGATAGACTAAAAATCACAGCATAAAAATGTAAGCTTCCAATAACCGTACCTTGAAGAAATGTTCTCGTTGGTTATTTGTGCTGTTAGTGTTTTGTGTGGGTTTTTTAAAGCCTCTTCTGACCACTCTGGTGGAACAAAATCCAGAAGAAATGGGTGACTTGTATTTGGACGTCGCAGAGGCGTTTCTGGATGTTGGGGAATACAACTCGGCACTGCCTCTCTTGAGTTCCCTTGTCTGTTCGGAGCGATACAACTTGGCTGTTGTCTGGCTTCGGCACGCAGGTGAGGAGGAGCAGGACTGCTGAGAGCTGGGAATACAACCCTGAGCGTTTCCAGGGGCCCTTACCTAAGATCGCAGGAGTTTCAGATTCACATGTGGAATGATAATTGGTATTTGCAAAACTGTAATTGGAGTTTACTGTGACAACCCTGTCATGGAGCATTTTTGTGTTCTTCATGTAGACTGAAATTTACTTCAGCTAAAAATACTTTATTTTCATGTAAATGAAACAGCATCTATTCTGCATTCCATCCTGTGTCAGTTGATGATGTTTTAAGTGAAGCTGCGAATGCCTCTGCATATTTCTGAATGTTTTCACTTTATTAATACGTGTTTTGTGTGGTTTTAACTGAAAAAAATATCTGAAAATCATGTTAACTATTTTGCAAGCTTTGAAGTCATCTCTTCCTGCCGTGTAAGTGTATTGTGGTGTTTATGGTATTTCTAGAGTGCTTGAAGGCCTTGGGGCACATGGAGCGTGCCGCAGAGAGCTATGCCAAAGTTGTTGAACTTGCTCCGTTGCATCTGGATGCGAGAATCTCACTTTCAACACTTCAGCAGCAGCTGGGCCGGCCTGAGAAAGCTCTGGAGGCTCTGGAGCCCATGTATGATCCAGACACGCTGGCTCAGGATGCCAACGCCGCCCAGCAGGTGGGTAAAGGTTCTGTGCTGCCAGCTCAGGCTGTGCTGTTCTGCTAAACCATGGCAGTGCTCAAAGGTGTCAGCTATATAGGACCGGGGTTGAGACTTGCCTACAGGATGGTGAGCCTTCAGAGCACAGGGAGGTTCTTGCGGGGTATCGGGGGTGAGTCCTCGTGGCTTTTTCTCCCTGACCATTTCGTCAGCGTTTCCCCCGTCCCACCTGATCCCTTTGTGTCGGTGCTGAGAACCAGTTGTGACGCCAGTCACTTCGCATCGCGTTGGTCAGCCGTTGGTACGTACAAGCTACTTCGTTTGGCCCCTGTTGATGGTCACTGGTGGCGTAGCGAAGGTCCTGTATCCCCTCTCCAGCAACACCTTCACTGTAGGTAAGAGTTGTGCCGGAATTCTCTGAAATGCACGAATTTGAAACAGCAACTGCTGCAGGGCAGTTGAGGGAGATCTTACCTGGTGCTGCTAAGATTCTTCCAGCTTTCTAGAAGCTTTTACAATCCTAGTAATACTGTCTTGAGTCAAAATGGTTTGTTTTGCAAACTCACTCTGTGTAAGAGGTTGAATAATAATGTTCAATATTATCCAGGAATTAAAGCTGCTCCTCCATCGTTCGACGCTGCTGTATTCCCAAGGCAAAATGTATGGTTACATAGACACGTTACTTACAATGCTGGCAATGCTGCTGAAGGTAAGGCAATCTTCCCAGCTACGCTTGAAGAAATTGGATAGCCATGAGTTGGGTTAAGACAAGTGACAAACTCGGGAGGAAAGCTAGTGGTTTTGATATGCAAATGGTTTCATAATTTTGTCAGGTAATAATCTTGCAGGGAGCCTGTAACGCTGGTGTTCCTCCCTGTTGTGTTCAGAACCGAGGACCACTTGTGTTTATAATTCTTAATACAGTGACTTCACCTCCACATTTCTCGGTGTACATAGAACGCACTGAATACCAAAGCTGCTTCTTAACCTTTTTAGCCGTCAGCAGAGTGCTTTCTTGAAGTGTGGATGCTGGCTTCTGCTTCAACAGTTTCCTTTTTAATTTCTTAGAAGTTTTTTTTTATATTTTCTTGTGGTAAAATAATGGAAAAAGAATTTGTTTAGCCAGTAAATACAGTGGTGGTAGTTTTGTGTTAATTGGTTTTTGTTTGTTTTAGATAGGGAGTGAGGGAGGGGAATATTTAGACCTCAGTTTTATCCATCTGGTCAGAGCCGTTACTCCTGCCTTGCACTGGCTGAATGGCTGATGAGCCATGTATTTCTGAAAGAGATACAGAAAGGCACTGCTCTTGTCGTGCCTCGGCAAATAGTTTTGATTTCAGTATGTATGGGGATGTACCAACCCCAGGAGAAGTCTTTTAAGTCATTTGAAGAGTTTGCATCTTTTGCATAGCCCAGCTCGCGCTGGAGCATGAGACGATGCAGAGATAATACATTCCCTCTTGGGAATGTTCTCTCGCATGATCGTGCTCAGTTGCAGCGTTTCTGAGCTGCAGACTGTTGTGGCACGTGATGTGAGCAAGCTGGGTTGGCCACAGAGCTGCCTTTGTCATAGGATGTATTAATGTAATCTGAAATGCTGCCCTTGAATTTGTTTCTAGGTAGCAATGAGCAGAGCTCAGGTGTGTTTGATATCTAGTTCCAAATCTGGAGAGAGGCACCTCTATCTTATTAAGGTGTCAAGGGATAAAATTTCTGACAATGACGACCAAGAGACAGCAAATTGCGATGCGAAAGGTAACAAATATTTATTAAAAACGAAGCAACTAAGGACGAGCTCCTTAGTTCTGAAAAACGAGATGAGTGCGACTATTTTGCACGCTAAGGCCATGCAGTTCATGTTGACATTGCTTTATTGCTAGGGCACAGAAGGCAGCAAAACTGAAGATAACATAACTTAAGGGACCAGTCCCCATTTGGAGAGAATTAGTAAGATTACAGAGTAACTCAAACTGAGAAGGACCTCTAGAGAGCGCGTAGTCCAGCTTTCTCCCCGGTGCTAATATAGTTCATGCAAATCTAGAATGTGATGAAATACCCGTTGTAAAAGTGCTGTGACTTTTTTAACTGGCCTGGACTGGGTTGAACCAGGCTACGCATTCTTAAGGACCATTTGGTAGATTAGGAAGAGTGATTTCGATGCATTTATGTAGTAGGTTTATAACTTGAACTGTGTGTATTTCTTGCCATTTGTTCCCAAGTTTTGACTTGGGTTTTTTTTTGCTGGCGTTTTACAAACTGCACTTCAACTGAAAAAAAGTAAACGTTTAATCTTTATTTTACCTGTTAATGTTCTTGAAAAGATCAGTTTGATGTACCTACCCCCCCTTTTTTTTTTTTTTTTATTAGTTTAGCTCTGGTTTTAATTTTCTCAATTTACTGACTTCAATATTTTTAGCAATTTTTGCTGTTCTCACAAGTGTCCTGACAAAAGATGACTGGTGGAACCTCCTCCTGAAAGCTATATATTCCTTGTGTGACCTCTCCCGGTACAAGGAGGCAGAGCTACTGGTGGATTCCTCGTTGGAATATTATTCATTTTATGATGACAGACAAAAACGCAAGGAGCTGGAATACTTTGGGCTCTCTGCTGCGATTCTGGACAAGAACTTCAGGAAAGCGTACAACTATATCAGGTGGGGTGCTGAGGAGGTAGAGCAGTCGCTTCTGTTATTGCTTCCACTGGGGCTGTAGTCGTGCCGCTGCAGATACAGCTGCAGGAGGCAGGTGGGTGCCTTCCAGCTTCTGCTAAAGCAGAGGAGGCTGCTGCAGTTACAGGAGCTTTCTGACAGCTCCACAAGGGCACCCTGCCGTGGGCTGGTAGGTTTGCCCAGAACCGTTGGTTCTGTCTTTCACTCTGGGCTTTGCCTCAGTCGTGACCTGCTCTTTGAGTGTCCTAAACTGTGGAGGTTTTATTGCAGATACAGTATTTACTGATTTCTGATACACCTTTCATTCTGTAGAATCATGGTAATGGAAAATGTCAATAAACCTCAGCTATGGAACATCTTCAATCAAGTCACTATGCAATCTCAGGATGTCCGTCACCATCGCTTTTGTCTCCGCTTGATGCTGAAAAATCCCGATAATCACGCCCTGTGTGTCCTAAACGGGCATAATGCGTTTGTATCTGGCAGTTTCAAACATGCTCTTGGTAATACCATTAATGTTCTAATATTAATACAAGTGATGTGTTTTTTCTGAGAAACATTTATTACAGCCATTTTTTTCATATGTTAGAAAATTAGGTGGCTTTGCAGTGTTGGTCTGGTGCTTTAATTATTTTGTACACAAATCAAAGCATTGCTAATAAAAAATAAGCTGGCATGCTTCAAGTTCAGCACACATTGCAAATGTAACTAACTTGCAAAGACAATTGAAGGCTAATGATGATAAAGCATGAGGACAGAAGCAGACCAATTTACACAGCAAATAAAGTTGGCTGGACATTTCAAGCAGGCCTTTGAAGTAAGCCTGCTGCTTTCAGTCAAGCCCTCCACGTGTCACACTTAAGATGTGTGGCCTCCAGGATATAAATCCCAGCAAGGACCGTGTTTGCCCTCTGAGACTGGTTGGTTTCTGTTTACATTTTTACATCCCAGTCTGTATTCTTCCTTCAGAATCCAAAGAAGGCTGAAAACGTAAAATTTTCTTTCAGGTTTTTTTCGTCGTGTATTTTGATGTAGATCTATTAAGCCATTTCTTTCAGTTCACACTTCTAATTTGAATATTTTCTTTTTTTACCCTTAAATTCTTAAGGAATGCTTTTCACAACACACAATTATTTGCTTTTTAGGACAGTATGTGCAAGCCTTTCGTGCAAACCCAGATGAACCTCTGTACAGCCTTTGTATTGGCTTGACGTTCATCCACATGGCTTCTCAGAAATACGTGTTGAAGAGGCACGCTCTTCTCGTGCAGGTGAGTTAGTGTCATTAGCTTTACCGAAACTGTTTCCTGGCTTTGTATCTTGCACAGTTTTGGCTACAACACAGTCTGTTAAAATAGCTTTTCATAATTAATGTGATGTTTCAAAAGAGGGAAGTGGTGAAACATGAGCCCAGGCGAGTTATGCTTTTGAACTCTAGTTATACCCATCTGAATCTCCTCTTCTTTTAGCTACACACAGCCTGCTGTGCTGTGTGTGCAAAATGATTGCTGGCATAGATGCGAGCAGCTGCCAGCTGTGTTTGAAAATGTTACTAATTTCAGCTTTGGTGGCTGCATTCTGGATTTTCTTCCAAATTTTCCTTCTTGCCCTGGAGAGGCAAGTGGGGGAGAGTTAGCTTTTAAAGACTTTTTAGAGATAAAATAAGATGTTGCTCTAGCCAGTCCTTTGGCTGCATGTTTTTTAAGGTGGTTGGCTCCTCTGAACATGACCCAGCCATATCTGTGTGTGGAGTACGTAAACACCCAGATGCATACGTACACATTTAGCCAGCTAGCTAGTGCTGGCAGGCACTGTACTAAATACCTGTGTGTTCAGTTACTTACAAAAGATCTCCCGGCTGTTGCCCGTGGCAGTGAGACTGACAGAGCGGTTTTTATGGTCTCAGCAATCACATGTGACTGACTTTTGGCCTCCCCCTTGCACATGGTTTTGTGGGGAAGCACAGGTCAAAAGCGTGAACAGATACATTCGAACAGCCGTTCTCTGGCAGACTTCACTGCCGTCTTCTCAAAGGGAACATTCACAAATGCCCGTAATATGTGTGCAGGGATTCTCCTTCCTTCACCGGTACTTGGACCTGCGTGGACCCTGTCAAGAGTCTTTCTACAACCTTGGCCGTGGCCTTCACCAGCTGGGATTGCTGCACCTGGCCATCCATTACTACCAAAAAGCACTTGAACTTCCTCCTCTCACCTTAGAGGTACCGTATCTTTGTACGTGCAGAGAATAAAGTCAGGTCAATGTTAATCATTTCTCAGCTACAGTTAAAATAGGTGCATAAAACTTGTGTAGTTGAGTTTCCCTTAATTTGTGTTGTAATCCCTTGTCCCTGGAAGCCCCAGCCTGATGTCGCCTGGTAATGTGTTCAAGCATGTGTTAATTTCAGAGGTTTATGAATTGTGAAGGATTTACTAATAGGCTGAAGTAGCAGCAAAAAGGGTTGCTCAACAACTTTTTACCTGCATTAAGTAGCTGAACTTCGTCTATATCACATGCCATAAATAATAACTGGGAGTTCTGTGCACTCGCCTGTGCTGTAAGACAGCGTGCTGGAGCAGCACGAAGCGGTACCAAGGGGGCCCGAAGGTGCCTGAGCCTGGCTTGGCTCCGGCTGGTCGCTGCGGGATCACCCCGGCTGGCGTACCGCAGGTTTACAAGGCCGGTCCCAGGGAAGGTCTTTGCCTCGTGCTGGGGTAGGTGGGCAGGGGAATGCCGAGCGTGCGCGGGCAGCAGGAAGGGTTGGTGTGTCAGAGGCGTGGGAGCAGGGCAGCGTGGCGGGGCTGGAGCAGCAGCCGCGTGGCTGCGGGAGGGATGCAGGCAGCACGCAGGTCCTGGCGGGACAGATGCACACTTGGCCTGCAGAGACAGTGAACCTGGTACTTTCCTGTCTGGCCAGCTGGCTACCTAATTTGCAGCTAACATTTTGAGTATGTAATTATAGAACTCTTGTGATTAACATGTGGAAACTCGTTAAAGAGGGAGGGCACAGGGAATACCGCTTCCATTTCTGTACAGCTGGAAGCCTGTACAAACCATGAATGTGTGATTTGATTCCACTGGTTTCCACCGAGAACTAGAATCATTGAAACGATCCCATTTGATTTCTACTCATGTTGCAAGTTTTACACTACTTTTGCATATAGATGACTTTTCTAATCATTACTAACAATGTGTATTTCTTCATAATTATTTTTACAGGGAATAGAAACCGATCAGACAGACTTGAGAAGAGATACTGCCTTTAACTTGTCGCTTATTTATCAGAGCAGTGGAAATACCAGAATGGCTCAAAAGATGCTTTATACCTATGCGGTCGTGTGATGAGGTTTGTGGCAGGTGGGATCGATACTGTTTGTATTAACCTTTGCATTATGCGATGCTGGGGAAGCTTTTTTCTAGGTAGAGCTTTCCCCGAGGGCGGTCAGAGACATGGCTGATGCTGTATGCAGCTTTATGGACTGTTTCTGCCTCTGCCACTGGGCCGTATCGCATACGGATGGAAACTGCGCCGCGCTGACGTGCTCAAGCGTGGCTGTTAGTAGCGCCTCTCCTCTGATGCCTTGCTCTCTGATCAGACCTTCAGGCTGGCACATAGAATCCACCAGTGAAAACAGAAGCCGTATTCACTGGTGATGGGGGTTTTGTAATGTGCAGCGTTAAATTACTATAATGTAGAAGAAATAGGCACATACTGATCCCTAGAGGAGGGAGAACTTGGTGTTTTGAGATATTTAAAGTATTCAGAATTTTCTAGGAGTTCGTATTCCTAGCAGCTGGTCTGTTTGAAGGAGATTGATTCCTGTTTTACTGAAATCAATGTGACCTTTGTTCTTCTGGACTTGTTAATAAAAATTCTGAGGTTAACGATAACGTTTACTTATTCTCAGCAAACATACAGCGTACTGGACACCTTATAGCAAAACTTAGTGCAATAATATCATACATCTTATTATTTAACATACCTTGCAAATGGTCTGGGGTTTGTTTCTGACAGTTGAACAGTAGCACATGACGGTGGAAGCACGCTGCTTCCTACCCAGCAAGAGAAGCAGGATGCAACGCTTTAACATAAATTTTAAAAGGTATATAGTTCTATGCATATGATTTTTTATATTTTTATTGATTTTTTTTTTTTAATTTGAAATTGATATATCTTATGCTCTACAGCAAAATAAGGCTGAAGAATACTTCCCAGCCAGGTAGCTTGCTGAACAGAAACCAAACCGTGCTGTTGTCTCCCAAGTACTCCTGTTACTTGCGGTATTGCAGCCAACTGCCGTTTGCTTGGCCCACTGTTACAGGTATTGCCGTTCTGTGATCATTTCACAGAATTTAAATCAGTGAATAAGAGACAGATCTAATTTTAAAGGCAGTTTTATCTCAAATCAAACATTAAATTACTATATATTGCATGTCCACTTCACTAGAGATATGCTGGGCCACAGTGGGAATACAGAGGCGAGAGACCCGTTCCCAGGCAGTCTCGCTAGCTCGCAGAGGGCCAGCGTGTTTCACTGTGTTTATGCAGCGCTGCCCTCGCTGTTTGCAAGCCCCGTGCCAAGTTTGCAGCATGGGAAATTAAACAGCCATTTTAGTTGTGTCAGCCAGGGGCATTCATAAGCTGCAGAAGAAGGGAGAGGACGGGTCCCTCACCTTCGTTTCACTTCTTGCTCTTTGTGATGCCTCATCACTGGTTTTGTCAAGGTGGCCCAGTGTTTGCTGTGTGAACCGGAGCTGCCTCACAGGATGGTATTGTTGCATCACCTAGGGGTAAAAATTCTTCTGTTGAAGCTCTCCTTAGTCTTTATTGGCCTCTTCACATCTTGTAACCCTGTTGATTTGTTTCTTCTTGCAAGTGACTCCTGTCCCCTCATACAAAAAACGTTCATGATGTCCCAGGAAATAACAGCACTTGGCACTGAACTCATGCTTAGAAAGCAGATGCCAGAGGCCCAGTGTGCAGATTCCCTGTGCATTATTCTTTTCCAAAACAGTCTGAAACACTCGGAATCCTATTGCTTGTACATTTTTTTTTTAAATAGTCTTGACATAGAGGAAAGGGATTTTTTAAGAGTTGTCTTAAAAATCGACCGCCATCAAGGCATTACCATTCATTACTTTTTTATATAAAAGGCTACCTCCAGGCATACTCGAAGTACTGGTCATAAAAGCATCTGACTGTCTTAGAAACCAAATTATACCTCTTCAGTTGTGCTTACCTGATACCAGCACCGACAGGCACAGAAAGCTGTTTGCCATCCATGTTTGCTGAAGGCCACAGGCTGATGGGAGAAACCCAACCTTTCTGCTGCTTAGAAAATTCATTTTTAAATACTGTAAATACTACTGAGAGCCTTAGTGGCTACCAAGCCAGGGGAAAGGCTAGCACTGTAGACCTCGATTCCTGATCCTGCAGGTGGTGGCAGTGTTACATTACTGTAACTTTATTGAAATTACTGTTCAAAGAAAGTAAGTTCTTGCCTATGTGTAGTTCCGATGTTTTGAACAGGTGAGCTGCCACGCACCACGCCGTGGCTCACGTTGCAGAGCAGGCTCTGAGCAGACAAACGAGATTCCTCTCAGATGAAAGCTAGTGACAGGATGGCTTCCTGAAGTGCTCCGGTTGCTCGGGAGTCAGCAGGATCACACTGGAGCAAAGCTGAAGTAAAACCCAATCCAAAACGTGTCCTGCACATCTGGACCAGCTCTTGGCAGTCTGCATGTGCCCCACCAAGGGGTACCGCTTGCTGTCGCAGGCGTAGCCAAAACTCAGGGTAGCGCTACAGTTAGGGGTTACTGTAGCCCAGCGCCTTCTCACAGCTACACCCCGTCCTGCGGCTTTCCGCCCTGCAGCCCAAGCAGGGTTAGAAGCAGCAACAAGATCTGCTGCAGCTGGACCAGCCAGCCGCTGCGCACACATACCAGGTGCCATGGCCACGGCCATGTCATCAGCCTTTGCACTTCAATGTATGAAGTAACAGCAGCTGCAGGGCCCGAGAGCGGGGGTGCTGCCGTGGGGCCGGGGACCCCACCGGTGAGGTGTGCCGTGCCTCGCTGCAGAGGGGTGGCCAACGTGCCGTTCGTACACATGCAGCTGCCGTATGCTCTGTCCTTTTGCACAGACGAAGGTCACTACCGTTTGTCCCTTGCCGGGCGACCTACTTAAGCGTGCTGTATAAACAAAAGCGTGCGATGGCAAGTGCTGCGTGAGGAGGCACTTTCCCAGCTGTGATTACAGCCCGAGTTCACAGCAAGCAGAGCTGACCGGTTTGCTGAGGGCGCTGCGTGGGCAGAGAGGGCACACACAGCTTTGCGGTGCAGGGGTGGCAGGGACGCCAGTGGGTTTCTGAAGGAGCCAGCTTGGCTGGGACAAACCCAAAGCCACAGTGCACAGCCCTGCTTTTAAGCAGCACAACTGCATGAAGCTCAGGTGTGCGTTAGCTTTAGTAGTGTGCTCAGCCAGCCCTTCTCCCCTCGAACGGACACTGGCTGTGAGGAGGAGCGGCTCAGGCCACCGTGAATTAGCCCAGAGTCCTGCTGCGTGAGTTACAGTCTAGGACCAAATTTCTGGAGGAGCAGAACGAGCTAATTGCAGCCCGTCCTCGGGCTACTCAGAGCTCCAGAGGTACGCAAGACTTCCCGCCCTATTAAACAAGTATTGCAAATAACATGTATGGATCCCACAGGAATAAATAGTACCGCTGATCACAGAGGAGTTTGCGAGCAGCCGTGTTGAAGCAGATCAGAGTGCGACACCACCACCTGTACTGATGCTAGGTTGTACTGAAGCCACGTGAAAGAGTAAGCTGTGACGACGGTGAGCTGATCCTTAGCTGAAAAAGCATGAAAACTGCCCGTGTTGTAATCATTTTCAGCGTATTATGATGTAAGTCATCTGCTTCAACTACTCTTTCCCCAGTGGGGTATGTTGAACAAATTCCACTAACTCTTACGAAGGTAAGATGACGTGTGGTATGATATCACACCCCTAATGAATTCCTTATGTGCTCAAGTAGCCCAAGGCTTATGTGCTCTCATGACCCAGGCATCATCTACCATTAGAAGCAGCCAGTCCTGCCACCTCCTCCCCGTCCCAGTCACGTCAGCCCAGCCACAGCCACATGACTCAGTCCTCAGTCACTCACCCGACCCCTCTGCAAACCCGCCAGAGGTTTGTTTTGGTAGCACCTGCCAGGCCTTGGACTAAAGCTGGTAAAAGAAAAGCGATGAAAGCAAAGATGTAGCATATCAACAGCACATAGTTTAATAATAAATAAAAATAATGGGTTTGCTGTAAACAGTAGTTTTGTTAATATCAGCCTCACAAGGCAAAGAATGTGGGTCAAAAAGCCAAGGTGAAAGGTGTGTGTTAATTCAAACCAGAGTCCAAGACTGAAGCAGGCACTTGTAGGCCGCAGGCACCTGCTACTTGCACAGACCGACAACCCCCCCCCCCTGCCCCGGGTCAGGGCAGGTGAAGATTCCCCAGCAGCTGGGTGCGGGCGGAGGCTGCTGGGCAGGTGATGCTCTGGGTGGGCTGGGAGCACTGGGCTGAGTGAGCTCATTTCCTGCCCAGCTCACGTGGGGCCCTGGGCTGAGCTGGGCTGCGGGGCCTGCCCTGCTGACCGACCGACCTGGAGCTCCTGCTGCTTCCCCTGGGACAAGATGCAGCGCTCTATGAAGCTGATGACTGTCTGGGGAATCTCTGTCATCACTGAAGAAGAGATTAAAATTTTGGCAGTCTAATATGTACATCTCTAGATGCCAATTACCCAGCTACAGCAGAACTATCAATTATGGAGAAGGCTGATGCACCTACGCAGACAAGGTAAGCGCAGCTTTTGGAAGGGTATCTGTAAGAGGTATGGGTGAGGGGAAGGAGAACCACGGAGAGAAAGCTGAATGCAGGGAAGAAAATGCACCAGCTATTAGCTTTGAGACCAGTATTCGGTTAACGAGCATCAACAAAACACGAAGTGTGCTCAAGAGACCTTTTCTAAGCACGGAACAGCCCCTGTAGTGCTCTTTGTTGCTTAAGTTTGTCCTTTGGCAAAAGAGGAGGAAACAAACTAAACTAGAAGAGGGGTCTGTCTTCCACTCCTGTGTAAGGAAATACAGAAGGAAGTTTAAGAAACTGAAATCCTGACTGATAATGAGCTAGCAAATACTTCTCCCACCTATTTGCTTTGCTTCCCGCTCTGAAATGAATGTCCTTGCTTTCTTCAGCATTTTGGCTGCTGGTTTTTCACAGTTTCTAACTGGCAGGCTGTGAAACTGCAGACCTGAACCAACAGCAAGCTCCAGGCTGAAGGTGACTAGGCAGCCGGTGTGATTGGAACCGCAGGGAGAGCGGTTAATGCATGCGCTGTTGCAGTTGTGGAGCCCTGTGTGAGAGAGGGCAGAGCAGCATACACCTCAGATGTGTCTGCGGTACACGGGTAGGAGCTCCCCACGACACCCTCTCCCAACGCTGTTAGAGGGGTGTATGGGGGCGGCACTCGCCACAGAGCTGCCCCTCTTAGGGGGTAACAAAGCCAACACGGGTCTCCAGCACAGCATAAACCACAGAGGTATTGGGAAGAAGGCAGGGGGAAAGGGATGCCGAGTACCACAAAGCCCTGAGGAAGGTGAGGGAAGACTAATTTTGCCTGAAAAATGCTGTAGAAATACTCCCTTGCTGTTAGTCTCCTTCTAATCCTAGAATGGTACTTGGACTGGTAAGCAGCCTGTGAGACCCCAGGCTGGAACAGCTCTATTAGCTTTGTTTTTTTAAAAAAATTATGCTGGTTAATATCCTATATAACATCTAAACCCCTAGATTTTCACCCCAAACTACTATAATAATCCATGCAAACTACAGTAATTTGGACATTGTGATACAGTAGTGCAAGGATGAGGTGATGTAAGGACAAATGACTTCGTTGGGTGGGAAAGAGGTTTTGCATGATGTTGCATACAGAGTGACACGAGGGCAGCTGGGGGGGCAGTGTACTTGGCCACAACGCTTTTGGTTAGTTGGTTAGCACAGATATCCCCAGTCCGATAAAGACAATAGGCTGTGGGGGACAAAAGCTCTTCTTACAAGCCCCACTACATTGAAGTGAGTCACAGAAAAGATAAAAAGTTTATTTTTCTTTTTCTTTTTTTAAAAAAAGTATGATAAATGCCACTTAGTAGAAAAGCCCAGGGATGCACCTCACTCTTCAGAAACCTATATCTGAAAAAGGGTTTTTATTGAAAGACATTTTCATTTCATTTTTTTATGGAAAGGGTTACTTGGTGCACATGCTGAAATACTATCTTGTTACTTTCAATGAATTATTCTAATGCTAGCTGGTGTCACCTGTACTGGCTCCATGCTGGCTTCCTTCAGCTTCTTTTCTGCCTCCTCTGTACAATTCTTCAGATGTTTGACTGTTTTTTTCCAGTTCCTAGGTAGAAAAAGAAGCAACGTTAATTTCTATACATTTTTTCATGGCACAAAAAAAATTGCAATGTAACAGAAGGGCTTTCCTATCTTTACTGTAAATTGCTTAGAGTTCTATTATTTTTAAAAAAAACATTAAATTCCTGTCTTTCTCCTAATTCAGATATATAGTAAATGTATGTTCAGTTGTTAGTTGGACTTTCTGGAGCAGACACAGTATGATTTATAGGCATATCTTTTGACTGAGTTCATAACGTCTTTTTACCACCTCTTCTACAACTCCATAGATTTTGCACATAAATGCTTCCATGGATGTCTCACCACTTTTTCGTGCTGTTACCACTTTACCTGACATTTGTTTTCCAGCTGCTGCCTTCGCCTTCTCTCCACTTCCAGCTGGGTCCCCAGCTGCCTGTTCTGCACTTGCACTTCATGTTGTTTTTTTAACACCACTTGCATCTCGCTCTGCACACTATTCAACACTGACATACATTTCTGGATGTCCTGTGACTAGAGACAACACAGGAATGAAGTTCCAACAACATTTTAGCAGATCAGTCTCTTCAGGAAACAGCTCAAGAAAGCTCACTTTTTCATAATTTTTTGTCTTATACTCCTCTTCTCTGGCTTCCATTTTTCTCAGTTCAGATTCAATCTCCTGGAAGTTGTTGAGAGAAAAAAAAAAAAAAAAAATCAGGATTTTTTCAGGCTACTGGTTGTTATGTGGAAACTATTTCTGCAGATGTCTGCACATAGTGTCCCTATTTCTTGCCCTATGAGACTGAAGTTAAGAACCCACACCCTGGGGCAAGGGGAACAAGCAGGTGGCAGAGTGGCCAAGGAGCCCAGACTCTCATTTAGGATCAGGTACCAGCTGAAGTGTAAGTTCTACAGCTATGAAGGATGGAAAGGGATTCATCGCTACACAAGCAACACTGGACCCAATCAGTCAATAGATTGTATCTACAAAACAATAAAGAGGACAAATGCTACTATAAAAATTAATGGGGGGAGGGGGGACAACTCTATGGCATCATATTTTATATGGTGGGGGGAGGGATGACAGGAGAAGCCACACAATTGCTGCAGCTGCTATCAGTCTATTCATCTGCAGAATTTGAGTCCAGAGTTACTTTTATTTTCAAGTCTAGCTCCACTGCAAAGGGTCAACAACAGTCCTACTCAGTAGGAGAAAAAAGGAGTTTCTCAGCTAGGACACCTGTCTTTATTGACAAACGCGTGCATACCTTCACCCTGTCGGTGTTAGCATCGCTGTCTGACTTGAGCTCTTTGGCTTTTTAGCTTTTCCTTGTAACTGGACAAAGACTTTTCCAGCTCTGTTACTTTATGCTGCAGGTCCCTGTTAGCACCACAAACTTCGACCAGTTTGGAGAAGGATTCTTCAAGGGCTCTCTTTACCTAGAGGAAAAAGTGAGTTCACGTTGTCTGTAAGAATTAGTTCATTCTATACAGCTAATAAGCAGCATACCCAGCTGAAGCTACAGCGCCTGGTGTTTTGACTTTACCACTCTTCTAATAAAACGGGCAAAAAAGTGAATGCTGGGATCTGACTAATACTAAGGTTACGCTGAGCTGCACAATCCAGCCCTCAAGGAACAAAGCAGACTTCCAAACCAGTATTTTATCCTTGGAGATTGCTATACAACCCCAGATTATCCTTTTGAAGTCACTGGAGTGACCGATATCAACGCCTTGAGCTTATGTACAACGAGATATATAGTATTGGGGGATACACAGCGGTACTTGAAAAAGTTAAGAGAGCACAGATGGTGCACGGCCACCAAAATGTCTGCCCACCACATGACAAAATTGTTTGTTGTATACAAGTGATGGACAACTCTATGACGAATGGAAAAGGAGACATTTTTGTCATGAGGTGCTCCTGTTCTGTTGGGAAATCATAAAGCAGACCTCTTTCTCTGGAAATCACTCACTGAAATCTTTTAATTCTATCCTTTTTCACCTCAGCAGATTCTTGACAGGCAGCTTTCCTGTAAGCCTCTTGTTCAGTCAGAAACTGCTTCTTCAAAGACTCTAAGTGTTCCACGTATTCTTTTCTCAGTCTTGGCTTTTTCCATTAACTGTTCCCTGTAAAAAGAAATTAAGTTATTCACATTTATATTTAATATGCTTTATAAATAAGAATAGGGAAGACAATTCCATTGTTAATACTTTTGTCCTGGGTATATACTCTGCACTACTACTGTTTTAAGACTGGAATGTGTTTTTGAATATTTCATGTTCCATTTATTTAAAAGGAGGTTCCAAATAGTTATACAAGGTAAATAGACTTTTTTGGAAAAAAACACTTTAGGACAACTTCAGAGAATTAAATGGCTAAGCCTGTTTAGACAAAGGACAATGAGGAGATTCAGACTGCATCTACCCTCAGGTTTACTTAATAGCGTTCAGTTTTAGGGGGGGGGAATTTAAGCAGCTATCCTACGCTCCCCTTGCTGTAGCTACTACAGGCTGCTTCAGCTATCCTCGTGGAAGAGCTGTTTGTAGAAGTGCTGTAATGACCCCAGGGCAGCAGTTCCTCAGTGCAGCAGAGCAGGTTGAGGCATCATGACAGGAGTGAGTGGAAAAGCCCGTTTCTATGGCTCCAAACGAATGTCACCGTGGCCGTGCCGCTGGTGATCAGTGCTGATAGACAGATGAGTAAAGCCGTGGAGCTCCGATGTCAGCGCAAAGTAACGTTTCCCCTGTCGTGGATCTGTCTTACCTGCTGAGCACCAGCTCAGATGGAAGAGCTGAAACTCTTCCCTTCGATTTCGGTTTGGATCAGCTTGCTCTGCAGGGTATTACTGACCTGCAGAACTTCTTCCAAATGAAGAACAAGCTTCTTGTTCTCTGTTCTAGCACTTTCTAGTGCCTTACAAAGTGGCTCCACCTGTGCAGTAACCACAAATTAGATTTATACTTACCCAAATGAGAAAGCTTAGAAAGGAATACTATTTTTTTCCCTTCCCAGTCTAACAGTGTGTTCGTCCGCTGTCTGATTCCTGATGTCCTAAGCACAGGCATACACCTGGGAGTCCTTAAAACAGCAATCCACTACTGGCTGGCTTAGGCTGAAGGATCACAGCTTCTCATATAGTCACACCTTTCTTGGAGGGGGCAGCAGGGGGAGTTCTTTGCCAATAATGAGTGTGTTTAGGTTGTGAGGTAATCCTTTTCCAACTAAGAATTACAAGCCAACATAAAAACAATTCCTTGGAATTTTTTTTCCCCTCCATTCTAATAACAAAAAAGTAAAGGCTATACAAACTTCTGAAATCTCTGTTCATATTATGTATCCAGCTGCAGACTGTAAAACCGTCACCTGTGCCAAGGAATGTTTCTTTGAAGAGGAGATGCTTGCCGCCTTCAACACTTGCATAACTACTTTCCCGCTCCACTGCCAAAAGTTGATAGCGTATTTTCGCCTTGATTCATGTGAATGTGTCACGCTATATTGTATTCAGAAAAAGAAAAGGTACTTGGCTCTACACCAAAAACATAGCGGTGGCTGTTACTACGGAAAAATGTAGCATCTACCTGGCTGCTCTGCTGCCTTCCCATGGCAACCGGTTTGGCCTGGCAATGTTCCAGTTCTGTTTCTAACATCTGTATTTTCTGTTGAGCCTGGCTCCTGGAAATGGGGATTGGATTAAAAGAAAAATCATGCATTAAATCAATTTGTGGACATCTCTTCTGAAGCGGTGACCATCTCAGAGTTCAGTTCTCTACCTTAACCAGATTAAGTTCTGCCTGTCACTGAAGTTAAACTCTTTTGCCTACTTGCCACAAGATGCGCCAGGCCTGCCAAGCGTGCACTTAGCTACAAGAACTCGGTGTACTTGGTCCACTAGCACTAAGGATGCTTCAGCGTTGCAGGAAACGATACAGGAAACTTCAAACAAACTTGTCCTACAGCTCATTAGCCAGAACCATGGGGAAGATGCCACCTTGCAACTGTATCTGTCTTGACAGACCACAGAAACAATCAGTTCCACTCACATGTCTTTTCTGAGGTTGCTGATTTCAGTGTCCTTGTGTCCCAGCTCAGTCTGTACCGCATCCAGAGCTGCTTGCGTCTTCTTATAAGAAGATAAGACATGCTCCAGTGTGCATCTTGCCTTACTGTTATCATACTTCGCTGCATCCAGCTGGTGCTGCAGGTTTGCCATCTGCAGTACAAGAAATCATTAGGAAAAGGAGCAGGAAAATCAGTCATCTATTAGAGTCTCTTAAAAGGATTCTTTTATAAGTAACCTGCATGCTTAGTAGTTAGTAGTGCCAAGAGTGCGTAATGGTTCTGAACATGGAAACAGCTTCCTGTAATTATATAACCTTTGTCCTACCCCTGGTTTAAGCCCAAGCTGAGCGTGGGTGGTGTTCTTGAGGTTTTTTGAGTGTTTCAACCGATAGTTCCAATGCTTCTTGAACTCCTGGCACCCAGGCTTCAGGAAGTGCTACAGATACAAGAAGCTGGGTTTTCAGTCAAAACCAGTTGTTGATTCTAATGTTTCTTAACCTAAACTTTCATCTGTATCTCTTTCAAACAAAAAACAAAAAGGTTTTGATCCCTGTTAATTTTCAGCCATTTCTTCATTGTCATCAATTAGTCAACTGAAATTAACCATCGTTCTAATTTGAATTTCATGGTCATAACTCACTGCATTCAAGTCTCCTTTATTAACCCCAATAGGCTGTTCGGTTTTCAATGACCTTTGATTGAGAATGTCTATACTATTCTCCAGTTTTTCTCACATGATCTTTATAGCATTTAACAGAATCCTCTGGCTAAATCCTCTGGTTAATTGTAATTTAATTTTAAATTAAGCATGCCATCATGCCAATCTCCTACACATACCACTTCTGTGACTGCTTAAGCAAATCAAATAACCCTGTCTCTTATTCAGCTGTCTAGTGTGTAAGCAACTGATTTGTCTTGACTACAACCCACAGCCCGTATGCAACTTTACGAGTTTTTGTGCATTGACAAAGAACAATAGTTACATCCCTGCTCTAACCATACAGATCTAAAAGCAGAAGCATTTTTGTTGGAATTTCAGTCAACCTATCTGTAATAGCTAGCCTCTTATTCTGTTGTGCTGTATAACGTACTGGAAAAAGAGGAAGACAACAAGAGACAATTCACCATGAGCAGGGCAGGGAGGGAATTCTAGCCAAAATATCATGACATCTACGGTATCATCCAAGGATCACTCAAAACTTCCTTCAATTAACAAAGGGAAAAAGCCTTGATCAGCAGGATTATTTGATACAGAAGGAAAGAAAACTTGTACATCTCATTTAAATTTGTCCTTTGCCTATGACTTTGTTCTGAAGGAAAGCATTATTTTGGTCTCATTGTCCCCCATTCAGCCAACTCTGCCACAACATGACAAGTTTCTCTCCTCTTGCCATGCCTTATGCAGAAATGCCCACTGCCTTTTGTGAGCTCTTTTATGTGAGTTTATTATCGCATGTGTGATTTGCAGAATAACAAACCAAACATATGGGAAATGGCAACACTTCTGTAAAAGGAGTAACTAGAAATCTGAAACAGGTCCTGAGGGAAGGATCAACAAGAACAAGAATTATGCTAGGATATAGGCAGTTACTGCGAGCTATTTAGGAATAAGGAACAGACTTTAGGTTAGGAACGTTTACCTTTAATTTTGACAATATGGAGCTTCCCCCTACCATGGAGCGCATTAAATGCCACTCAGCTCCCTTATAAGCAGCTACTTTCACATCAGTAGACCAGGAATCTAAATGAGATCAGCTAGAGGCTTATCCGAGAGGCTTGTCCTTATACTGATGTTTTTTAATCATCTGTAAAAAGACTCAGTACGAATGGGCATTCTACTTGCAAATCAGTTCAGTAATCACGCATTAATGGTTACTTGCTAGATGAAAAGAATTTATGCTGATGGAATCTTTTCATATTATTGTTGTGTATTCATTACCGTGATTACCACTGCTGTCAGTTTCCTCTAGGTTTAGAAGAGCCTTTAGAAACATCACTTCCAAACTAAAGGCCTTTAGTAGTTCTCACCTCCCTCCGTTCCCTGTTGGCTGATACACCTGCCATGGGTCTGGGGGACCTCAGTGCTGGTTTCCTCTCACTGTGGAAGCAGTAAGAAGGGCTAAGAAGATATGACAAGCGCCCACTGTCATACCCAGCTCAGCTTTCAGTTGTGTGCACTGTTGCTCCAGTTGGGCAGTTCTGTCCTCCTCCCCTTGCAGCCTCGCTTGGGCAAGCTGGACATCTTTGCGTAACTCTTGGCAGTCCTGCTGTAACATCAATGATGTTACAATGATATCACAGACTATTCTTTAAGAGGCAGAATTCAGTCAGGCAAATCTAACCAAATTTCACAGCTTAAAAAGTTATCTAACTGGAAAAGATATAGCCTGACCAGCTTCTCCTCTCTTTCTGCTTGTCCCAATCTTACGCAGAAGACCCTTACGGCAAGCGACTCCGTTACTATACGTAATGCAGCATATGTGTTCTTATAATCTCTTTACATGGCAGACAGAACCTAATAGGTTTGCACAATTAAAGATTACAGAAAAGATCAAGCTATAGAAGATGAAGGTGAACGCAACACTGAAGGCACTTAAGAAGTCTATCTCATGCCATTTTGTGAGGAATCTTTGTTTTCCTGTTAACTAATAAATATACTACAGAGCCAACTATATCCATCAGAAAACGACAGATGAATTCAACTAAGCCTGTGCTTTTCACAAGATGTATAATTCATATAGTTCAATAACGTATCCATCATTTTTCCACTTCTGCTGTAGAAGAACACACAAGATGATAAAAGGCATGTAGGTGAAAAATCTACTGATTTCCAACAGAACGTTGTATGTTTCAGGAACCTTGATGGTCATCAGAAAAAAGGGGAAAAAAAACCCTTAGTTATTCAAGTTTTGATACTTTGCATATTCAAAGTATATACTTTGCATATTTTGATACATATTTATATTCTTTTATCCTTACTGAACTGTTGCTATGAATTCAGAAGTGTTAAAATGACTGCGTGTGGCTTGTGCATGTACACCTGCAGAGAGGGAGGTTGGTTTTATTTGAATTACGTGAAAGACAGTTCATTTCTACCATGAACTGTGGCCCCTCCTCACATTCCAAAACAGCTAGATAATACAAATACAGCTGAGAACCAAAATCTAACTTTGTCATCATGACAATTAATACTCCCAGAAGGTTTAAGATCTCAACTGAATGTTTTTCAGAAATTGCATTTTCTATCTATTTATCAGTACCTCAATTCTAAAGAGGCTTGTTTAGCTTGGTGAAGAAGAGGTTAAGGAAGGATCCAGTTGTGTTCCACAAATCTGAGAGGCAGTTACAAAGATTATGAAGTTGAACTCTTTTCAGTTGCATTGAATGATTTAAGAAGGGGCAATGGTGCCAAATGTAAGCTTGGAATGTTCAGATTGGATGCTGGAAGAAAAAATCTTAACTGGCACATTACTGCAGCACTATAAAAAAGTAGCTAAAGCAGCCACGGAATCACAGTCCTTGAACTCTGCTAGACAAATCCACCACTGCCCCAGTCCAGTGCGATACTCCTACTTTGAGCAGGAAGTTTGATTACGCGATCTCTTCTGATCAACGTCTGTACAAAATGTTGCTGGTTTAAAGTTTTTAAACTGATTTCTAGGCATGACATCCAAGTCCTTGCTCTTCCTCCCAGCTAAGAAAACAAAAACAGTCAGAAAAGAAGATCCAAAGTTTCTCAAACCTGCTTCTGTTCTGTTTCTAGCGTTGGTTCCATGTCCTGTACATGACACATCATAGTTGCTTGGGATTCCTCCAAGGACTGATGCAGGCTGATCTCCTGGGACAGCTGTTGTCTTAGCTAGAAAAAAAAATGAACTCTTTCTGACCCAAGTCTAATTAAGTAGATCAAACAAATACTTCGAGATCATATACAAAATATGTGTCTGGATATTTAGTTATGAGCTGGCTGGCAGGTTCCTTTGGGTTGTGCACAATCCAAAATTGCACCCAGAATGTTATTCAAGGATCATCTTCTTCAAATCTTCAAATAAGAGTTGGCAAATTCAGCCTCCTACTAAGCTCCTTGCTGTTGTACTTACCTCCTGAAGTCGACAGTTAATCTTCCGTTTTGCGTTCCTCAGCTGCAATCACTACATCCACCTAAAGAAGATGAAAGCAACAGATATTTTAATTCTTTCATGTTTGTAACTATTACAAAAGCAACAGGTATCATAAAATGTAACTGCCATGCTAACACCCAGAACATGATTTCTATCTCCAGTCTGATGTTCTGTGTTCTGAAGCACTGAATGTAAGCGTGGGAACACTAAGCAGCAATGTGTTCTTTGATACAATTAATGAGAATGAGTGACATACTGCACTGAAGTTTCTTTGGGGAAGATACTAACAAAGTGCAAGAATGAAATACCAGAGAAATGTAACTTCCTGGAAAAGCAGAAAAGCTATTGAGAACTCTGTGCATGAAAGCCAGGATGAACTTAAGCCATAAAGATGAAAGAATTGCAAATCTCAAATACTTTTTATTGCTGATTTCCCATGCATTTTTTTTTAATTGATGAAAGCACAGATTTTCATTGTCAAAAGTGTTTGATCCTACTGCCAACAATAAATCATAAACTCTTTTTTTCCAGCTCAGTATACTTTCTATTTAACTATGTCTGAGATGAATGTGTTTAAAAACAAGTCTGTTAATCCTTGAAACTATAATAAGGTCATCTTTTGTACCTTGGATGCAGTTGTAATCTCCAGAGCTTTACTCAGCCTCTGAACAACTTCTTTCACTTTTTTTTCAGCCTCTTTCATATTACAAAGGTGTTGGTGCAACTTCATTGCTTCTTGCTGTACAATCTTCATTTCTTGCAAATGCTCCTCGTGGACTGCACTCAGGTGCTGCTCCAGCTGGGCTGCCAAGAAAAAGGCAAAGAACTTCCACTGACAGAAAAAGCATATGGCGGGACAATGAAGGGCGAAGTAATAGAAAAAAACCCTTTTTGCTGCCTGCATGCTTTGGATTCAGCTCCTTTTCTGCCCGCAGCTGGAAGATGTTTGCTTGCGGTGGCTGCGCAACGCTCTAGGCGACACATGCGCCCCCCCAGCGCGCCGCAGTCCCTCCGCAGCGGGCTTCCTCCGGGCCGGCGCGGGGGCTGGCTGGGCGGCTGGCGGCCGTTCCCGCGGGCCTGGGGCGGAAGGGACGGCGGCTGGAGGGGAGACGCCCGGCGCTGCGCACCCGGCACCGCACCGCCGCGCTACCGGCGCCCTTCGGCCGCGGGGCCGGAGCCCCCCGCGCCCTCGGGCTGCGGCAGCGCCCCCGCCGGCACCGCTCCCCCCGCCGCAGCGCGCGGCTAACGACGCACGGGCTGAGGGAGATCGAGCACCGGGAGCCCCCCGGGAGGACGGGAGCGTACCCGTACTCCCACCCCTGCCCCTCCCTGTCTCAGCCCGCCGTCGCCGAGCGCCTCCAGCTCCGCACCAGCGCGCCGGTTTGCCCCGCCACCGCCCTCATCCGCAGGCGCAGCACCATGAAGGCCTCGGGCGCCGTCGCCCTGACGCTCCCGGGCACGACGGCCGGCCTGGCCATGGCCCCCGCCCCCGAGGCGGCCCCGCGCCGCACCGGGCCCCTCGCCCCCCTCAGCCGCCCCCCCCGCCCCCCCCCCGCAGGCCCGGCGCGCAGGCGCGGTGCCGGGGCACGCTGGGAGCCGTAGTCCCCACGGCCGCGGGACGCCGGTGGTGGCGGCGGCGACCGCCCCGGGCTCTCCTCCTCGTACCAGGGTGCGCGCCAGCCGCTGCTGGTGAGCGGGGTCCGGGGATTTGCACAGGAGAGCCTTCCTCGCACCTCCGCCAGCCCCCGGCTGCCGGCGGGGCCGGGCGCTGGGGCAAGGGCAGGCGCTAAGGCGAGGGCGCTGAGGCGAAGCCGGGCGCTGAGGCGAGGGTGATGAGGTGCGGCTGGGCGCTGAGGCGAGGGTGCTGAGGCAAGGGCACTGTGGTGTGGCTGGGCGCTGAGGAGAAGCCAGGCGCTGAGGCGAGCCATGGGCGCGCTCCTCTCAGGGGGCGGCGGGACCCGGTGGCGCGACGGCTGTCACCTCCATGCCTGTGAAGCGCTTCAGGAGCTGCCTCAGCTACCACTGCTTTCTTCTCACCTCTCACAGTGCAGCACGCTTTATGACAGAACACTGAAGTATTTTAGCCTTTGAAGGGGGTTAGGATCAGCTTGCGGGGTATGTAGGCTCAAGCAGGAGCGTGGTAACCCCAAGGGTAACAGTTATCTTTACCCAAGATCAATCTACTGTGTATCAAATGACATGTTCACTTTGGGCCCTTTAAAAAGACCCTTTCAAGGGTCTTTTAATACAGATCAGTAATCTTACTGAGCTACACTGTCTCCACTCTGCATCGGAAGTGCCAGTCTTATACAAAGGTACCACTTTGGCCTACTGAATTTTATTTTTGTGCAGAGAGGGAAACAGATTTTGTAGCCTCCTGGTTAGAACATACAGCTGTGAAACTGGAAATGTGGTCTCTGAAGCAGGCGTCAAATAACATGCTGCTACTGTTCAGCATTAGATATTCTGGGGGCTCAAGCAAAGCTGTTTTAAGATACCTATTGTCGCTTTTGGCAGCTCATCTGGCCTCTAAGAAGCATCTGTGTGTGACTTAACTCTTCCTATGCATTGAACAGGGAACACGAGGACCTGATTCCCAGCTGAGGGTTTCACACGGGATCAAGCACCACAACGCATGCAGTGTGGCAACATCTGAATACCTTTTGGTGACCTCTCACCTGGGCTGAGCTTTGCCTGAAGCTTCTAATATGTTGAGGTAATACATGTTTGGGGTGAACTGGTTTGTAGGGCCTGTTAAGATCCTAGTATTTTATATATATCTATATCTGGAAGTGAAAAGTAGATTTTTACAAAATTTTAAATCTATCTGTAGATGGCAGCAGAGAGGAACCGTTATTTGTTGGAACACCTAAACATGGTGACTATGCATTTTATAATTTGTGCAACTGCAGCTAGTGGCTATCCATTACTGCTGAAAATTTTGCATTCTGTTGATGAATATAATTGTTTTGATTTAAGTATCTTTTGGCATGACTTATTTGAAGAGCTGTTTTTTATTTTATTTGAATTGTTGCAGCTTTTCTGAGCAAAGAGGGTGATACTGCAGACAGACCAACACTGCATTTGAACAGTAATCTGTGTGTGATAAAGATATCCTCAGCTGATGTAAGGATGTTGTTGCTCCACTTGAGAATTTGATCCAGGAAGCCTTTGCCTGGGGGATGTTGCCAGGAGGCTTGTGAAGAAACATGGGACATAAGGGAATATAAAAATCACTAAGGAAAAAGGAGATTTAAAATGATAAATTAAGTATTAAGCCTCTCACCTGAGGAAGGTCTGCATAAATAACACTGAATATTAAAAGTAATGCAGCTTTTATTGTATAATTTCTCGATAATTGTTGGTCGTGTACTTAGGCTGTTCTTTAGTCAGATGATATTGATACAATAGCTATGTAGCGATGCCTAGCTCATGCAGTAGAAGAGCATGTGTAGGAAGGGAGAACATAAAAGAGCAACCGATATGTAGGTCGAATGGCAACTATATTTCAGATATCCTTTCATGAGGTGAAACAGGGTAACAACATTTGACAAAATGATAGTTAATTCTGAAGGCACTGTATAAATTTTTAAACAAACAGATCAAACACTCTCCTTAATTTAGTTTCCATTAAAAGAACTGATTGCTCTGATCTTTTTATTCACATTGTTTATTTTACTTTCAGAAGTTGGTATATAGTTCAATAAGAGTAAATTCATATAAAAAATGTAGGAATCTAACGTATGCATCTAACTTTCTGTAGCATGTTTTCCATGGGAAAGTTTTAAGATGACAGCTGTGATCAAAGAACTGAATGTTGAAAGCTGAAGTTAAGGATCTGATATTTTTTCTGCTCCAAATATCCTACCTGACAGTTTCACAGGAGTCTTCAAAATAACCTAAAAATGGTATTTTATTTTATTTTAATATAAGTTGTGTGGCAATGGGAGGTGGGGCAGGCAAGTGCATTATGATGACAGATACCCTGCTTTGTTCTTCAAATCAGTATCATTTCCTCCATAGTTTGCCACCTACACATAAGCCTGGTGGAATCATCACTTCTGCACAAAGTTCCAAGCTGAAGTGGGATAAGATGGTATTTTGGTTTCTGGTTAAGAACATCAGTGTACTTTTGTTTCTTGTCAAAACGCCTATGCGTACAGCAGCTCACGTATCTCAGTAAAACTTTCATGTAAATTATATGTATTTAAAATCGGATCATCCATATAGTGTTTTATTATTTAAGGAGTTTTATGGCTCCAGTTTATTTTTGTATATTGTCTCCAATCAGCTTTTCAGTCTGATTTCACATTTTTCAGGGAATGGGGCTTTTCCTGGGAAGTTTTTCCATATTTGAATAGAGCTTACTGCTTAAATGTGCTGTTATGTTTTCCTTTCTTGTAATGACATTTCTTTTAGTTTTAACCTTTTTACTGTTCTAATAATTTTATTTCTACTTAATGTGCTATGTATTTGTAGATAATTATGTGCTACAATTGTCATTAGTTAAGGAGTTTTATTCCAGCATATGCAAAATTATTTCCTTCTTCATAGTTTTGTTGATCTTTCTTGAATTCCTTCTACTGTTTTGTGGTAGAAGTGAAGTCTTTGTTCAAGGTGGAGTCTGAGCTGTCAGGCCTTCTGCAGTGCTTGTCTTTAGAATTCTTTTAATCTTGCTCAGTTACTTGCTTACGCAGAATGCTTTGGTGTGAAGGTAAATCGGAGAGCAAACGCTAGTGCAAAGATCTCTATTTTGGATTACTTGGATGGTATGAGAGAATGCTGCAGCAGTAGGTAGAGCTTGCAAGTTTGAATTGAAAGGTGGGATAAATCAAATCTGCTAAATTGGATCAGTTTGTCCATCCAGGTTAGCATTCTGCAAAGGAAGGTACTTTGTAGGAGTAAGAGCCTCAGCTGTATTCTGTCACTGCTGTAAGTCTGCTTTCCTTGAGTGTTGCTTTGATTAGTTTATCCCCATCTTCTAAGTTGTCCTTTTTTATTGCATCAGCTGGAGAAATTGTTAGCTGAAAGTTTCCTCTTCAGAATGCTTCATGATTTTTATTCATCCTGTCTGGTACGGTTTATCACTAATGAGAATCCAGCTCCTTAGTTTGCTTGGTCCATGCTGCCAAACTCCAACATGTTTTAATTTAATTCTTATAAAGCACATACACGAGGGTGGGGTTTTTTTTATTCTCATCGCTTGCACATATAGAAGGGTATCAGCATAAATATGCTGAAAGCACTGTTCTGTGATCCATCCTTCAAACTCTCCTTCTCTGTTACATCTGCAAAACCTTGTGAGAATTTGGATTATCAGTGTATTTCTACCACTGTGGAGGTTTACTGGCAATAACTCATTACTTTGTGCTGCCCAGTCTGTTTGCATCCATCTGTTCTTTGTAGCAACCTGTCAGATGTTTAGGAAAACTGGAGACCAGCTTTTGAGTAGAGTGTAATGAGAAGATCATCCCTGGCTTAGTGTTATTAGCTGCTATGGAGTCTTACAGTAAGTATATTATTAATTAGATATATTACATAATAATACAGCATTGTAAATATTCCATATAACATATTTTTTCTTCCTTATGCTGCCGGGATTGATAATCCTTATTTTGTATACCAGATAAAGAACAAAGTTCAGGTTTTATCTCTCTATGCTTACCTGCCTTGGATCTGCCATCATTTCCCCCTCCTCCCCTTTTTTATAGCGAGCTAACACAATATTTCTTCAGTTTGACAACTTTGTCTCAGACAAGGAGGGATTATAGTAGAAAATCACAGAATCCTGAGATACCCAACTCACGTGTTAAATCAGTACTGCTGACAGAAATAAATTTTCTTCTGCAAGTATGGTATAAGAATGCTTATACAAACCAGTGAACGTAACATTAATGTTTCATTGAAGATGCTGCTGTATTAAAAAATTAATCTGCAGAAGAGTACTTTTATAATAACAAGGTAAGAAGGAAACTGAAAAATAAAATTAATATACTGTGCTAATACTCTGATTTATTTCATACCGTGTAGACCAGAGCAAAAGGGAGTATGGCTTAAGCTTTCAGGTGCCTAACCATAGAGGTCTAGTGCCAATTTAGATATTGCAAGTGGCTGAAGATATTCTCACAGCTGTGTTCTGTCTTTGTAGGCACAGAAGAAATCCATAGTTAAAATGTTGCAAAAATAAGAGTGATGTTTCTCCTGCTTTGGCTTTCCTTTCAATTTGTTGCAATTTCAGTAATCAAAAAATGAACATGATGTATACCTCATGTACAATGTACTGGCTATGAAGGCTCTTATTCTCTAAAAAAGCGAGGATGCAGAACTATTTGTCAGTCTTTTTTGCACAACTTTTTGGACAGAACAAATAACGTTCTTCTCAAATGTCATCTTGATGAATATTGCAAGAGATAATATTAATATTTCTAGTGCGTAAATGCATATATGAGAAGTGTGGAACACTTGTAAGATAATTGGCATTTTATCTGTGTTCTATTAATTTGCTTGAAGAAGGGTCTGATAAGAAGGCTATTTAAGTGGTATATTGATTCTAAATCAGAACTTTCACTTCTGGAAATCAGGAAACAGGCTATAGAGCACTAGACTAAGGGACAATCAATATTTGGAAAATGTATCAATTTGCTGTCCATCTCCTCTCTGAGAAATCCGCAAAATATGAGATAGCATCTGCCCCTTTAGGAGTACATAAAAGTCTTATTGCTTTTAATAAAGAATGTTTTTTATGGCACTCAGGTTTACTTTTTAGCAAGTAGCTACTAGCCAAAGTGTAAATATTTATAATTTTTAACTTCTGTGTACAGTACTAATAAATTAGAAGGGCAAGAAATCATGACTCGTTGATATCATTCCTGTTTCACTCTAAGAAACAGGAGCAGGATCGGTTTCTGTCTTAATTAGTTCGTATGAGCTTATTAGACCAGCTCATTATCTTCAAGGGTTTAGCATTAAAAACCTAATGTGGCACTAGACGTTCTTTCATTTTTACCTTTCAGAGACACATACCACTTTTCAGGCACTGAACTAAAAGAATCCAGAATTCAAGTATAATCAAAGTGTCATTGTACATGACGAGTTAATGCATAAATTTTGGGAGATTTAAAGATAAGTGACAAGTCTAAATGACATCTAAACCAGTCAAACATGATAGTCCTGCAATGACAGAAATGTTTGTCGTTATTTCAATTGTCACTCTTTGCACCTCTTTCACGGAAATCAAGTGAAATCATTAGAGAACGCTTGGTACGCTGAGATTACAGAACAGTGACCTACACTCCTGCTGAGAAACAGTATTTCATGTAAGCAGAGTACAGTGAATTCTGCTAGGTGTTTGAATCCATTTTAAACAGATTGTCAGTAGTACTCCTACAAACAGTAGCATTCCTTACTTACATCTGTGTAATTCAATGAAGCGTGAAACAATTGCATACATTTTGTGAAGATGGAAGAAAAATTCTGTTCTTTGTAGGGTTCTGTCTTTTGTTTTAGGAGCTGGCAGTGGAAATGCTGATTTTAATTATAAGAAAAACATTGTATGAATGCAAGAATATATATAATAGCTTTTATTGTTTTCCATATTATTACTTTCTATAAGTTCTGGCCGCCTGGCTGAAATTCTCCAATGCCAATATGTAATATCACAAGTTTCAGCTGTTAAGTCAATAGCAATGCTCTTAGTAATGTTTTTTTCCTACTTTTAAATTTAAAATTGAAAGCTGTAAATCCTATTTAAGTGCTTTTTATAAAATAGAATTAAATTCTGAGTGAGGGTTTGCCTCTTGCCTTAATGCCAGTGACACAGAAGCTTAACGTATCTGCTGGCCTATTTTTGAAGTGCAGGAGTCTCTAAGGGTAAGGCACTGACATGATAGAAGAGGTAAATGACTTGTGTTTTCAATTTGTTACTGGAAGAATGACTTCTTCAGAACAAGTAAACAACAAACCAGGAGAACCCCATCAGACAACAAGAGAACTACCATCAGATTTAAACCAGAGATGCATAGAAAACAAAGGCAACACACAGGGTACATTACATCGTAATTAACTTTTTAAATTTGACTTCAGGAATTGTTTATGCAATAAACAATAAAGAGGAACATATTCTTTTTGAATATGAACAAAAGTCAGCATATAATTTTGGGAGAGATTTTGCCTTACTATATGCTAAACGTGCATGTGCAGTCTTTGAAGTGCTGTGCTATTTGTGTGTGAATAACCAGAGACTGCTGCATAAGCTTTGGTGAGAGTGGCCCAAATCCTGGGAATTGCGGACTGACACATGCTGTAAACCAGATGCATGCACAAAAGGAGAATACAGCTTGCCTATTTTCACTTCAAATTCTTGTGTCCGGTTTGTGCAGAGTTCATTCATCAGTGGGAGTGAAAGTGTTGTTTATCTGCTTGAAATTTATGGTGGTCCTATGGGGCTTGAACCACAGAACTGGGGGATTTGAGCCTGAATTTATGCCAGCAGCAGGGGAAAAGGAGAGGAGCGTAACTGACACTGTCAGCATCCATTTTATGCTGGGATCCTTGTGGGTCTAATGGAGTACACTGGAGTGCAGTGAAAAATACCAGTTCCACACCAGAGAATCTGGTCTGTTATCACTTGAAAGAACTTGCATCAGTAACAGATATTAATGCAGCTAACATATTTAGTCATCTTGAGTGGCAGAATTTAATTTATATTCAAAACTTATTAAATGTAGCAAAATAATCACTTTGCTTATTGTTTTGAATGTTCTGAAGTTAATCTTTCTAAGCAATATTCTAGTATTAATTGTTTTATTTTTCTCTACTGGCTGTCATTTTTGTCGATGTACTTATGAAAAGGTGGTAGCCTGATTAAAAGGCTTAACTGCATTTACAAACAATGCAGGGTTTTCTGTACTGCCAATGGTGCAGCATTTAATTCTGTTAAAATGCAATTGCCCTAGATACTGCTTTATAATATACTATTTCTCCCTTCAGACCCTTTTTTCCTTCAATGCTGACAGATTTTATGTTCTTAACTCTCTGTGTCAAACTGCAGACAACATCCTGGTTCCTGCTCAAAAAAAGTATCGATGAATAATTACTATTTATTTAAAGATAGCATTAAATTTTTCTGCTAACGTTGACCTTTGACAGCCTGCTCACACCATATGGAATTTGATGGTTTTCTCCTGATTTTTTTAAAAACACAAATAAGTATTGTAGCGTGTAAGTGACTCTTCCTGCCACTTAGAAAAAGGTTTGTGTCACGGAAAAAGTGCACAATTGCATTCGACAGGGCAGTGCCAGACCATTAAAATAAATAGCACAGAGTTGGAATATCAGTAACTGATAGGCTGCTAGATGCGATGAGCATAGAGTCTTACCTGTATGGCCAAAATTACTGAATCATAGAAAATACAGGCTGAAGGAAATGTTAGCACTCAGTGCTTACTAGCTGAGTTTACTAGGACAGATTTTTTTGTCCATTATATTTTGTAATCATAAATCATAACTATGTACAACAGAAGTATATAATATGCTGTAATCTTACTGTGCATTTTCAAGGTAATCACTATTCTTTATAGAATTTGTTGCCAAGGACAGTGTTCTGATCATTTGCTCTGATGTCCTGCGTAAAACGTCTCACAAAGAGTTCAGTCATAATCCATTCTACCTTAGGGCAGAAGTACGGACTAGACCTATGTGACTAAACCCATAGTCCACAGGCCCTGGTGGCATCCTAAACAAGAGATGATGGCCTCATCATGTGTAAAGAGGTGCAGTTACAAAAAGCAAAATAAAACCTCAAACAAATGCATTTTTATGTGAGTTATCAGCTGTGTCATTGACTTTTGACCGGCAAAGCCAGGAATTAGGCCATGTTATTATAATTTTTCTAATTAATATTTTAAACGAAGATGGTACATATGGTAGCATTTTAATTTAGTACAACTTCTTTTGCCTAAATGGTAAATATTTATCACATGCCTTCCCACCAAAAAAAGAATACATTTTTCATATATATTTTTATTTTTCCCCCAAAGTACTATCTGGTCTCTGGATTTTAAAAACTTCTGGAAGCAGAGTACCGGATGACCTCGCTCTATTCCTTCCCCTCCTTTCCAATAAAATTGAAAAAAAATAGGAAAGCTCTGAACATACACAGTGCATACCAACTGTAGAAAGAATGTAGCTTTGTACCGTAGATCGCAAAACTACACCTTGGTGGCCAGGTGCTCATCTAATACCAAGGTATGCTAGCTGAGAATCTGATATTAGAATTCTTGGGTTCCAGCTAAGGTGCTGTTTTGTGAATAACTCCAGCTAAATCACTTAATATCCTTTCTCCCTTGATACACACCTGGCTAAGAATCGTAGCAATCTCCTACAGTGCCTTATCAGTGTAGAAAAGTGATGTTTTGCGAGAGTAATTGAAGATACTTTATTGAGCTATACTGTATGTGTAAAATAATAATGATAAAAAAACTTAATGCCAGAGCAGCTGCCAAGTTTCTGTTCATCCCCATGTTTGCAGTAATCTGTCGAATCAAGAAAGAGCATCTCTCCTGAACGAAGAGTTTAATGAAACACACTGGGAAAGGTCATGCAAGTAGACTAGCCGTGATTTGCAATGCACCAGTACTACTCTGTAAACTATGTAAACACCTAAATGCTGTACATACACTTTTTTGCATAGTGCTGCTAGTAAATTTACAGTTGAAGTTGGTTTTAAGTAGTGTTCTTCATTCCCACATCACACTTGCTATGTTAGAAATTACTAACTATTCCATGAGGTTTCAGTAACGTGGTGACATGGAAAAACAAGACAACAGAAATATTTTATAGTTTTATTATGGTAAAAGAATATTCCAACATTTATGAAAATATGAATTGCAATGAGGTGGCACTTAGGAAAAACAAATAAACAAAAACTTCCAAACAAAACTGACTGAACCCTTCAATTACATTTTTTTCCTGCCCAGTATACAAAATTGACAGGGAGAGTTTAATCCCTTTGTAGCAATAGTGACAGTGAAATCTGTTGTTACATTGAAATGGCGATTGCAAAGGAATTAAGCCTCATGGATTAAAATATTGCAAATTATATTTTTCAGTGAACTGAATAGATGCACTCAAGTACATTTATAATAAACAAGCAAAGAAAAAACCCTACGATCTGTCTATAAAAGCAGAATTTAACCATGGAATCTTAGATGGCATTTAAAATTAAGATTTTACAATTTAACATAAAAGCTTTACGTTTGACAGACTTCATTATTGCCAAATTTTGGGTTAAGATTTTCACTGTAAACAACTTTCTTGTTACATTTCCACTGCCTCAAATAATCTGATAGGAAAAGATTCATGACCTACTTCAGTCTAATCTTGTATCTGTGTTTGGATCCATAACAAAAAAAAATTGAAATATACAATCTTGAATGAAAAAGTTACGTCTTTTCATATGCAGTTGCAACATTCTATGTTCTAGATCTTAACTCCAATATTCAGTTGGATAAAATTCCTGCCGGATTCATTCTGAAGTTCTTATTTCTTATTCCACCATTAGCACTTTTAGACTTGAAGTTGTGGACTTGTCTGTTCATGAATTTAGTGCTGCAGTTGCGTGTGATGTAAATGAACTCACAAAGCATGCACCTAAAAGCAGAAGCAAAGTGTCCAGGGTGTAAAAACCCGTTATTTTTGAGACTAGAAGTCTAAATAACAGCATTCCATGCTTTCAAACAGAAGTTGTCTCATTCCTTTCTCCCTTGCTGTCTCTTCCCAATCATGGGGTCACCTGTCTGTCATATCAGGTCTTGTGCCCCTGGGATTGCATGATGAACCCCTTCAATTTGCTAACTCAGCAATAAAACACACACTTTTACTGAGTTGGTATTCTCTCATTTTAGTGACTAGGACATTCTTTGCCATGCATTTTGGTGGTTGCTAAAGCAGATGTGAAGCAAGTGATGGGACTGCTTGAGAAGGATTGGTGGGGATTTGGACCTCGCCTTTTTGATGGTGGTAAGATGTTAACTTGGCTAAAGTTGTAACATGAAACTGCCTTTCTGTAGCTTTTGTAGCACTGGTGTATTTTCATTCTAAAATCTAGGAATGCATACCCCAGAAAATTTACATTAAATTTTCCTAATTTCATTCACAGAATTGAAAGTGTTTGGTATCTTGTGTGAGTTCAGAAAACTGTAGGCTCAGTGCTAGTCCTCTGGTTCAAAAATGTGAGAAAATAGTGAGTTCTGGCCACATTCCGATCAGGGTCTGATAAATCTTTGCTTAATTGAGTGTCAACCATATGGTGCAGTTCAAAGGTCTAAGCAAAAATGTGCTGCTGCTGCTTCATTTTTATACTTTACATTAATGCGCTTGCTGTGGGAGAAACAATATTGCTTTTCCTGCCACTTTCTATTCAGGTGTCAACCTAGCACTTCTCAGAAAAAAATAGATGTAATACCTGAAATAAATACTAGCTTCAGCAAGCTTCTCCAAATCATGTGTAATTTGAGGCAAATTAAGAGGTTTAACAAATATACACTAATGATATTTTCCAAAATATACCAAGTTGTAATCATAATGATTTTTAAATACATTACCTGGAATATTTTGTTTTTCTCATAATGTCACACCTTTCTTTGTGGAAGTAATGTTATAACTGTGTGAAAGTGGTAGCTTGATGCCTAAATAGCATTCATTACTCATAAGAAAATTATGTGGCAGTGACGTTTTCTGCAGTAATATGTTATAGCACTTTACTGAAGTTATTCAGACACCTTTGATAATAGTGTAGTAAAGTACCATGAATTAGCCATCAAGATTAAAGGAACGGTTATTCCTTTTTTTTTTCCTGCTGCATTGAGCTTTTCACAGGAAATTAATTCCACTTATGCTTAATAAGATGCATTAGCTTAGATTTAAGTGTGGTATTCAAATCTGATTAGAACAGACTTTTCAGAATTCAGAGTCCTTTTCCTATTCACTGGTAAAATCCAGGTGCAAATATTCACCTTGCAGAACTTTCACCTTGCAGTAATCTGGTCATGTAATAACCAGATCACTTACACAGCCCAACTCACATGACCAAAAGTCTCCAGTATCTGTTGTCAAGTTCTGTCATCTTTGTCCCCTGAACGAGAGTCCTTAGGATGAGATAAATTTTTGCATGTGCAGGCTGCACTCTGTCATTGTAGGATCATTATTTGTAGAATAATGATAGCACTCTATACAGTCTTGCTTTAAAAATCTATAGTTATGATCTGTACATAGACTTCACTAAAAAATGGGGGGTAGCATTTCATACAAGATGCTAGGTGATGCAGAGTAGCTCCTACAGGTTGCAAGTGAATGATGCCATTAACCGTTATCAGGCAAAACCTCACTATGGAAATCTGGATACCTGTCTGTGTAGTACATGGGCGGTGGTGTTATGTCTGTTCTTTCAGCCTGCCAGCATGTAAATACAAGTTTCATAATACACGGTCCAGTACTTTGCTTCAGAGGTTAGAAAGTGGATCTTTATTACAAAGTTCGGATAAATGGAGTATAAGTGAAGTCTCGAAAGCTGCCTTGTAAAACAACTGTTGTAGCAAACCACGAAACTAAGGCTTGCACCTATGAACCAAAAAGAACAGAGGGGTGTTGATGTGGCAAGAATGATATGCTCTGTGAATTCTACTGTAGAATAAAGACAGATGGCATTTTATTTTTTGTATAAAGCTAAGTAGGTGAGGCCATAAATGTAGAACAGTGTGCTGCCTACCTCAGCTCAGTAGTGTTGCTATAAAACCAAAACCACATTTATCAGTGAGAGAAACATTTGTATGCGGTTTTGCTACACCTGGAATAATTCCCATGTGGTAGTTTGGATTCCTGCTCTGAAACCACATACCAGCCCAAAATTTTGTATGGGATTGCCTAATGTATGGTTGCCTAATACAGTGATGTGAGCTTAGCTGAAACCTGACAGGTATTCCTGATCCAAATACCTCAGGATAAGTGACTTTGATCTGTTCAAACTGCACTCCAGATATCCGTGTGGCATGTCATCTGTGTATCAGAATATTTTAAACTGTAAATACTTGTAGAGATTTATTTTCTTCATGCTTCAGTTTTTAGGGAGTTTTTGCAACCATACTCTGGACTGGTCTTTAACTGTTTTTTCTTATCTTGTGAGTTTTTAAGGTTCATTGCAGGAGTTCCTTTTCTTCTTGGCTCTGCTTTTCCAAAGCACCTGCAGGATTTCAGGTTTAGTCTCCAGCACGCAGATTATGTGAACAAGAGTTACTGCATATTCAGCAGCGTAGAGCAACATACACCACCATCCTTCTTTTTGAAGTGTAACACAGGCAGGTAGTGATTTGGGTACAAGGCTCAGTGTTAGCTGTTCTGTTGATCACACTTCCTATTTGGGCATTATTTCCTCCTCCACTCTGTACTGGTTCTATTTACTCTGTAAACCCAAATTGTGGATTGTTATTCTTTGTCAAGATTTGTGAAGATTTCTAATATTATTGCTTCCTCTAATATTCTTTGCTACCATTTCTTCCCTATGTGTCATCACACCCTTCTCCTGAGCACTTTTTAAATTTTGGAAGTGATTGTATTTCACAGATACATGCGATGGTTTTGCTTGTTGATGTTTGTCTTAACTTGAAGTGCAGGTTTAAGTTGTCCCTCTTCAGTTAAGCAGTTAAATTTGTGTTAGAATTTAAGTGCATGCTGAATGCACAAGCACGTTGCAGCATGTTGATATGCCTCATTGTGGCTTTAGTTTGGAGCCCTTATTTTTATGTGTTGTTCGGCTGAGTTTCCTATTCTCGCTTGTACTGGTTACATCACTGGGTCTGGGGATTCAGAATCTATAAGCCTCAAAAATCTCATTTTTTGTTTGCTTAAATTTTTTGTAATACGTACAACAGATGTTGGAAATCTGAGTAAGAATTTTGAGTTTCGTAAAACCTTTCTGTTATAAGGCAGAGGAACATGTTAAAAGAAGTTATCTGTATAATTTTTTACGTAAACTTTCTAAGTGAAAGGTACACCTACAGGTTGGTCTCTACTCCCTTGATTGTTTTTTTGATATTTAATTTATGAACAAAAGTGTTGGCTCACACAGTAGACCTGCCCAATGAGCTATTGTTACATGAATATACATTTGGAATGGACAGGCTGCAACATTTCAAGGTGATCTGATACCTTACACTACATTAAAAAAATAAAATAAGTTATATTTATGTTCTCATGGCGTGTATGTTGCCATTGATACAAACTAATGGTTTGCCACTGCTGTCTTTCCACATGATGCCAAGGAAAAAATGCCAGGTGAAAATTAACATAGAAGTTGTATAACACCTTGTAGTAAGACCAAGGTAAAAATATCAAAGTAGATCTTGCTTTTGCTTTGAGACTCAACAGGGAGTAAGATTATATTTGTGGCTGTCAGAATTTTGTGGTAACCATCCAGCACTGCTACAAAGATTATGGTGACACTTCTACATGGAAAACGGACTGAACACTGGCTTGAAGGTCACCATAATTTGTATATTACGCAGTCACTGAAAGAATGTCTTCTCTCTCCAAATTTGGCAAAAGATTTGGTAAAGGTAGAGCCCTAGTAATTTTCACCATTTGGAATCCAATTTTTAGCCAAAATAACAGTCTCGGTATCTGTACTTTAGACAACTCTGTGTATTCTTAAATATATAGTCCTTTCATAACTGGAAGAGGATATAATGGGTAAGAAAGCTATTGTGGTTATCTATTTTGAATGGGACTTTTAAGAAGGTTTAGCTGGATTAGGCCCGGGCAAAAAGCTTCTTTGTTGATTCTGCAGGCTTTCAGAGTGGCTTTATTTTTCTGTCATTAACATTTATTTGTTCTGTGCAGGATAAATGTGTCTCAAGTGTTTGACAGTTCTCTCTTGGTTCCTGATAAGTTGAGTTTCCATTGCTGATCATGCCTGTTAGTGAAATGTATATTTGTGTTACCCTGTCTGATAAAGAGTAGTGACACACAAGCATCTCCTGAAGAGAAACTTCCACTTACGAGTGAGAAGTATATTATTTCTGCCTGAGCTGCAGGGGCATTTCAAGCTCTGCTAAGTCTACATTCAATCCTACGTAGGATACAGAAGGAATTAAGGTCACTAGGGTAACCTGCTGCCTGGTTGCCGAAGAAATTATTGCTTTCTTCAAATAACTTAAGGAAAATTCGTTGGTACTATAGATCGCTCACTTAATATCTGCTGTCTTGGATTACTAAATGCAGTAAATGCACTAAAGGGGTAATTGTTGTGGGAAGCGGTAAGACTCCTAACGAGATCACTTGAGGATTTTAGTCAAGTTATTGACCAAATGTGTAATTCAAATAACCACTGTTATTGTCTAGAGAGGTGTAAACTAACATGAAGAGGGACTACAGATAAATACTCTGGGATTTGAGTCCTAGTGATATTAGTGATGTGGCAGTTTTGTGCTACCTGCTTGACCCTTTTCTGCTTTCCCTTCCCTGGGGAAAACCAGGGATTGTTCCACTACTCTCAGTACAGATCTTTAAATTCTCTAGGGTTCTGATGCACATTTGTGATCCTCTTCTCAGCTGCACTAATGCCTTAATACCTTCACAATCTTTTTATCATCTGTCTTCTTAGCATTATGTTAGACCGTTGCCCCACACACTTCTCTTACTTGTTTCGGCAAGAATATTCCAAAAGAACGACACGTTTCATTTCTTCTGTTATGGAAGCTTCCTGGTGTTACAAAAGCATGATCCACTGATACTGTAACACACTACCTGAATACAGCCTACATATACTGCAGGCTCTCTCTACAGATTTGACTGACATGTTTATAAGTCAAATAGCAAGATCGTGAAAGTGAGTTTTACAGGTGACATTTTGGTAGGACTTCGGATATGGTGTGTATGGATCCAATCCTATATTACTTTCCTAAGGGTACAGTTCTAAAATTAAGTCTCTGCAAGTATCAACGGAAACTGCCAATTGCTTTTGTCATCATACCTTTAACCCCAATTTGGTGATCTTTAAGCACATTTTAGTAACTGTCTGGAAGCATTAGGAACTGCAGCAGATTTAATTTCTGTACCCAAGAACTGTTTCCATAATTTCATAAAATGTTATTGGTAAGGAGATCGGTTTAATATTTGCAATTAATATACTTCTCATAAGTGGCTTACATTTTTCTAAATCAAAACTTGGCCATTACATATTAATGTTCCCCTAGGTCCAAGACCAGAAGGCCAACTCGGGTAAGCGCTGAGAGATATCCATGGGAGTTTTGCCAGATTAGGGTCTGCAGGTTTGGGCTCTAACCAGATCAGCCCAGATGGCCCGGTGCAGTGGGTCTCTCCTCTGCACACCAGAAGAGTGGAGAGCTGCTGCGAAGCCCCTTGACTCTCTGGCTGGATAAAAGCCTGCACTGGCACCAGGTAGTACCAGGTGGTGGCAGCTCCCGAGGGCCTGTGGACCAGATGCAGGCGGCTGGAGCAGCAAACCCCAGGCGTGCTTTCCCTCACTGTGCCCTCCTCTCTCTCTGCTCAGATTGCAGGGGCATGTGGCCTCCCATGGGGTGGACAACTCCACAGTGACTCGGGACTCTTTTCATGCCACAAAAATCCCCAGCTGGGGAGCTGCAGATGATTTTCACTCTCATTAAGTCTTTTGTGCAGCAAAAAAGAGGCAGGGCGGGCCAGAGAATGTCCCCTGCAGATTCTGGCACCTAGGGTGATTCTTTGAATTAATACTTTCACCTGCTGCACAGTAATCTGTCCAGAAGTCTTGTGAAACATTACATTTCCATCCCACATGAATGTTCTTCCAGTTGATCCTTTTGCCTTTTTAATGGTCCCGTCAAAGTAACTAGTATTTTGGGTATTCAGCTTGGCCCATTGTCTTGCAGAGAATTGATCTGCTGGGAAAATATGAAATCTTCATGTAACATAGAGCAGCATTTCTTGGCTTTTAATGCTTCTAGCTGTTTATAGGAAAGTTACCGCTCAAAGGGCATTGTTCTTCCTACACTCCACTGCTGAATACATGGTGCTGGGTGATGACCTTCAGTAATGATTCACCAGGTCCTTCTTTGTTTGCTCTAAGTGGTAACCAAAAGGAAGAGAAAGAAAAGTAGTGGAATATTGCTTCATTTTCTTTATTTACTGTTTGCTGAAGAGTTATATATTGCTTTTTCTGTACTTGTCTCTTAAGTACTCATGTGGGAATTAAGCAATACTGCCAGGCAAAATGTATACTGCTTTTTAAGGTTAATATCTAATGAGTTATATTAAGTATTTGTCCTCTTTTGTTAAGTTACCAATGTCCAAAGTTAGAGCAGCTGCAAATCCCCGTTGTAGAGGGTGCATCCTTATGTCAGTATGTCATGGGCTTTCATAGACACAAATTTAAGGGCATTAATTGGAAATTTTGAATGTCTATTTTTATGGCAAGAGATTTTTACAGTTCATAGGATTTTGCAGGTTTTTTACTAAACAGTTTCTGGGGGTGACTGAAAATTGTTTTTTCTCCAGTGAAACCTTTTCCAAGAACATAACACAAACATTCTTTGGAAGTTTTAGTGTTCTAGTACTTCAGCTATTTTTAGGTGCTAATCCCCATGGGAGAGTAATGTAATTTTCCTAGCTTTCACTTAGTAATAGTTTTGCCTCAGATACATTGTAACTTAACTTTACAAAGGTATTTCTCCATCCAGAAAGGTGCTGCCATGTGTTGTGCACTGCACATCTCTGTTACAGAACGTGACTAGAGCCCTAGTGAAGACAGCAGGAATACCCACTTGGGAAAAGCTGATTTTGTACGAGTTTCTGTCACGTTGGTTTCTTTTGCATTAGTTTTTCAGAAAAGGAGAGATGAGATGGATGCGGGGGTGGGGAAGGCAATAGAGTTGGAAAGAGGAGAAAAGACAGCTGTTTGCTCCAGCAGAGCGGGCTGGTTTTCTCTGCTTTTGAGTCTGCTGAAGGTTAACTACTCATTGCCTCAGCACATGGCTCTGAGAAGTTAGGCTATTCCTTACTAGCATAGTGTCTGTAGGTGAAAAGCACCCATGAAGACAGAAGTAGCAATTCTTTTATGAAGTAGTGTGCACCCAACTCTATTCCGTTACAGCCAGAGTTACCTCTGGGGAAAATAGAAAAGAATCCTAAATTGTACCAAAGGCACAGGAAGTGTTAGTAAAGAACTATGCATGTAGCATCGCATACAATGTTAATATATCAGAAATGTAAGCATAGAAATCAACAGGTTTGTAATTACTGGAAAGCACTAGTCCTGAATTTCTACAAATACTTTAGATTTTACTAGTGTGATCGCTGCCATTTATGTCTGGGGGGAAGTCAGGGGGATTTAAAGATTCGTATGAATTAACATTTTTGTTCAATGGAAATAGGATTTTTCTAGCATGGACACAAGAACATTCTCCAAATCCATTTTGAGGGAGAGAAACATGAAAATCCAGTGTATGATTTATGTAGTTTTTTTAATTTGACAGCTGAGAAGTCTTAACATAAAGACAGTCTGCACTCATGTCACACCGTCAAAGGGCTTTTACAGCTTGCAAATCCACTGAGAATAATTCATTAGCTAACGGTTTTCATCTTCTCAGTTTCTCATCTTATCATCATAAAAATGTCATGATAACCAAAAACAAAGCACAAATATTGTAAGTGTTATGAAACTCTTGGCATTCTTTTCTTCATCTTGTTTCAGAAAGTAAAGTAGGCATTACATTAATGCCAAGGCAAGGTACTGCTGGAGAGAGAGAGGTATCTAAGAATGTCCAAATCACCACTAACCTATATATGGTCACCCAAATCTGAACCTTTAATGTAAATCCAAACATATTGCAATCACACATCGGCGTAGTACTCTGTTAAGTATAAGGAGTCAGGGAAAATTTGTGTAAGACAGATCGGTTGCAGCCCAATCATTTGCACACTAAGCATGTTTAAACGACAGCGTAAGTACCAATACACGCGCAATTCACAGAAAAGAACCAAAACAAAGTTTTAAAGCTTCGTATAGATCAAGAGTGTTAATGACTTTCATAGCTTGACCTACTTTGGCATAGAGCCACATACGCTTATATCTGGAGCAGTTTGTCTAGCATTGTACAGAAGGGCTGAACAGCAAATTCCTTCCTCCTATTGAAGCCCAAACCAAAAGTGCCATGGGCTTCGGTATAGGAAGGATTTCAATCCCAGGGCTTTGAGAATAAGCCATGAGCTGGACAAGATTTACTTTGTATTTTGACGTACGTTAATTTAATATAGTTGCCAGCTGGCTATTCTGAAGGAGCAGTGTCTACAGAAACCCATTTAGTTGCCCATAAATTGGTACACATACATAATTTAGGAAACAGATGCAGAATACAAAGTAGTTAGGACTGATGAGCTCCTGGCTTGTGGGAAGATTTTGCCTTCCTGTGACTCAGAAACAAAAAGAAAGCACGAGGTGGTGTCTCGTAATAACCTGGACCTGGATCACGTAAGAGTGGGTTTAACATGTCCATTCCTCCTGCCGTTGGCGTTACCGTGTTTCTGTTGGGCCATGATTCTGCAGCATTTCACATCACCGGTCCTCCGACAATTACTGTGTGTATTATAGGTTTTAATTTAATTTACGTTTTTTGTAACCAAGTTTTCCTACGAAAACGTTCCTGAATTCACCGTGATGAACAAAGTCAAGTGAAATTGCCGAAAAAGTAGGACACGTAGAGCTGCTTGCACCTACCCGCTCTCAGGCAGACAGGACAGCTGGCAGAGAAAATGGCCAAGGCTGGCTCCCCTTCCCGCTGGCGGCACCGGCAGGGCCAGTAACCGTACGTGAATGAAGAACAGCTACCGGCGTGCCGAGGCACCGTTCCGGCGGCGCGGCTGGCACGCAGCTACTGCCGGAGCACCGCGCCCCGGCCCCGCGGGAAGGCTGCTCCCTCGCCCGCTGCGGACTCTCCGCAGCCCCCCACCCGCAGCTCGCCGGGGCGAGCGGCTTTGTCAGCGGCTGCCCCGCGGAGAGCTCCCCGCCCCCGGCGCCGCCCAGGCCCGCGGGGCTGCGGCCCGGGGCCGCCCCCAGCCCGGCCCGCCGGTGGCTGCAGGGGGATGCCGGCGCGGGGGCGGAGGCCGCCGGAGGGGCGGGGGGCCCAGCCCGGCCGCTGAGGCGGCGCGGGGGCGGGGGGCGGCGCGGGCGGCCCTGCGCGGGGAGGCGCTCGCCCCGCCGTGGGCGCGGAGGGGCCGCCGCCGCCGGCGGGAGCCGCCTGCCGCAAGGACGGGGTGACTCCGGCCGCCGCCCGGCTCCGCAGCGGCGCGGGAGCCGCCCTCGCCCGGGGGCACCGCCGCGGGGCGCGGAGCCGCAGTGCGCGCCTCGGTGAGGTGAGTGGGCGCGCCCGCGGGGCCGCCCGGGGCCGGCGCGGGCGAGGGACGCGGCGGAGCCCCGCGGGGGACCGGGCCGCGGCGGGGCCGGCGCGGGGCTCGCGGCAGGTGCGGGGCCGTGCGGGCCGGGGCGGCCGCAGCCCCCGCGCCGCGCTCCGCTGGTGCGTGCCAGCGCCCGCTGCCCGCCCCGTCATGCGGGAGCTGCCGCGGAGCCCCGCTGCGCGCCCTCGGCCGCCGTGCGCATCGCTTCTGGGCCGTTCCATTGTAACTGCTGCCCTGCCCGGGGGACGCGTTCAGCACTTCGCGTGCCGCGTTTGTGCCTCCGCTCGTTGTTATCCCTCGCCATTTAACGTGCTTATTTATGTGTGGGGCTCTTCTCCAGATTTTACGTAGCCGTGTCCGTGGTGGGAAAGAAGGATCACGGCAGATTTCAAGCGTCTTGATTTCAAAACAATGGGGTTTAATGTCTGTTTCTATTTTCTCGTGTGCACGAAATACAGTGCGATGACAGTGAGGTGGAAAATAGGAAAAAAGGCTTGTATTCACGTTCTCACCGTTCTGTGCATCTTTTTTTGATGTGGAGATGTGTAATTTCTTTTCCTTCTTTTTTCCCTGTCTTAGTACACTTGTTTTTTTCTCTTAACCGTTTCTGACCGCGTCACTGCAAGCCGTGAGGGTATTTAAAAAGAAATAAATTAAAAATTCTTTTTGGGGCTGACTGATGTCAAAATAAAGTGAGTGTGGTATATGTAGATTAGTAACAGTTACATAATTTATTATCTCATATTTTATTACTGGATATATGTCAGGAGCATGGAGAGAGTATTTATAACATCTCCCTCTTTTTTTTTTTTTTTTTTTTTTTTTTTTTTTTTTTTTTCCTCTTTTCTGGGATGCTGTGTGGCTGTGTGAGGGAGTGTTTGCACTACGATACATTGCATTGGAATGTCTCTTAAGAGATTCAGCCCTGTACCCAAAATCCCAGCAGGGCCTTACCTTGCTTCACTTCATAAATATCCAGGGCTGCTTCCTGTATGTTCAAAAACTTCTTCTGTAGCTTTTTTTTCTTCTTTCCCCAACAATTACATTATTGTTTTACTTCTTTAAAAAAAGTAAGTCCGACCATTATAAATATTTCAATAGTAATTATTCATAGCCCTGAAGAACAGAAAGAAATCTATGTCAAGGATGGGTTAAAAAAAACCCTTCTTATATGCAGGTGAGCAGTTCACCTAGTTCTTAGGTGCCTTTCGAAAAAATTGTCCTTATTAGATGACAGTGTATGGTTGCAGCCCATAAGGTATGGTGTCATTATTAGCATGTGAAAGGAACAAACCTATTGCAGCCTTTCAATCACCTCTGCTGTTCAGGTTCTAAATTTCCAAGAATGTGTATGCTTTCATGTCAGCTGGAGATACCACAGTGGATGTTAGGTGCTAGTCCATGTACATGTGTCTGTCTTTCTGTCCTCACATCTTACGCTGGAATTTAAACGCAATGCCTTAAAATGGGCTCTGACATTGCATGGAGCTCATGTGGTTGATTGGAGACCATTTTTAAAGTTACAGCTGGTAGTAGTTTAACTTCACAGAATCGTAGTTGAAAAGCCTTCTGTTCACCTGTCTGTATAAACAGCCTTCTGGTGGTGCCACTGCAAACTCGTGGTGTATCTTTCGGTCTTCTTAGCACTATGAAATTGGTGTGGGCTGGAGCACTTGCCAGGCTCCACAAGGACCCTCTGCCTTCCTTAGAGACCTATTTACTATCTGGCTATTTATTTTTGAAGTCGTTTTAGCTAATGGGTACTTTTCTTTGTTTTATGCTTCCAGTGCTTTTCCAAACCTGGTAGAATTCATAATGTTACGCCTTTAAGAAGCCCTATGATAGTAGAGTGGCTGCTCGCCAGAAAAAATATACTGTTTTGTCAGATTTCCTGAGGAGAAAGAGAAATAATTTTGTGTAAACCCCCCCCCCCCCCCCCCCTTGTAAGATTAAATAGTAATGCCTGACTGGAATAAAAACACATTTTTTTTTCTTGTTTATGTGCCAGCATTCTTTAAACTGTAGCTAAAGCTCCAGTATGCTGCAAAATAAGGGGGCTTTCAGCGTATGGGACTCAATTGGCAGATTACATTTTTGAATAATGAAGTGGAATTCCTCTTCCATTTTTTCTTTTTTTAATCCAAGTCGACATTTTTTCTTTGTTTTATTTTTTTAAAAAGCTCTCCTTTGGTCAGACAAACAGGATGCTTAGGGTATTGCATTTACTCCATTGGCTAATGTATACTGATACAAGGGAAATGGTGACAAAACACCTATTTGGATAATGTTACTTTATAATTGAAAACGAGATGTAAATATGTGCTTAAAATTAAGTAGCATGTTCAAAAACCCCTGTGTGAGACCATATCCCACAGCGCTGCCTTTCACAGTATGCTATGCTCTGAGTAGCTAAGCCTAATTTTGCTTGATCCTGCTGCCATCATGTGTGGCACAGTCATACCTTTGTCTTCACATCATCCATTGCTGATCTTTTGGTCATATTACAAAGGGGGAGAGGCTAGAGTAAAGTTACTCGTTTACCAGTAGGAAGAGTATTACATTGCCCAACAGATGGAACTGAATTAAAGATTCTATATAAATAAAGTCCTCCAACCTAAAGGGAAAGGAGATGTACTCTTGCAACCTTGTGAGCCTGTGTTTTGGTGCTTTGAAGCTAATGGCAGTATATAACGTGTTTATCTAATCACATCAGGGCCCTTTGCAAGATGAAAATGAGATTAACTATTATTGTTACAAATTATTTTGATATTTTGTAAGAAAATGTATTTGTAAGAAAAGTTCCACGTCATTTCTATTGAAATAGAAGTAAACTGCATGGCTTACATAGACAGTGATAAGGGCCTCTGTGATGTTCCTCTGTGGCAGCTTGTTTGCGATCAGTTGGAATGTCAGTGATACTGGAGAAAAGGTTGAAAATGCCCGTTTCTCTGGCAGTGAGATCGACAGTGGTGATAAAGCTTTGTGTAGCATGGACATGTGTTACAAGGGCACCTCTTCATGGCATGAGATGCCAAGTAGAATGTGATCCTAGAATACCATAGTACTTGAAGAAGAGTTCAAGTAACACTTTATTATTTTTTTTTATTTCTTACAGAAATGTAGACATCAGTGTTTGAAACCTGTGTCTTAAAATCGATTACGTATTTGGCAAAATTAGCACAGTAGTTGCATGCTCTCCTCTGAGCATCTTGATAAAACTTCTGAGTCGTCGTGTTAAAAGGCTGCAGTCAAACTGTGAATTCTCATTGGGAAGTGCAAGCCCTGGACTGTTAGTCTGAGATGTAGTCACTCACGCTACAAGCGCACGTGTTCCAGCCAGCCTTCCAACACCTAGGGATGGTATAGTTTCTTTTGATGATGTTGGTGTTAGGTTTCCGAGTTCTGCTGACAGGATGTGTGAATTCAGATTTTGAGGTAGATGGCTAGTCATAGCTTTCATATCTCTGTCTTTATTTGTGGAGAGCTGTTCCTTCTTCTCGTGATACTCTGTAGTACTGGGGAGAAAATTAAAAGTGACTGAGTCTAAATCTGGTTTGGAAATAGACGGTTATGATGACTATCTTGATTGTACCAGTATTTTGTGTTACATTACATTTCCGCAGTTCTGTGTCACAACTTGTGGGTTTTTTGATTGGAGAAGACTGGTAGGCCGACACCAGTTGCTTAATGGACAGTAATACTTGTATTTTGTAATTTCTGTAGTAAATTTTCCCGAAAGTATAGTTTTGAAAAACAATAGATAATAATCATGTTTGAAAGATGGTTTTGAAAGATGAAAATATTGAAAGAGGATCTTTGAAGTGTAGTCATCAACCTTTCTACATGGTACAGTTGCAGCTTGTGTGTGTTCTGGAGAAGCAGTAATAATTAAAATTAATTTGAAATTGAAATGTGAATCCAGCATTATTTGTCCAAGAGACGCGATTAGTACAGTCAAGCCAAACTTAAATGATTGAAATAGTGCACTATTTGTCCTTTAGAACTAAGCAAGGACCCAAAGGTGGATGATTGATGGGTCATCTGAGCTGTTTGCTTTTGGGGGTGTTAAGGAGTCGTTGTGACATGTTTAAGAATTTAGGCTTTTGTTCTTTGTATTGGCACTGGAAATGGGGAAAAAATCTTGAAAATAAAGACTAGGATGCTGAAATAAAAAAGTGTACTGTTGAGCTGGTGCTTCTTGATGCTGGCGTATAACAAATCATGAGATCAGCAGAGAAGCTGGGAAGTTCAGATTTCTTGAGGCACCTGCCTCTGTTTGTGAAACTGTATGTACGCACATAATTTAGTCATTAAAACTTTAATAACATTGTCACTATGCCTATATGCCTTCTATTGACCACCAGAGAAAGATATTAGGTAACAAAAATTAACATTTTGATAACAAGCCCACCTAAATATTGCATGGACAGTCAAATGTGTTTTGTTAAGTGCTGTGGTGGCCAGGATCCATTGGCTAGGATCCACTTGTAAAATGAGATTAAAAGTTTCTGTGCTTGACAAATACAATGTCATTAGTTTAAAAATTCCCTGAACGCTGGGTATTGTAATTAGATGAGCCCAAAGCATGCAACAGTAAAACTCGTTTTCTTCCAGGAATGACCAGCAGCATCTTTAAAAAAAGAAAAGATTGACTGATCCTTGTCAGATAGAATAACCACAGTAAGAAAGAAGAGTTTCCCAGAAATGAATGTGACAGCTGAAGGCACGGCACCTCGTGGTGGGTGGAGTGGGTCAGCCACAGTCTGGTGGGAAGCAGCAAGGACTGTGAGGATCCTGCTGAAAGAACGTTTCAAAGTGATCGTTCACTAGGTGCTCCATATCAATGACTTCACTAAATTGGGTATTATAGGTGCTGAGTATTGGCAAAATGGCAATAAAATATTACAAAACCAGCAACTCCCTTTGCATCCAAATTGTCACAAAAAGGCATATACCTGTCTTTGTGCAATTCCTTACCTTCATGCTCTCAAGAGCATGTGAGCTTCATAGTGCTAGGTTACAACGTTCCAGCTTCAAAAGGTGTGCTTGTTAAGCTGTGTGTTTTCTTTATTTAACATGCATTTTAAAACCAGCTAATCTGCTTGGTTGGTCTTGTTATTCTTCTTCTAGGTTACTAATTTGAATTATTTCGAGCTGGTAGTTTGATAGAAGTTATTTTACCCACTAGAAATAAGAATAGAGATTGTAAACTTACCTCTTTAAAACGTAGCCATAGCTACATAAAAAACCATTTATTTATGCTGCTTGATTAATTGCTCTAATAAAAATGTCTACATTGTCTTAATGAACGTAAATATTGTTGTCAAGGGAGTAATTTCCCAAATATTTATATTGCATAGGAAAACACGAAAATTACAAATGTAGCTGTGGAGGGCCTTCTGGAACTTGCAGAACTTTTTGCTGGGTCAGTAAGGCTGTGGCTGTACCTGCTAAGAGCCTGAGCTTGAATGCTGTCCCGTGTTGGTGGGCTCCTTGGCATGCTTTTGGCCAGTGTCAGCAGCCCAAATGAGGGACAAGTCAGGGAAAGGCATGGACCAGGGACTATCCCAAAATGGGCTATGGATAAGACAGCCCTGTTTTGTGAGGGAAGAGCGTTTAATGTGTGCGCTGTACTGCATGGCTTCAGCAGCTGTTTCCTGGCCTGTTCTGCATAGGAGTGCAGATGTGGCCATGAAGGTGCTTCTGGATGTTTTTGGATGAGAAGAAGCTCCCGTTGCCTGCAGTTTACCTACAGAAAAACAAGAAGCCACTGTCATTCATGAGAAAGCAACACTTAAGAAAATTCATTGTGTGTTGTTTCTTATTTGTGTGTCTGTTTAAAAAAAATAATATATATACACCCCACCCCTATTATTTCATATAACAACTAGCTTCTCGTGTTTTGAATAATACCATGTTGAGTAATGTCCAGATCTTCCAGAAATGCTGTTAGGGTCTTGTAAGCAGGTACATCAAAGTATCAGAACTAGAATAAATGTACGAGTTCTGGTCTTACATGGTAGTTTTGTCTCAAATGTTCACCTGAACAATCTCTGAGTGTGTAGCTATGATGCCACTTCTCTGTTTCATCTCCTAAAAAGTGTTTTGGCTTTCTTAGAATGAAGTAACTTCCAGCAAAATGTAACTTAAACCTAGCTCAAAGTTTATAAACACATTCTAGTAACTTGAGTAAATGTGTATTATGAACTTGCTCTGAACTTGAGTAAGTATATGTTACGTTGGATTGTTAAGGGTGACAGGTTGTTATTATTCATTATGAAACTATTAGTTAATGTAGAGAGCCACTGTAAACACCATGGTGCTGCTGCTCAGCAGTTGTAAATTGTTGTGCTCCTTCATGTTCCACAGAATTCTGACAATTCCCACTTTATGCCTTAGTTTGTGTCACATGTTTAGTTACGCTGAACAGTTCAGATACATATTAACAAATATATAACATCTATACCAAAGATGCTGGCTTTTCTTTTGAGGAAGGGAGGTGGGGGTTTTTTCCCCTCCTTGGGCATCGTGTGAAATAAAGGTAAAATACGGGTAAATAAAGTCAAATTGTCATATTTTATGTTCTTAGAGATGGCCTAATTGTTGGTTTAAGATTTTACCCTTGTTTCCTTAATTGAATTTGGGTGGATGTTTTTTGTTTGTTTACTGTATTGAGGTTGATGTGTTAATTTTGCCTTGTAGTCTTGAAAATACTAATTTCTAGTGAGATTCTGTGTTTCACAGTGACTCACTGTTTTGGAAGAAACATTTGCTTTTATGTTGTTTCATTTCATCGTAATACTGATATTTATACTAACTGCAAAAACATAGACTGAAGTACTGGATTTCTAGCTAAGGTAAGTTAATAGGTAAAAGGCTTTGGTTTAGATACACTACAAAAAAGTCTGTTTTTGACTTCTGTTGAACTTAAAACATGTTTGCCTCATCACAATAGGGTAATGCACTAACTGAAACAATCAACTGCCAGGGCTTTAAGAACATGAAGTCGGGAGGTTTTTAAAGCTTGCTTACGCAAGCCCCTTTAAAGCTTGCTTATGCTTATCTCAGGTTGTAAAGAGTTTGAGGTACTGTAGATACAAGAGGTAAGTTCAGCACCTCTTGGCGTAAGCTTTGTCGGTTGTCAGCTAGCTGTACAGAGAGAGCCCTTTATTAAGGGGGAAAAAAATTGCTAACAAGTTTTGTCTCTTGCTTCTATAGACAAATTTATTTCTATTGCATTTCTTGATTATAAGTGGGTGGGGTAAATGAAGTCTACAAGGAGGACTAATACATGTATTTAATGTTTCTCTTTAATTTGATGGGAGAACTACCATATGTTGGCACAAAAGAAGCCTTTCTTTTAATCTTACAACTGGTTTTTTTCTTACTGTAAATTGGTCATTCCTATACTGCCTTCCCCCCCCCCCCCCCCCCCTTCAGTGACACAGTCCGTCTTGTAGTGTTTATTCAATGAAGAAAATGTAAGCATCTGGTCTTGTGCACATGTCTTCTTTCCAAAGTTTGTGGTGTTATTGTTGCCCTGTAGGTGCTTTTCTTTCTAACGCTCAGATAAAAATGCACGCCCAAAAAATGGGAGGCTGCTCTGAGGGAACAAAACACAAGCACTGAAAAACTTTCAAGTACTCGATCTGGAAAAACAGAGGTTCTTTTCCTCAAATCTTCAACATAATTTCAGGGTTTTTGGTGAGGCTCTAATTTGTGGAAACTTCTCTGACGGGTTGTGATTTTTAAATCAATGGTATCCCTTCAGTAATGCATAAGACGGTGATGGCTTTCTGTATATTAAACACTTTGTTAACTAAAATATGCATTCATTAACCACATGTGAAATATTTTTAAAAATAATAGAAGCAGTTTTCGTAGGTATGGGTGACGAGTTCAGTCTTCCAGATGTCACAGAAGTAAGAAAAGCCTGGTGCAAGTCATATATCTGAACTTCATTACCAAAGGAAAAGTGTGTTGACTTAGCGTCTTAGCTGATTGTATGTCATTTGGAAAACGAAAAGCAGTATTGAAAGAGTAAAGGATTTGGCTTTATACTGAATATGCTTCATGACTTGTGATGTAGGCTGGAAGTCAGCTGCAAGCAACCCTTATTTTTCAAATAATTATTTTGATCGTGGTTTGCAACCCTAACATAAATTAATTAACGTTTACTCATATAAGTAGCCCCATGAAAAATCAATATCATAATCATTCCTGGTTAGTGCAGAAGTGGTTGTTAAGTCCCTCCCTGCCCCTGCAGTCTTGACAGTAGCTGGGGCAGGACGATGAGATCTGTGCAATACCACAACAGATCCTGATTGTGTGTCTTCTTGCTGTTGTGGGTGGCTTTTCCTTTTGTTGCTTCTCTGTCCAAAATACATTTTAAATGTAAACCTCATTTATTATCTCTTGGGAAACGGGTAATAAAATCTTTTACTTTCAGATTGATGACCTAAGTCTAATGCAGATTTGAAGCCTAGAAATTCTGTCTTCTAAGTGAGGAGAAATTAAGGGAAGTTCTGCATCCTGTCGAGAAAAAAATTAGTCTTTTCAGCTGAGTTCTGTACTTAATAATTTGAATATGGGAAACTGGTCTTGTGTGTAACACTATTGTATTTTTTTGATGTTTTCAAACTTACAGAGATTTACTGAAAAAGGAGACACTTGTAGGCCTGATTCTGGCTAATGTAAATGGGCATAACACTAAATTGGGCTACTGTGATTTACGCTTCCTAAATCAGGCCAAGTACAGTTTAAATTAAGTGGATTAACAGAATGTAATCTGCTTTGATTAGTGTATCTGATCAGTTTTTCCTTTGATCTGTGCAGTGTACTAAGGAACTAGTTTAAAACTTTGGTCTGTCTTCCAAAATGTAGTTTACTACAGAACGCCCCCCCCCCAAGTATTGCATGATACGTTCACATTTTCTGTATATGGGGAAAAAGTTTTCTTGGATTAATATTGTACTTTCCAGCCTACTTGCTGGGTATCTGTATTACTGCACATACTCTGTCACCTTTCTAAAACCTTAGATAATTCAGTCTTAACTGAACTTGACTGGAGACGTTTTGTCTCATTAAAATGTAAATGTAGGTAAGCATACTTCACATTTTTTTATCTCTTCACTTACAAGTTCAGTTCTTGTTGTTAAGTTACCTGGAATTAAAAACAGTTGATGCATGATGTCTAGAGCATGTAGTTAGGTGCTATAGCCACGTCTTCATCTGCAGGTGGTATTTTATTTATCTGTAGTTTGTATTAAATAGCATGGCTAGCAGTGTTACTGAGGTGAAGAGAATACCACTTAATTTACCATTAGCAGGCACTGAATGTGTAAGAGTGCAGACTGTCTGCTTTTTTTTTTTTTTTTGACAGCAGTGTAGTGTGGATTTAAGTATTTATCCGTTATTCATACATGGAAAGGACCCAAGGAATAAAGAGTTACAAGTGTTTATAGCACTGTTCCTCTTGGACCAAGCAGGAAAAATTCTTGTGTAGTCATTTGCAGTGGAAAGAATGAGTTGGACTGTGAACTATCCCCTAGGTGTGCCATTCTGGCACAATGCAATTAGCAAAGCCCAGGATTAACGCTGAAAGAACTGGGGTTAACAGTGCTCTTGGCCATAAGGATTCAGTGGAGCAGTCTTCCAAATCAGATCGGTGAAATCTGAACTACAAATGCTTCCAGACTTCTGGTTTTGAGAAGGCTCTTTCATGACAAATGATGTCTCAATGTGAAAAGCTTCCTCTTGTTGTCACCCTTATCCTGCTTTCAAAAAGCACGCAAATAAAAATGCTACCCTAAACAGTGCTTTTGTTTCTTAAATATGGCAACTGCCCTTAAATCTGTTCAGGACTTCACTATTGCTTTTGATTTACAAACACTGTAATGTTGGTCTTGGTGGTGGCATAAAGCCCAAAGACTAGAGCATAAATCCTCCTGTTTGCTGTTGAAACTTAGGATAGGGAAGTAATGCATCTCCAGAACACCTTCAAGCTTCACAAGCACCATACCTTCACAGAAATAATATTCTATAAAGAGTTATGCCTGACATCCAATTCTTGAGTGACAGTTCAACCATTATGGAACTGATCATTCTAAATTCAGCTTGCTTATTGTAAGAGTCCAAGTGATTGTATGTAATATCAGATCTGAGATTGTTTTCCCCTCTAATTATCATTAGTGTGTGTTTTAATGTGGCGTTTTAATTACAAACCCACAGAACTTTAATCAATTTAACCACAGAACAAAAACAAATTGCATTTTAAGACTATATATTCTGAAATGCCATGTTTCCATTATCTTTAAATTATTCTTTTGATTCCTTCCTTTGAAGTTTTCCTGTCTTATCATCTTGTATGTCCCAAAGCACTTTATCTTCTGATTTCCTTCCTTCGCTGATTTCTTTTCTTTTTTCTTTTTTTTTTTTTTTTCTCTATTAGTTTTGTCTTCAGGCATCTCTGCAGCTCTCTTGTCATTTTCATTCCTCCCCAGACATCCAGCAATTTTTTATTTCTTTAGTTCTATGCCTACACATTCATTCTCATGGTCTTGGTCATCCTTTTCTTTCTTGTCCTTTCTAGTTTAGTAAGGATGGAAGTCTGGAGAGTGAGGTGAAGTTTGATTACCCTTGAGTACAGTAATAAAATAAAAATAATATTTAAAAGGGTGTATTCTGGCTGTTGCAGGCACCTCTGGAGACAGCCGTGGGACTGAGAAAATGTGAATTAGAAGGATAATAAGGGATGTGGTTAGGATGCAGCTCCCTCTCCGCTCTGCCTGGTCTGTAACAGGTGATTTGGGTCGCATTTTTATATCAATTGCAGAACTCTGCCAGTGCTCTAAGTTTTCTTAAAGATAGTGCGTCTGAGAGCCTGAAAGTCCTTGATGTCAAATTTTCTCCCATGTCTCAGGAAAGGGTGGCACATACTAGCTTTTTCTTTCACCTCTAACAGCTCCGGTGCATTGGCAATAAGGAGGAACATTTACTTGATTTTTTTTTTCCTGTCTTCCTTAATGGAAGAGAGGGATGCTGTCTTCCAAAATATGCAACGAGGAAATGGAGCAAAGAGTGATTGGGATCGATCTGCAAACTAATTTTCTGCAGGTATTCATATGTTTTTTATCAGTTTTTTATCAGTTGGAGTAAGTTTTACTGGTTTTTTTTTCATAGAACATAGCTATAAATGATTAAGGGTAAGACACAGATGACACATATTTATTTTTTTTTTTAGTTTCTTCAAAAAACTAAAAATACAGTGGTATGCCCACGCACAGAATACTAATTTTAGGTTGAGATTATTTTAGCAAAATCATGGAATTGTTGGAGACATTTCTGAGCTGAGAACAAATTTGTAACATTTTTACAATGTTTTCTGCATACAGTATTTTTTGAAGCATCAGTCTAGAAGTGATCCTTGATGCTTTATTAGGTTTGGAAAAGTAATTTTATCAGAAGCCAGGAGTGTGAGCAATAAGCAAATTCAAGTCATTTATATGTACTTAAGCAGACCTAAGGGTTGCAGAAATATTTGCTGCATGTTAGTGGTGCTTCTACAATTCCTGAATAATGAAAACCCTTTTCTGTTTCTTTTAGGACATTGGTGCTTTAATTGCATCTGGTCTTGAAACGCCTTGATACAGGCTGTTATATTTGTTTGAATTACTGGAAAAAATAATTCCTCTGGCACCATGTCCAGAAACCTTTTGTACTCTCATTTGCTTTGTTATCTTTGAATATTATGATTAGTATCAACACTTAGAAACTCTACACAGGTTAACTTCGCTGCTGTAACTGATCCTACTGAAATGTGTTGGTGCCTAAAATTCTGAGTTTTGATCCTTTTTGGCTTTCCTGTCTAATGGTCTTGTTGAAGTTGGTTGCAGCAAAGAATTTCAAAAACAGCTGTATAAGGATTTCTGGTCATTAACTTCTGTCAGTGTCCTCTGTTATTTCAGTGCGTCTGAATTCATGTGTTGCCCTTCGATTGTGGTTCTCTTCATTTGAGGCACAAAAAATACGCTCTTGAATTTCTGTTGTATTTGATGAGAATTTGGTACTGGGTAATGCCTACTGAGCTGCAGCTATGTTTTGCGCTGAAAAATAACATACCAGGTATATAATTCATCACAAGATGATCAGATAGTAAAATTAGGATACCCTTTCTATTGGAAATCTATGGAGGCAAACAGGCAGTTTCACGGGAGATGAACCAGTTTTGCAAAATCAAAGGCACAAGTCACAGTTTCATTGTAAGGATTTGGTATAGCTTGGTACAACTGTAGGGCAACACAGTGTTACTGAGTTGCCAGTTAACATCTTCGTTTCACTGTTAACACATTCAGAAGAGAGCTGGGCTTTGCAGAAAGAAGAAGAGAAAAAATATGTGTGTCAAAATGCAATTAAATATTTAGCCGTAATTGTTTTGTCTGGAGAAGACTCTGGCAATTGCATAAGCTATGTGTTGGATGTGTATCCATCACTAGTTGTACAAACTGCAGTACGTACAGAAGTGTACTAAGGTGGAAGGCAAGTTAACCTGTATAAATGCAGTGCATTTCAGCATGCCATGTGAGAAACACAAAGTGAAAGACTGATTATATAGAAGAAGGAAATGCCAGAACATGAGCACTGATGCAGTTACTTGGTGAATTTCCTGGTAGCGTTATCATAGATTATGTTTCATTTCTCTCTGTGTGTGTCCCCATCATCAAAATAGCTGCAAAATATCAAATTAACAGTGTTATTAAACCTGCCTGATTGCTGTTTCTGCTGTAGTTACCGCTACTGTTTTCTTCCCATTTTCTTTCTTCTCCACTGTTGATGTGTGAGAAAGAAATTACTCTGGATTGTCTTTACAGTTAAAATATGTTCATTTGAGTGCAGGCAGTCAGTATAATTTTTAGGGAAATTACTGATTCACATTGGGAGTGTCTACCCATCCCCTGAAGTACTGCAGTTGTCCGAGCTCCTTGTGCTTTCCAAATGCTAAGTAAACGGTTCTTTTAAATCACCATAAGCATCTTTTTAAAAGCAAACAAACAAACCCAAACAAATAATAACAAAACAACATTAAAAAACCACAAATGAAATACAAAACCCACCAAGAGATAAGTTGCATTGTATTGCGCTGCATTCTGAAGGTGATCCAAGATGGACTTGCTGTGGTTTGATGCAGTAAAATTCCACCTTCTAAAGTGGCTTTTCTGTTTTTCATTCTTCCCTTTGAGAGCTGAGGGTGGAGATCTTGACATGTTCCACGTAGAAAGGAAATCTCTGAAGTAGCTTTCTCCTAGCACGTTCGTGGTCATGGAGAACAGGAACGTGGCCTTCAAGTGAAGCTTGTGCAGTGCAGGGAGCCTGCTGTATGAGTCAGCTTTGCTTCTGTTGCTGGTGGTGGAAGAGCTAGCTGATTGGGTGGGAGTGTGTATGCAATATATTTGGGATCTAGGGAAAATAAAAAAAACTTAATGGGAAGAAAAGAATTAAAAAAATGTACTTCTACAAAACGGATTGGGTCATGAAGGTCAAAGAACAGCACGTAGGAGCATCAGACGTGTTGAAAAGAGTAGCAGTTTAAGAAGAATCAAGTTTGTGGTAAGCCTTAATGAATCTGTGTATCTTCTTTTGTTTTCATTAAAATCCTGGAGTGCAGGCTAACTTAAAAAAAAAATAATAATTGTATGTTTTATTGCTTAACTTCTTAGGAAGTGGAAATGGCCATTATTTTGGTAAATGGATGGAAATTTTGTCAGGTTTTATGGCTCAGAAAGAACCTCTGACATAACATTATCTTGAAACTCTCAACAGTACCAGCCCCCTAAATTACAGTGTCTTACCCTGCTCTTCCTATAGTCATTAAACCGGCAGGATTACAAATTTTGTTGCTCTTTCAGCAACTGAAGAACATCAGCATCAGAAAAATAGAGACTGATAGCTTGTTCTTCTAGTACAGAGGCCAGGAGACCTTATACTTTATCTATAAGGTTAAAATCACAAAAGTATTTTTAAAATGTACTGTTGACATCTGTAGGAATTTCAGAATGACTGAAGAAGAATATAGTAGACCTAGACAAAGATGTTAAGAAGTATGAAATAGCTTTAATGAAATTAAGCTGAGGAGTTGTCTTTTAAATCTTGTTAAAAAAGGCAAATGAGAAGGATATGACAAATACATACAGAATCATGGAAATATTCATGGTATCATGAACATACAGAACTGAATAGATTTGTGGGGGGGGGGGTCCTCCCATTTTTCAGATAGTGTAAGATCTAGGAGGAGGCATCTAGCCAAACCATCATGGAACAAGCATTAAGAAAGCATAATTAATTCATACTTGTCATAAAATAACGTGGGAGTCAAAGCCAGGTACATTCCATGACAGTAATACTCGGAAACGGCTCAGAGCAGTGCACAGACGTGGCAGGATTTGGGGCGAATCGGAGGTGGAAGATGCAGCTTATACTGAGTGAACTGGTAAGACTGGGAGTTGGGGGAATAAACAGGCTTCTGAACATACAAGTCCTTTTTCAGACTTCAGACAGCAGCATCAATCTTTGAAACTAATTGTATGTAGAAAATAACAGCTCGGAGTTTAACATGGAAGGCGAACTTACTACTAGGAAGTTGATCAGGTACATCAGAGAGAATGTTGTCAGAGCCAAGAGGGTCTGTAAAGGATACCTGCTGTTCCTTGTTCGCAGGCAGAGCTGACTGTTGTATTTGTTAAAGGGAGAAGGATTTACACACTCCGGCTGCTGGCATATTTTAGTTCCCTCCTTGTCTGTTTGTGGCTGGTTGCTTTGTGCTTATCAATATTTTGTAAGACTTTAGATCATTCAGTATGCTTCTTTTTTTGTTTATTTCCCCCGCCCCCCGTTGGCTCTTCACAGGGCAGACAACAGGACAGACAACTCTTGAGTTTTGCTGTTAGAGTCTGTATGGGTGGCTGTACAGTTCTGGAATGGATATTGTTGTCAAAGTGAGAACATTGAAGGATACAGGAAATATATGTAATATTTTGTAATTATTGTATTTTCAGTTGCATGGCTGTTACTGTGTTCTCCTCTGCAGTTTCAAGAGGATAATTGAATAGCCTGATGTTTTGAAAAATACCAAGGAATACGAGTAACAGTTCACAAATACTAGACACGCCTGATGTTTTCTTCCATTAGATAGCATGAAGTGGCCCATGTGATTATGGCTATGGGGATGTGTTAAACTGTAATGGCTGTGTTCAAGGCCAGTCCTTAATGCAAAAGCGAGGGAAAGGAAGAGGCAGAATTTGAGTGAAAATCCGTGTAACTATTGGTTCCCCAAAGCTACCCTTAAAACCAGAAAAACAAATTGCCTGCTGTTGCGGTGAGAACCTTTTATTCTTTTTATGCTTCGCTTTCAGTGTGGAGGCTAAATGATACGTGCTTTGGAAATACTGTTTTATGTCAATGCATTCATGCAGTAATTCTGTGTAAGGGAAGACTGCACTGCTAGAGAAGAGCTTTGGGTAATCTAATCACATTCCAGCCCACTGACAAGTTGCAGGTGGTGCTCTGGCTGCTGTTCCAGAAGACAGTGACTCATGACCTACAGCAGGGCTAAGACATAGGTAGGCCCACATTGTGCTGAGTTTTAGTTGAACTAAGACATGCGTTTGCATTTTTTCCACAATGTTTTCTAGACAATTAAATGCACTCAGTTGTGATTCAGTAAATGCTGTTTTTTGACAGAGCTGCCAAGCTTGTTAAAATACTTCTGGATTCTTTAAGAGAAGCCTTTAAAATGCTTTATAGAACTTACTATGATTAATTATTTTATGAGGTGTTTCAGAATAAGGAAAATAAATGTGAGGAAAAACTGGCTGAAAGCAAAAAATAAGCAGCTACTATGCTTGGAAGGAAAGGTAAATAGGGTTAATTTAAGCGTTTTGCACTTGAGTTCATGAAGACTGTTGGCTTACAGTACTGTTATGACATGCAAAAATTTGCTGCAGATGTGGGTGAGAATTTTTGTTGTATTGCAAATTGTCTTCACCGAGAAATCTTGCTTTGTGTTATAGGATGCTTCTAGTGATTTGGTGAGATTTTCTTGTAAATGGATTGTAATTTCTGTGAATGTACTGGTAGTGCACACCGCAAAGATTAGCCCATACAGTTGTGGAGATGTGATACATATAGGTTAGTCAGTATGGACCATCACCCAGTGCAAGGACGTCGAGAAAGTTGGTCTTGTCAGTTGAGGACTTTGAGGCAGTGGGAAGGAGACATAGGGTTAAATGACTTTTTAATTAAATCCAAATCTAATGACCATGTCAAATCATCATTTAGTCTGTTGAAGAGTCCCTATGTTTGTCAGCTGTCATTGGCATGTTAGCTTTAATTAACAGGCTAAAAATAATTAAATAATGCATTTATTACTATACTTTGTTCTAGTTTTATGTTTCTTGATTTCAACTGTTGATTTTTGGGATGAGCAGCATTGTGTAATTGTTTCCTCTTTCAAACCCAAAGAAAACTGGTCCTGTTTAAGTAGACAGAACATACTGGTCATACAAGGTAGTGTGTTTGAATACTAACGTAAAAGCAGACTGAGTAGAAGAGGCTGGATTTTTGCATGCTGTCATTCTCGTGTTGTCTCAGTTGGAGAATACAGTGCTTCATATTGTTGAGAATCAGTCATATCAGAGTCATTGTGTGCCACTTGATTTCTTAAGCCTTTCTGCAATGCAGTTTTATTTCATGGTTACTTTGACAACATTCCTCAGTGTTTACATTTTAAGTACTTTCATATATACACTTGGCTCTTCCTTATAATGAGTCCAGTATACAATATTTAAAACCACATTTTCTAGCTTTGATGGGTCCTTGTAGGAAAAAGCCTATTGTAATTTCTTTATTTTTTCTGGTTCTGTGGTTTCATACTTACATGGTCACACTTCCTTGACTCTAATATAGAAATGTTCAGTCAGTACTGATGTTCACATCGCTGGCTATGATTGGTAGAGGCAAGTTTGGACCTTCAATACCTGGTTGATCTCCAAGGCGTTTAGTCTTAATAGGGACATGGAAAAGAAATGTTGGCATTCATCTACAATGTTGCTTGTATGATGGGCACAGCATAAACCATGCTCCCTTTGAAAAATTGATTTCTTGTTTTAACTTCTCAGGATCATCTGCTACAGAGCTTAAGCTAACATAATATTGTTGGCTTAAAGATAGGAGGACTGTGATTGTCCTTTTTTCCAGGGAACACATGAAGTATATAGGAACATTTTGTAATCATAAGAACTTGTGGTGACATCATGGCTATACACGACTTGCGTTTAAATTTTCACATCAGTAGCTATTTAGGAAGATGTGTATGTGAAATTAAGTGTGCAGGTAGCTTGCTATCAGAGACATGTTTGCATTTAATGTCATTATAAGGCATTTATATTAATAATAGTTTTCAGAACAAGAAATTCTAAGAGGGAATTTATGTAAAATAATCTTCCTTTAAGAAAGGGAAAAAATGTTTTAATAAACACCGTGTGTATTCAGACTCTGGCTTTGATGTGCTTTTCAGGAAAAAGTTGGTTTTAATTCAAGTACCCAGATTTGTAGGGCTACGTAGTTGAACTTTGTTTCATAAAATGAAAGCAGTCTTAAATGGTTTTAAAACATATTTCTGATATAATTAACCTTTAGGCATCAGAGGGGAACTGCAAATCAAAAGTTAAATTTCATGTGTGATTCTGATAGAAAGGTGTCTGACAGAGAGGGTATTGCACACTTAATTTTAAACCGTATCTCTCAGACTTCTTCCCTTATTTTCTTATGGACCTTGCAGCCAGAGGCTTAGTGAAGGACTGGGGTTTTGCGCAATAGATTTTTATTTAAAAGTGTGTCGTGTACTTTATTAGCCTTTAAAATGTAGTTATGTCTGTGGTAGAAATGTGGGACTGAAAATTAGTGGCATTACAGCAAACGCTGGTGAGAAGGGAAGAAGATATTTTCTTGTCCTAAAAAAAGGTGCCGAAGAATTGTGGGCCAAATTTGAACACTAAGCAAGAAATCTGACTGTTTTGTAGTGGAGTGTATTTCAGACCTGAGCTGTTTTGAAGATGAAATCTCAAATCAGTATTTGAAGATGAAATCTCAAATCAAATACAGAAAAGTACTGAAGCATGTTTTTCAGTCTGGTTTGCAGAATGCTGAAGTGCTTAGTTAATTTCCATAGATGCTTAATCAGATGCTTGAGGGAGAGCTGCAGTTGCAGATGTTGAGAAATTTAAGTCAGACTCCTTCCTCTTTTGAAAATCAGCTCTATTTTTACAAAATAGAATCTGTAGATTATCTTTTAAAAGCAAGTTCTTATAAGGATTCCCCCCCTCCAGAGAAAAGGTTTTAGATCAAATAAAGGTGGAGCATTTCCTGTTGGAATGGAGAAATATGAGTTTATGGACAAAATGAACACTAGAGCTTTCAATCTTTGAAATTGCTATTGAAGACAAACACAGACATGTTTAGTGTGTTATTAATCAGAATATTCTTCTACATACTATTTCTTGCTGTTTGCTGTAGACCACTGTGTATATAAATGGTAATATTTTTTCCAGGTTAAGCTTTATTCGTATTACATGTGCAATTTCTGATTGACTCATGCCTTCTGTGTAACTCTCTGAAGTGAAGTGCAGGTGAATGTTTTTGGTTGTTTGTTTGTTCAGTTTTTTTGTTTTTTTTTTTTTTGTTTTTTTTTTTTTTGTGGTTTTGTGGTATTTGGGATCTAAGGGGATTACTGGGGCTTTAGCCTGATCTTGGGAAAATGAGTAAATCAGTGTCAATTTGGTTTCAGGCAGGTGCTATACTAACCATAGTGGCATTAGACTAAACAGTTGTGTGGTTAGAAACCAGAAGTCAGTAACGCTCAGGGCCTGTCTGTTGCACGGGATATCTTCAGATGATCCATGTAACAGAGAAAAGCAAAATTTTTATTCAACTCCCTGCTGAAAACGCATGCAAAAATGCAAACCAAAGGTCTAACAGTCTAACTGGATGAAATAATGTGTTCCTACACCAGATCTGGTGATCTGCTTCAGTCAAGTGATCCGTGTTTATTTATATGTTTGTTTAAAGCATTCTGCAGTTTGTCTGGGAACATTTGTCTAAGCAACATGGTTTTTTTGTTAAAAGGTACCTTCTTCTCCCTGTGGCTCGCAAATGATGAGTAAAGAAAAGTATCTGTAGATCAAGAGATGCAGACCCCAGAAAGAAATGCTGTTCATTTCACAACCTTTATATAAATTCTTCCAAAGATAAATTAAAAGCTTTTGCTTTACAAACGTTATCAGGTGACAAAGATTCTGCCTGATGGTAAGCCTTGCATTTTTTGCCCTCTGTCTTTCCCAGTAAAGTGTTCCAAGGTTCAGCTGCATTCACTGCTAGGAAATTGCGGACTGTTTCAAGGTTGAATTGATCTGGCTTTTAATAGCTGCTGGATCCTATTGCGTTACCATCAGCAAGGTTGAAAAGGTCTTGCTACCAGATCTCCTTCTCTGTAAGTGCTTATGTCTGGTAATAAAATCACCTCTTGGCGTCTTCTCTTCGTTTAGCTGAAAAAGACAGGGCTCCCTAAGACTTCAAAAATGGAAAAAGTAGATGGCAGAGGAAAATAAATGGTGAATGGTGATGGTGATCAGAATGTAGGAGGTAAAGCAAATAAGATGACATTTATGAAACGTCTCCCACTTCAGAGACAGAAAAATTGTCTGAGAAAATCTAATTAGACGTTTAGGTCCTTTCCCAGGTCCTTGAAGTCCTTCACAGCATGTGAAACGGTGCCTGCCATGCCCCGTGGTGCTGGTGTGGATCTTGGCCAAGCACTGCACTGCAATTTTCAGTGACTACTTTCAAGCAATTATCATAAAACAGGAAAGTGTTTAATATGAACTTACAGTTTGGCTGAGACACTGGGAATGCTGCTTCTTTGAATTAGTATTTAGGATATCAATCCATGTGTTTTATTAAGAAAACCAACAGAAATACCATATTCAGTATATAAAAATGTTTAAATGCTCTTTCCCCTCCAACAGTATTGACTTCCCATTTACATCTGTATCCAGCGTTGATTTAAGCTCTAGTTTTGTGACCACTTCTATGCAGATTTCCATTACATTCATTATGGATGTGCAGAGTCTGCTTGCACAAAAAGAGCTGCAGTGTTGTAATCCTCTAAATTTAAGGGCTTGTAAGGTAACAGAGGAAGGGCTAAGAATAGCTCTAGGAAAACTGTGATTGAAGGTTGCTACTAGCAGAACCATTCATCCAGCCTGCAGCCCACCCTGGGCGCTTTGCAGCTGTGCCAGAAAATATGCTGCAGGAACGATGTGGACAGTGGTGGCACATTGCCTGTTTCTTGGCTCAACTTCAGAACTAATCAGGAGGTGTGCATGTGCACACGGTCTCTGGCAAAATACCCTTTTTGGAAGCGTTGGGTGTGGGCACGTAACCCAGTAATGTGTATGTACAGATTTTGGTGGTCGCGTACAAGTTCAAGAGACAGGAGATGCAGCATTTGCGCTTCTATTGATGCTGGCAGAGTCTGGAGTTTCTTGCCTGGTCAGGAAGACTGGATATACTGTATTCTTCTGCTGAGTGCAGATCAAAACTTTTTCTAGTGTTGTTGGATGAGTTAATACACAGCTTCTGGGGAGGTGAGATGCAGGATTTGATGAGTGAATTCTCCAGCCTGGGTCACGCAGGGGGGCAGATTAGTAAGGCTGAATTCTGTCCCCAGAAGCTAATTCTGTGGTAGCTGCTACATCTTCCAGGATCGACCTGTGCATGGCCTTTGTACAGTTTTCAAGTGTCATCATTTGTGTTTCCCATATTTTAAAATTTATTTACTGCTTTCCTCTATTTTCCTTGTCATTCCTTCTACTGGCTTTCCTTTTGTGTCCTTTTGGCTTTTGCAAGTTATTATTAGCTCTGATTCTGTTGGTGTAACTTTTTCTCATTTGAATAAAATGCAACTCGGCTGATCAGTCTGTTCCAGTGCTTGCAACCCTTTTGGTGAAGAAATTTTTCCTAATATCCAATCTAAACCTCCCCTGGCGCAATATGAGGCTGTTTCCTCTTGTCCTGTCGCTTGTTACTTGGAAGAAGGGATCAACACCCACCTGGCTACAGCCTCCTGTCAGGCAGTTGTGGAGAACGGGAAGGTCCCCCCTGAGCTGCCTCCTGTCCGGGATAAACACCCCCAGTCCCTCAGCTGCTCCTGACAGGATTTGTGCTCTAGACCCTTTGCCAGCTCTGTTGCGCTTCTTTGGCCATGCTCCAGCACCTCAATGTCTGTCTTTCGGTGAGGGGCCCAAAACTGAACCCAGGATTTGAGGTGCAGCCCCACCAGTGCCAAGTACTAGAGCCCCAGTGTTTAGGTGAATTCATACTGTCTTCAGTCACGTTAGGTATCTTGTATTCATGCTGCGTCACCCTAACGAAACAAAAATTACACAACACTGAAGGGAAGAGAAAGTCTTTCTATTCTTTTCTGTGTGGTTTTGTTGTGTAAAAAGTATGGCAGTGCAGCACTGCTGAAATTAGGAGTTCTTTGCTGGTTACTTAAATATACCCTAAGCTCATTTTAGTTCAAGTTGACAAGTATGCATACGTTTGGTGTAGAGCTGGTTAATGAGCAGAAAGTGAGAGTGTTGGGAAGACAGGCCATGGAACTGCCAAGCTTCTCCCTTGCTCCAAGACACACCACATCACAGGGTGAAGGCAGCCTGTCTGTTGGCTATATTTGCCTTGGACACAGTAGTGGAGCACTAGAAGCAAGCACTGTTAATAGTATTAACTCTGTGGTTTATACTGGCATTGTATTTTTACATCATATGCAAAATAAGAGGCTCCATGGTTTTAGTAAATCCCAAAGGTGTCGGGAAATTTGATGCACGTATAGCTCAAGGAAGCTTTGTTAGCTGAAAACAGATGGGGGTGTCCTCAGTGTTTGTAAGTCTTGTGAATTTTGAATTTTTCACTAATTGGACGTCAATAGGGAAAATGGATGTCTGTCAAAGTACTGTACCAGCTACTGCAGTGCAGAGAAAGTAATCTTTGTCTCTTGCTGCTTTGTTTTCAGTGGCATGCAAATTGGCTTTCAGGTTGAAGATAATACCATAGATACATTGCAAATAGGCTATACGTGATAAAGGATATGAATGTGTAAAGCTTTGGTCTAGGGGGAATTTTGAATCAAACTGTATATAAGCATTGCAATGAAATGCAGATGAATGTGAGATTTAACTCGGGGTTAAGCTTTAGAAACATTTAACTATGCTTAAAAGTTCAGTGTTCTAGAAGGTTAAGTGAAATATGTATAGCTTTAGACTAATGAGGTACGTAATCAATGTGTCAGAGTTTACTTTCTTCTTCTGGCATCAGTCCTCTGGTTTGTCAGGTTTCGTTTCTTATGTGGAGAAATTCAGGACCACTGTCTAAAGATTAACAGAAGCTTTGGATAATTCGTTAGCCTGATTAAACGGGCATGCTGCAGGAATTGGCAGTTCAGTTCATTTCTTCTTGAAATTACTGTCTTGGAAGATATCAGAATAATTAATATATTCAGTATCATTGTAAAGATATACTAAAACTGTGATTAGCTTTGAAATTTTGTGTAAGAAAATATACTTGCATGAAGGGAGGGGAAGTGACCCATCTTTTTTGAAACTCCCACTAAAACTGGTTTTGCTGCACAGTTGATCCTACTGGAGGATTTTGAATGTGGGATTAATGATCATTTATGTGGCTTAATTAAATATTCGGGTGTTTTCAGGCCTGAAAACTGCAAAAAGACCTGTGTGGGGATATTTTTTTGTTTGTTTGTTTTTTTCCCCCTTTAGGTGAGTATTCAGCTATATACTCCTGATTGTAGTCTGTAGTAAATTCATGAGAGTTTCAGAATAACAAGTCCAGACAGTAAGTCCATCAATGACATTATTGTGTTGGGTTTGGCTTTTGCTGCTGCCAGTGATGTGGCTTCTAATCCTTCAGAAAAGATGAGTTATGCTTTTATCACCAAGATACCAGATAATTGTTTCTGTCGGGCTGTCCCTTCATTTTCTATCTGCTTTCTTTCATTGAATGAAAATCTATATTAACCCTCGCTGCATGTTTGTTAATTTTTATTTGATGTTGGGTTTTGATTTTGTAGATATTTGTAATTCTTTGGCATTGCTCTGATCTCTCAGCTTTCTACTTCAGCATTTGTTGAAGCTAATGGATAATGGTACTCTTGCAGGTACAGCTTCAGAGTCTATACAGCAGGGTGAATTAGAGCTTGACCTAGAACAATACTGTTCATCCTGAGGAGAGGACTGAACTACTGGTTTACGAAGCAGAGAGTACTGTATTCTGAATCCAAATACGCTGGCTGACTGTTATCTACCATTTTCTGCTTTCCTTCCAATCCAGACTTCAGCTTTAATGATACACATCTTTAATTTGGGTATCCACTGCCTGCTGACCAGCCTCCTTTTTTTTTTTTTTTTTTTTCTTCTACATGTGGATGCTTCTTGGATTGTTTCCCATTAAAATTTTGTTCCCTGTTCCAAACGGTGAAATTTTAAGTCCCAAACTTTCTGTTCTGGAAGCCTGTGCATTCTCTCACTGCTGGGATAAACCCGTCACTGTGCTGCGCAGGTCCTACACCACTGCAATTTCTGGGGCACCCTTGCCACCAATATAAATGATCCCTGATTCCTTTTTTGCTAGGGTAAGAGGCGTTTTTTTTTGTGCAGTGCTGGTTGTATAACTCTTACAGTAGCACGGGTGCTTCTTAGTGAAGGAGTGTATTCCTCTGCAATCCTAGGTAAGCTCTTTAAGTGTTACTTTAAATTCCTAAACAAAGAAGCCATGAGATCAGAAGTTTTGAAAATATATGCCTGTCTCCTTCATGAGAATGAGTATCATCGTGCTTAACTACACAAGAATTACCTCCTGAAGTCCTTCCCAACCTAGATTATGCTGTGTTTCTATTAAGGATGCAGAAAAATAAGTGTTCCACAAATAAAATTTAGAAAAGGCAGCGGAGGCTGGTTTATACAATATGTATGACTAGCCTAGCACCTCTGTCTCCCGGGTGGCCTTGTTTGTGAATCTTCACACATCCTCTTTTATGTAAACGGCTCGCACAACTGGAGTTTGGTATTGCATGGCTGATGTGTTAAATAAGAAGACAGTACTTCATGTGTAATATTTTTTGTTATAGGGAGAAGATCTAAGAAGATAGGTCCTCAATGTAGAGAAATAGAAGGGTAGAAGGCAGGAGGGAGGAAGAGGGTATGAATGGATTCTACAATTCATAACTGCTAAGGTCTTTACAAAAATAAACATTTTCTCAAATTATAAGATGCTCTTGGGCTTTTGTTACCTTACTGAGCACTAGCGACCTGCCAGTCTTTTCAAGACTAAAAAACCACTTGTACAGCGTTAAGGTTTCCACAGTGGAAAGGGGGCATCTGCTTTTTTAACCGAGTGGCGTCAGTTGAGAGCAGGGTAGTTAGAGCCATTCTTCAGGCATACGTAGTGCTCTGGCAAACCTGCGGAGAAAAGATGTCGGGTCCTACCTTGGATCAATATACATAAATTCCCAACGACTTGAGAGCCCAGCGCTTTCTAAAATGCAGACTCTAGCAAATTGAACATTGTTTTGAGATTTTTGCTGTGCTGTTGACCTTGCTACCTGCTTCTAATTTTGATATTTTTTTTCTCTCTCTTTAATTCTCTTCTGTTTACATTTTTCGGGGCAGGAATTATTTCTCACTGTCTAGGCAGAGCACCTTGCTTTTTCCCTCCTTAGGGACCTTGCACAGTGTCTTAACACATGAAGACCCTCTGGGCAGTTGCTTGGAGGGTACCTGGAGCTTCACTGTTTATTCCTGAAATACCAGAATAATTTATGTTTTTTCCAAGTCCATTAAAGTTGGATGGACCAATCTAAATTAAGTGTGGCACTCCATGACACAATCCAAAGAGGAAGTTTCTGGAAGTTGATGCTTATGGATGTTTCCAGTGAATAATGATTTTGTGTGATAAGATCTTTTTTTTTTTTAATGTATTATATTTTTTGTAGGGCAAACTGTCTCTTCCCAGGCATCCAAAACATCCTGGGCACCCAAGTTTTGACTTCTGCTTGTTAAAGAACATGGTTGAGTGTTGTGTGTTGTGGTGGTTTGTTTTTTCTTAATTTATTTTTTTTTTATTTTAAAGTTTGCTCTCATGGCCCAGACTGCTACCATCATACTTGTGTCACCTTAAAGGATGTCAAAGCAAGGGACGTTTTCCCTGTTTTTTTTCTGGCTCCAGGCTAAGTGAAGGCTTCTGTGTAATCCCACAGTTCTGTGATGTGTGCATTTTCAGAATGTATGTCGATTAGCAAATTTTGGGAAAGCTTTGCAATCAGAATAGAAATTAGAACTTGCGAGTTGGATTCGTTCCCACATTTTTACCATGGCTACAGTAAGTGAAGCTTAAGACACACAAAGACCAAAGTCCATCACGATGGTTCCGTATAAAACGAGTTTATATTTGCAAACATGGAAAAAGGAAAAGATCATGCTGTAAAAACCTGCACTTCTGAAATCTTGATTAATTTCACCAGTGAATAAAGGCGATTTTGAACATTTCAGGATTTCACAAGTGAGATTTCCATGTCAGTGGTTTGAGATGCAGGTATACTGTGGAAAGAATGTCAATGGAGAGCAAGTTGTTTCTCAAACAAAACCTGACAGCTTCTTCGTGACTCCTGTTGTTTTGTGGGCTTCATGCTGAGCAGCTCTAGTTATGAATTCTGACCTGCAGTAAAGTATAGCATATCCAAGCACTAGAAAACAGATCATTCTCACAGAGGTAGATGATAAAGTACCATTTCCTTATCATATTTAAACTGGTGTAGCTCCTTGGAAAGTAAGGTAAGCTAACCTTGGTTTATGCTACCATACATATTCTTCGAATATGGCTAGGAAGTGTTCTTACAAATTATATATAAAAATAATTTTCAAAGTGAATGGGAAATTACTGTATATTGCATGCACTTAGACTACTCAGATCAGTCCTTAAAAGATTCTAGTTTCCTCCACTGAGAGTTCATCGTAACTGTGAATGTCACACAAGTAACACCTTTCAATTTACTTTCAGGGTGTGATGCTCCTGTATGCCTAGATTTCGGATATGCAGGGCTCCTTTAAATTTGGGTATTAGATGTTGTGTTTTATTTATGTATGTGTTTTGCTGAGTGTAATATTTTGTCTTTATACATTTGGATTTTTAATATATGAAGGAAAACAAAAACCTGACAGCCGTAGAATCATAGTAATAATTTCAAAATTCTACAGTGGTTTATGTTGTTAGAGGACTTGGGAAAGTACCAGCAAAGGAAGCACAAAGAGAAAAACCCAAGGGAAATGAAAGGGGAGATGAACTATAGAATAGGATAGAATATATTAAATAAAATAATACTGTGCAAGGTAAAGGATTTTTACTATATTGCAGTGGCATTAGCCTGTAACTATTGTTAGCAGTTTTTCTTGCTTGTCAGCTGAGTTACTCAGTTTCACCTTTTGATTTTGAGCACTTCAAATGAAATTCATTTTATTCAGACATCTTTTATTCCAATATATTTTTGTGACTTGCATGGAAACAGAGTATTTCTGTATTGTATAGTGTTTTGATCCAGTGATACATGTTCAAGGGATGTCTCTAATTTTGGGGATCTTCTTTTTCTTCCATAATGATCTGTCCATGATATCCGTCTGTTTTCATGTGGGGGTTTTGTGCATTGCCATTGTTTGTTATAAACAGCAATGTGTGCAGGTACTGCCATGACTCATTGGTGGTAAATGTCTAATCCGTAAGTGTCTTTGGAATATTACACTGTTGCAGGCTTCATCAATTAATAGATCAGATAGATGTCGCAACATCTTCTTGGGGAGGTCTTCCACAAAATAATTATTAGCATGTGTTAAAAGTTGAAATGCATGTGTTCTACAGAAATGAAGAGTGATAAGGAATGTTTTAATGTAATTCCTAGTATGCCAGTAAAACTTCCTAAAAAATAACAGTAGAAGAGTGTAGTAGCAGCTGTAAGAAGTATTTGTGTATTAGTCACCCACTGAAAATGGTTTTCCCTTTAATCCTGGAAAAAATACATATATCAAATTTGATAAATATATGGGTAACATAGGGTAAAGGCATATTCCTCTTCAAAAGGAACAAACGCTTTGTTCTCCACAACTGTATTTATGAAACTACAAAATAATCCTTGTGTGGGAAAAATGTCATAGTTCCATGAATGGTTTTCCTAAATACATTTTTGGAGGCTTAACTCTAAGAAATTGCTGTTATGATCTCCTTCCTTAATCTGTGCACTAATGTGTTTTATTTATATAGATTACCTAGGAGTATGTACCCATGTCCCAATGAATGTAAACACTTGGCCTGAGTTCTAAATGCTTCATAAGGTTTTTATAATTTAGCATTGTAAATACATTAGTAAATGTGGATCCACGTCTTTTCGGTTGATGATCTTCCCTGGAGCAGGGGCCTCTACGGGTGAATACAAACATTTTAATTTTTTATTTAGTTAAGATTTTGAATTTGAGATTTTAAAAAAATTATGACTTTAACCCTGGTAATTTCCATTCATATATGTGTGCGCAGACATACTACATACTATGTAATATTAATATACTATGTATGATATAATTACATGTAATTTGTAAGCGCGTGCGTATGTGCCCTCACAACGCAGGCATCCTTTCCATTTTACAACAGAAAAACTGAAAATCCAGGACTGAGACATAGTAGAACCGAGCTGCATGGCAGCTCCCGTTGCCTTGGTTACAGGGAGGCTAAGTCTATTCTGGGCTATTCACTCAGTATACAGTATTGAAATAGAAAAACGTATGAATATTTTCGTAACAGTTTTGCTCACACATTGTTACGGTGTATCAGAGCACGCTGCAGCTAATAATTCATTTCCAATTCCCTAATGCTAAACTTATGAATGATTTACTATCTGCAACAGAAAAAAGCTGCATAATTTAAGAGCAACCATAGAGTCAAGATCAAGTCCAACCACTGAGTAAGGAAGTCTTTCCGCTTGTTGCAGTAGATACCCACACATTAAACAACTTTAAGGTCACGCTGCTTCTTTTTTCTATGCTCAGGAAATAACCTTTCAGAAGTGTGTGTGTGTATGTATATATGATATGGACAGGAGAGGGTAAAGGATGCTGGAGCTGAGCGTTCCCTCCTGAACGTGCGTCATGCTGGATAGTTCAGTGGCCACGCTTGGGGCAGGGAGGGCCAGTGGAAGCCCCAGGGCAGGGGTACTGCGGGAGAGAGGAGAAGTCGGGGCTAATACGGCGAAGCAGTGGGCCCTGGAATGAAGTAGCAAAACATCGTGTGAGGAAAGCTTCCTGGAAGGAAATTGGAACGTGTCATTTTTATGGAGTTTTAAACGGCTGGGTTTTACTATGCATGCCACATCCTATCTGAAACTTCTTGAAATCTGCAGCTTTGTGAAAGCAGCTTCAGTCTTCTATTCTTTGGTTGGTTTGGTGCTGTACTTGTGACTTAGTGATATCTTAGTGCTGGAAGTTTGTATTAATTTTTCAAAAATGCATCGTGTAACTTCATTTTATCATTTGTTCTACTAAACTTTTGTGAAAAAAATGTCATAGTATACATGTTATCTTGGCATCTTAAGATGACCTGAGATACATTCCTATGTGAAATTCACTCTGATTACAGAGAGCATCCATCCTTTGCAATCTAGCATGAATTGACTGGCTAGTGTGAGTATAAACAGCATTTATTGAACTGTAGAAATAGTGGTTTAGCCTAGATTTGACAGCCTATTCAACATTTTAGACAATGGTACAATGGTGTAAAAAAAGATAGTAAATGAATTTAGCACTTTGAGGGTGGTTTTTCAGGCAGCTGGCCTTTGTAGCAGTACAGTAGATGCAAACAATATGGTGTGCAGTAAATAAGTTACTGTAATCCTCATTCTAAAAGATTCATCAGAAAATAATTAATGAAGATGTTACAATACTAGTTAGTGTCAACATGAAATGAAGACACTGCGATTCATTATTGCAGTATCTTGGAATGACAGTGAAGACCTGAAGCTTTTTGTCTCGCTTAAGTATCACTTTAGTACTGCAATAGTTTCCTGGAATGAAGTGACTAACAGTTAGGCATGAGTGCTGGGAAAGAGGTACCTGGTGGTATTCTAACCAATATGAAAAACCTAGCTTGTAGCCTCTGTCATTTGTATTACATTGTGATTTGTGAGCTATCTTACGATCTGTACCGCACACTTTGTTCCCAGGTATTACTAACTTGCAGTTTTCACTATTCCAGTGCTGCTGAAGAGTAGGAGGTTTCTGGTAATGCTTTGTTTTGCACCATTTTCTGATCTAGGACCTTAATCTCCTGTTGTAGGTAGTTTCCTCCAGTAGCACCAGCATTATTTTGACAGAATTCTGGTGAGTTTTGCTTCTGTCAGGAGGCTCTGGAACGTGTCTGCAGCCAGCAGAAACTCCTATGTGTTTTTTCATGCTCCATCAGTGGATCATCGTCCCTTCATGGTAAACACCTTTATGAACGAGTGCTCTGACTGTATTTGATTTTTGGAAGATACACACTGTGAATGTCCAGAGGGACAGCACAGGCAACAGCAAAGCTACTTTAATTCTAGCATGTATGTAATCACATGTTGTGACCATTTACATGCTATACCTATGTTTGGGTTCTGTTCTGTTTGGAATAATAGCTGTATGTTCTAACCCAATAATGGATGAGGCAGTAAGTGACCTAAAGAAAAAGAAAAAAAATCAACTTAGTTGATACGCTTTATAGAAACACTGATTTCCAATACCAATCACTGATGATTGATGAATTGCTAAGTGTTTTAATGCCTACTCTTTCTCCTGTCCTCCTTAAATATTTTTAGGAAAATAACGTTTCTTTAAAGTCATATTTGTTACTGAGAAAGGACTAAGACAAAAAAAGACTCTTGAGATAAGAGGGAAATGACTGCTATACATAATGTTTCGCTCTCCTACCACCCATATATGCTTTGATCTGGATATATTAAATTATTGTTGATTTCTTCTTGCTGATTAGGTTCAGCTCTTCTCTTAGAGAGATTGAGTTCATTAGATTATGCATTTACCAAAAGCAGAAAGGAGTCTTCTTAAATCCCAGCTGCAATATAGCAGGATTTTAATGACTTTGAAAAGATCTGTGCAAATTCACAATAAATATTTTGAGGAGGTTATAAAAAAATATTTTTTTTTAAGAAGTAGTTTATTTGAAGTAAAATCAATTCATTTACTCCTTGAGAATACTGTGTCTGCGTCATTTTCAGCTTTTAAAATGGAAAGAAAGAGTGTTAACAGTAATATCACTAATAAAAATTACTTGAGTGTTTCTGAAGGATAATCACCCAGGTACAATGAGTTGTGTAGGAAAAGTAGCTAACGTTTGTGGTTGGTTGTTTATTTTCCTGGTTTAAGCCAGTATTTTTATCAAATAATGTTTAGCATGAGACTAAATTCTGCAGGCTTATGTTAACATATAGAAGTGGTACTTCAGTCTGTTGTGCTGTCAGTTTTGTATTTTACTTGGAGTCAATTTCAGTTAAATTATTAAGCAGTATGTGGCTAACATTCAGTAGGGTGCCAAAATGAAGATTTTAAAACCTTATTTCCTCCACAGAGTGTTTACACGTAACTATTCTATGTTCTGAATTTTTTGGCTCAGAAAGGGAAAAAAAACCAAAGATACCCCAAACATCTAGGTGGACTTCTCTTAATTCTGCTTTCTCTTAAATTCTGGAATAATCCTGCTTTTTGCTATTTGTTTCCTTCAATTTGCTACTTCTAAAATCAAAATTGAGCTCAGTTTGCAGGTAGCGGGACAAAAGAGAGAGTTCCTTTTGCAACTCCCTCTTGCAGTGGCAGCATCTGGGTTGTGTTTCTGCTGGGAGAAACAACAGGAGGGCCCTTTCCCTGGGTGATGAGGTAGGCTCTGAAGTCTGGCACTTGTTAAATCTCACTGCAGACCCCTGGCTCTGTGCTGTAGAAGGACTGCGTCCTGGATAGCAGAGAACTTCAGACAGAGCAGGATTGCATCTTTCTGATGGTGACTTCACAGAATGTGTTTTCCTTCTCCCAGGAGTGGGTAGGCTGATGTACTGGTCTTGTACCAGTCCTTCTGAGAAATGTGGAGAACAACATTATAATCCAAGATTGTTTTTTTTTCTTGCATTAATTGGAAAGCAGATTTCTCAGGTGGTTTTTTTCCCGTGTAGCTTGAATTTGGTACTTACAACTCGGAAACTGTCTGAAGCTCATTTATTTATTTTTCTATAAATATAGAAAGCCAGAACAGAACAATTAGTCTCAAGTGAGTAAAGACAGAAGCAGAAGGAACTGGTGGCATTCTTTCTAGACAGTCTTTCAGAGGAAAAGACAGATACATATCCAGCTTCATTCAGGAGTGCTAACTTGGACCTTGCCAGTTTGATAAATGCTTTTAAAGGAGAAAATATATTCTTCTCGACTGCAAGGTCTAGATTTTTCTCTTTGTGAATATGTCTTTTGCCACTTTCCTATGTCACTGAGGGGACACTAAGTATGAATTATCACTGGAGAATTTGGGAGGAAAAAAACCTCACGTCTAAGTGTTGTGGTTTTAATTCTGAAGGGAAGAAGTTTGCTGGGAAATTGTTTTACCACTAATAAAAAACAGCAGTACAAGTCATTGGAGCTGGCTGTATACATTTAACCACAATCTATCTTTGCAATCAGTGTCAGCGTGGAAGAGAGCTGCAAAGTTTTTATTTTCCCATTGACGGTGACAAGATGTGGTGAGGCGCATTATGTGTAGTTAAAATTTGTACTCTAGATTCTTCATATTACTCTAAAACTACGTTGAAAGAATAGAAATCGGATTTGTATACCTTTTTCATAAACATAACATTTCAGGAATTCAGAGCTCTATACACTAGTAATATTTCAAGGTAGTGTATTTGTATGGAGCCCTGGCTTGTATTGAACAGGTGGGGTTTTTTTTAGAATTGCATTTAGAGGTGCCAATTTTGCTTTGCTTATTTATAGCATTAGTCAGCCAAGTTGGGTTGTTTCAGCAGGCTGTATTGGGAGAACCACAGAAATGTGCTTAAATTACTCAAGAGTGACAGTAGTGGACAAAGGTGGCAAAGACAGGCTGCAATATGAAGAAAAGTTGCAAACGTAAAAGATTATAACGTAAGGATGTCAAAGCTTCAAGAAAAACAGTTCTGATGTTTAAAAATGTTTCACCTTGGCAGCAAAATGTTGTTTTAATCTGCCATTTGGCACGTTTAGTAAGCCTCTGTTACAGTTTAGCTGTGAAACAGAAGAGTAGTTCTCTGAAAGTGGTGATCAGTTGTGAGGGAGCAGCACTGAGGTCCCTTTGTGGCACTTCGGGTCCATTTCTTAGAAGGGTGCCAGACAGGTGACAATGCATCTGGTTTGGTTTGATGTAGGGGTAAAAAAAGAGTAGAAGGATGTTCTAGCCCTCTGCTGGGGACCGGCTGAAAGCTGGTGCTGCTGCACCGAGGAGGCAGTGCTGTGAAGGGTTCTCCATCCGATGTCGTGTTGATGGAAAACGGTCTGCCAAAAAGCAAGACAGAAGAAAGGAAAACTGAGACAGTCCGGGTAGGAGGCAGAGAGTGCTGATGCTCCACTTAGAGCTTGGTTTTTTGATACATATTTTACCACCCTTTTTCTTTTTTGTTCTTACAAAAATAAGTGCCTGCTCAGAATGAACTGTGCATCGCATATAAGTCAATTCAGTACTTTCTGAATATTCACTACAGATTTAAACAAAACAAGGCGGTTGTTGTTGGGGGAAACCTGATAAAAATTTTGACACAAAAGTAGACAATGTCAGCCGCTTACTGCGGAGGCTTTGGCAGTCTTTCCAAATTAGGTGATTTGGACTAATTTTCCATTATTTTCAGCCAGCTTTGCTGACGCTGAACTGGTCTATCAGAAACATCACAATTTTATCAAAAAGAATTCTTTGGGACAAGTAAGACGGTACACTTGTCTTTGTATGGGAAAAGATCTTGTATATAAGAGACTGACATACGATCAAACAAATCTTCCTTTTACTTCACCACAGTGTAATATGGTATCTTTGAGTGTTGGAAGGGTTGTGTGATTTGCCTCAAACTTACACATGCCCTTTATAGGGCATCAAAGGAATTTAAGAACACGCTGTTGATCTCTGCAATAACTTTTGGTAATTAAACGCATGGAAAAATAATGTTCCTAAAAAGCATGTAAGGATTTGAGACCGTTATCTTTAGGAATAGAACGAAATAAAGGGAATGCCAAAACCCTACCAAATAATGAGTGTGTTTAGTGACTGTAGTTGTATAATCTAAGCTTGTAAATGCAATGAGAGAAAAGGAATTTGGGCAAAATACTGATGCAGTTGGGCTAGAACCAGCCCCTTGTCCAACAGAGGCTGGAACATCAGCCCCAGCTTTTCTCACAAGAAGTGTTGGAGAAGAGAAATTACTGGTTGATAAACTGTTCTAAAAAGAATACGTTTCTCCTAACAAATGAATTGGGCTTTATCAAAAGCACCACAATATTTGAGAGCAGTTTAGGTATTTAATTTAAAGAGAACTTTGGCATTGTTGTAATCCTAGAGAATCATTGCTGAAATAAACTTACTTCTCTCTATTCAAATGCTTGATTTCAAGCTATTGTACTTTTACATCTTGCAACACACAGATTAATTTTTTCCGTGAGTCAAAAGAAAATGGTGAAATTAAGGTCAAGTGGCAAAATTTGTGCTTTTTTCAAAATACATCTTGACAATCAAAGCATGCGTGTTTTCTTCTGTTAATTGTTTCTGGTTTGCAGAGATGGGACTAGATCAAATGGCATCTGCAAAGATTTCTGAGGATAAAAGTTTCAGGAAAACACAAGAAGTGGTAGCAAAAAGCTTAATGAAAAAGTTCTAACAGGCATCTCTTGATTTATGATGTGTAGGAGAGCTTCCCCTCTTTCCTTGTGATTTTAGGACATGACTTCTCTTCTGAACTTACAATTTACTGAATGTTGGCCATGTTTTCCTGGTTGACATATTCACTTCTCTTTGTTGATTTTTGTCCCCTTGGAGGACAGGTCACTCTGTTGTGTTTAATAACTAAAATGAACTGCTTGTGTATACAGCTTTAAAATGTCATACTTTGAGTCTACTGGGGTTTTTTTCCTTTTTTTTTGTTTCCTTTGTTAGACAATGAGTCACAAGCTGTCTCATCCTATTAATAGCTTGTTAATTTTTAATTTCAAAGGCTACTTTTGTAAACATAGTGTATTTAGTAAATCATTAAGAGCACTCTGCTTCTCTGTCTAATTACGTGTTTCAGGGTAGTTTTATCAGTTTAATTCACTGACTACATATGCATTGTAGAGATTGACAAAGAGCTTGCTAATAAAATCCTCTGTTTATTGGAGGGTGATGGTTTTTCTTTTGAGTAAAACATGATTCTGGATAACTGTTCCTGGCAGCGTGGCTTGTGCATAGTGTTTTGTCATTCAGTTTTTCAAACCTTAGACCTAGTGCTGTGTATTAAAAATAAGTAATTGGTAATAAGAACAACAATATGAACTCTGACTCCAGGTTTTTTTGTAAATATTTTGAAATAAATTGTAAATATTCACATAGTTGATGGCAATACAGAACTAACACCTACCAGGTGCCAATCAGAGAAGCTGTAAGGGATGCTGTGAAGGAGAAGTGAGGAGAGCTTTATATAGCAATTCTCAGCAGAATGTGTTGGAAGGGTTTAAACCCTTTGCTTAGCCTATAATACTTTGAAAGGTGTTTCAGGGATGGTTAATACTATGTTGACACATTCTGATGAATTTTGAAGCAAACGGAGGAGGCAGAACCTCAAACCCAGAAAGGATGAAAAATCTGCTTTAAAAGAAACCGTTGTTTCAGTGATCTTCATATTTGTTTAGCAGAATAACATCAAGACCAGAGAATTAGTCCTGAGACACTCATTATTTTAAAAATGTCATGCACATTCAGATTGCCTCTGACTGGTTCCTGCCTCTTTACCGCTCTGTTTTGCTCCCCTTCCTGCTCCCTAGTATAGATCGTAAAACCTGCTTCATAAGAATTTAAATTCTCTTAGAAAAGTGTATGTGTTATTCTTGTGCAGGGTTGGTGTTAGATGTAAAATAGATACTGTGTTTCCAGTACCTCACCTACTTCTCTTTTCATCTTTAACAAAAATAATGGCATGTTGTGAAATGCAGGGTGTCTGCCCCCCACAGAGCCACTGGTTAATGATCTTGAAATAGTTGATTGCGTGAAGCTGAATATTCCAGTGTTCATCTATTAATAATAGAAGAGTTTAGTCATATTTGAACCATGACTACGGATTGATAATGAGATAATTGTGAATTCTAGATAAGGACAAATGGCCACCTTAGCTACAGGTTTTATGCCTCTTATGAGGTTAGGCTTAGTGGTGCTTATAGGACGTGACATCTTCAGATTGGAAATTTGAAGTGAGTGAAGTACTTTAGTTGTATTTCTGAGCTTGTTTTGTTCTGTGATTAAGAAAAATAAGATCTCAATTTTGTTAGAGCTTTTTGTCATGAGAATGTTATCTGAAAGACCTAAGGCACATTGCATTTTAGGTTTACCTTAGTGCTGAATCAGCCTTTCAACACAGAAAAGGTTCCTCAGTCTTTATGGCAGCTATAAAAGCTCATGTTATATTTGGATCTGTTTGGGTATTGCTCATTAAATGTAGAGAGTATCCAAAATGATACTTTTCAGCACTAAGGAGTCATGTATTTTTCAGGAATTGTTCTTCTGGTCTCGTGCTGAAATCGCTTTATTTCTGTTGCCTGGTCTTATGACACCTTTTGACACCCTCTGTGACATTCTGTAGTGTCCAGGAATTTCAGTGCCTATTGCATCATGTATTCTTAATTAAATCATGCCAGTAGCCTTTAGGTAGCAGTGAAATGAAGGAATTGCACATTCTGGTTAGCTCTAAAAGGCCGGTGACGTGACACATAATGAGAACGTTTTAATTTTCTGACCTGCTAGAAAGTTCCCTGATGGATCTGAGGCATTATTATTTGATCTTTTCAATTTCCATGCCTCTCCATCTGCAAAATGGTCTGGCTAACCACTAAGTGGGCTATTAAAACTTTTTAACAGCCTATTGATTTATTTTTGTGTAACCTGTGCTCTCTGTACATCAGCTAGTCGGAGCTGAACTGGGCTAGATGAGCACCAGCTTCCCTGTGCGCTGATGTTCAGTGCTTCTGCGAGTGGCGAGGACAGTTCCAGGCTGACTGCATCTCGTCTCGACATACACGGGCATGTGCAGCCTCTGGCTGCTGCTGGATGTAGTTCAGGACCCGAGAGGTTAACTACAACACTGAAATTCATAGCAATGAAAGCAAATTTTAACACTTAAATCTTTTGTGGTCATGCAATACTTGAGTTTTGAAACTGCTCGTTGTTACTTGTGCCAAACCTTTGTCTTTATTACAAATAAAGTAAGCATTTGCCAGTTTGCTTTGAAGGTTGGCATATTATCCTCGGGTTTTCCCCTTGCATCAGAAGCATCAGTTTGCATATCTTAACATTTAAATGCCACAAGCATGCTCTGACGTTTTAAGTGTACCTTTGCTAGTTTTTTTTTTTTTTTTTTTTTAACCACTTGCTTCAGGAACTGTAGCTCTAAGGTAGGATGTTAAAAATGATGCACAATTAATGTGGTGATCCAAATTTATGCTGCCAGTCCGCTGCAGTACAGATCGGTTTGCTAACCCACCCAGCACTGCTGGTGCTAAATTTCTAGAAAATGCCAGGAAGCAAAGTAAAATATTTCAGGAAGTTATTTTCATGGAAGGTGATTGGCATGAGTGTATGTCATGTGTGTATCTGCTCAGAGTTGGTCATGACTTCTGGTCAACTGCGGTGGGAGCTACTTTTACCTCTGTGTTAGGTTGGATGCAATTATAAATCTTTTTCTTCTCATAAGAAGAAATGTTAGAAAATAAGTGTGTGTGAGAATAGCATATTTTATAGTTGAAACTCTGTTTTTGTTCAAGACAAGATGCAGCATCTGATGGGATGTCAGCAATGCTTGTATATGTGCTCCTTTCTGACCAAGGAGAAACTGATCTAAGTAATTATATTTGTGTTGGTGACTTTAGAAATAGCCTGCTTAGTTTCCTACAGTCAGTAGTAGTGGAAACCTCTGAATTTCCAGTGACTTTCCTCCACTGATCACAAACTAGTGCCTCAGCGTTATGACACCTGGATTCAAAACTTTTGCAGTGTCCAGTAGGGATATTAATTTGAAGTTCACTAACACGGCCTGTGTTACGTCGGTAATGGAGGCTTGCTGAGCCGTGGTCAGCAGCCTGCTTTCCCAGCTGCAGTTGGCATCACTGATGTGTATTGGAGTCTTGCAGGGTGTTACAAAAGGCTTCTAGTGAAGCTTTTTGAATGAAGGAGTGATCTGATTCCTCAGTGTCTGCAGAGCAATGGCATTTCAGCAGCAGACCTGCGTTGTCACCAGACATGGTCGTGACAGCAAGAATAGCTGGTTGCTGCTTCCGATGGTGGCTGTGATTTTTAGAAGTGTTCAGCTTCTGGGTTCTAGCAGCATTATTTTAAAAAGTGTTTTTCTATTGTATCACTGTTTTGTCTAATAAGTGGTATTCTTGTGCAGTTCCAGCATCCTTCCCAAGTGTTTGATGTTGGCAGCTGTAAGACTTGTTTGTATTTTTAATCTGAGGTTTGTGTATACGTTACAGCGTGGGGTAGGATTGTTAGTGAAGTAGGACGACATCCTGTGCTTGATTGGGCTGCTGCGGCTGTTTGGGAAACACAGCTTAAATGTGCTGCTCTGGAACCTGATGGAAGGGTGGTTACCTAAACCTGCTGGCTTTTATTATTGAGCTACTGTAATTACATCATAGGGAGAAAACAGTTTAGTGGTGATAATTAGTAATTTGTCTGTAATCATATGGTCGCGTTGTTAGACAAATGATTGAAAAAAAAATCATCAAATCAGTCTCAAACACATAGAAAATCGCCAGCTGACCAGCAGTGTTGATAGGAGACTTCACTCATGCGTTTTAAAAATAATATTGTAGTTTTGGCAAACTATGAAGACCAGTCAGTATGCAGCTATTTGTTTCTAGCAATTTCTCTTTAATTCTGCTTAGTAATAACCTGCGAGAGAGGTTGGCTGTGGTAATTTGGCACGAGCAGAGACCTGATACAGAGGCAGTGGCATTATCTAACCAGAAAGCTGCATTGCATCTTACTTTTGGGGAAGGTCACCCTGTGAGGTTAACTTCCAAATGCGGGACAATGCAGGGACATTTCCATTAACAGGAAAAAGCCCCAACCAACCAATGTAGGTTTTAATTCCTCCCGCCCCCCCCTTTTTCTTCTTTTTCTTCTTTTATCTCATTGGCTTTTGATCAAGCTGTATATAGCTTTTTTTCAGTCAGTTTTTATTTTCCTATGTTAAACCGAAGGATTTCATACTCTTCTTTGGCCATAAAGAGGCAGGAGATTTGCTCAGACAATATTGAACAGTAATAAGCCGCTCCCTCCCCCACGGTACGGTCCCCGTTGGGACCTGGCTGATGGAAATCTCTGGGATGAAGCTGACTGTACCATCCTCTGGGGCCAGGTTCTGCCCGAGACCTGCAGAACAGTGCCCAGCAAGGAAGTCCCTGCTTCCTCTGTTGTCACCATGCTGTAACTGTTACCATCGCTATCCAAATTACCAGCTGAAGTCAAAGTCAATGTCCCTGGTTTTCACAAGTGTATCTAGTTGTATCTTTTCCCGTTCATTTTTATGACGTGAGAAGATACGCAATACTGGAATACTTTTCGTAGAAGTAGAGCAATACAACTATTATTTTGTTACGCTGTTCTCGGTTGTTGGTGAGAGGGGAGTGCCATATTGAGCATTAAGGCTTTCCCCATAAATGGCAAAGTGGAGAACGATTCCATCAGATGTGATACATCTAGATAGAGATTTCGATATCTGTCACCTTTTGGTAACGGATGTCAGAGTACAAACTTTACCTTGAATGTGTAGTTGGTTGCCTTTCCTGCTGTTGTGGCCATCCCTGCAAGGTAGTGTCTAGAGGGTGGGAATTTTTGTTTCGTGCAAGGGTAATTGTATAGTTAAAACTTGGTATTTGCAGGGTGCGCAGAGGCGGAGACGTGGCTGCGCGAAGAGAAGCTGGAGTGTTAAGTCTGAGCTGTGGTGGAAGTAGGTCGGATCACACTGCAGTAGGCCCTGTTTGAGGCGCTCGGAAGGGCGTAAGGGAGGTGAGGACAGAAAAAAAGAGCAATAGATGGGCCTAATACATGAGGACAGAAAAAAAGAGCAATAGATGGGCCTAATACACCAGATGAAAAAAACTAAAATTTGCTATTAAACAAAAAAACAAGCACTCCCAAAAAAGTCCTCCCCCCCCCCCCCCGCCACTCAACCCTGTATCCTGGATGCCCAGGGGATGGATATTTGAAGCCCCCAATGCACCTGTGAATGAATAGTCAGGGCACCAAAATAAGGAGAGATGTCAATGTTGTGGGTCTTTTTTTTTTCTTCTTTTTTTCTGATTCTGTGTATTTCTGCAGCTGTGGTGAAAGAGCAGTTGTTTCTGAAACATCTGAAAAAAATTTGTCTTTATGATCATTATGACTATAATGTGTCATAGGAAAAATAAAAAAATCTTGAGTGTTTACTAGGATGAGTCTGGGGGAGAGGGGAAAGAATGTTTTGCCCTTAATATTTTGAGGTTCCAGTAAGTCATGTGAATTTCACTCTGAATTAGTAGTTGTAAGTAGCTGTACATCTGTGAAAAGCTCAGATTCTAAATTGTCTTCACAAAGAGTAAGCCGAGGACCTTCCAGTGAAAATCACTGTCATGTTACCATTTTCATCTTTTTTCTGGGGTACAGTAAAAAAGGTGCAATAACAAGTAATAGAAATATTTTTGTTTTAATAAACTGTGATTCAAAACTGTATATATATCCATAAAAAGCTGAAAGTTACCTCTGCTGTAAGGTGTTTTGGTTATGTTATTTTTTTTTAATTAGGAATATATCTGATAAAGATTAAATTGCTTTTGTTGATACACATTGAGAAAGGGAGAAAGTTAAAATTAAACCAGAATGATTTTTAAATATACAGATTTCAGAGTAATTTAAGATGATACTAGGATGCAGTATGCTATGATTACTTTGGTTTTGTTTCCTATTGTCACACAGCATTAGCAAATCCTTACTCAGTGTGCATGCTTTGATTTAAATACACCAAGGTCACTTCAAAAACATGAGTACACAAAACAAAATGTCTTAAAAAAAAAAAATCCCTAGCATAAATAAGTGTGGGAAATTTAGGCCTCCAGATGAGATTGTCTGAACTTCTGTGTATATATTTGGTGGTATGTGTGCTAGGATTTCTTGGCTGTATTTATAAACACTGATTTCAATCTTCTTCCGTTTCCTGGTGCTGTAGCACCTACGCCCTGGGGTGGATTTATATAGAATTGTGCTGTGTTCCTGAGTGTGCACACCCTCAGCCAGAATTAACACAGTCTTTATTAAAATCTTTTGTTCATTGATTTCTCTAACATGACTTGGTGTTAGAAATGAATGTTAAAACACAAAATTTGAATTTGTTGCATTTGGCTTAATTTGAGATTTCTTTCCTTGGTGGCATGATGAAGGAATTGAGGAGGATTTGTGTATTCTTAAAAACGAAATATTGAGCAAACAATAAATATTTAAATCATTACCTCAGTTTTATTTAAGTCCAGTCGTTACATCTGCTGCTGTTCATTATCTGATGCAGGAGTTGTCTTTCAAATAGATTCTAAGCACACAATTTGGGGATAGGGACTTGGCTGCTGAGACATGTGCCTGTTGGTAGATGGGTGAGCAGGCTATGAAAACCCACGCGGTTTGCTGCAGATTCCCTCAGACCTTATGGCAGAGGGTGGAGGTCTTCAGAATCCTTTATGCTTGGATTCCAGAAGGGTGGTGTTTTTGTGGTTTGGTTTTTTTTGTTTGTTTGTTGGTTTATTTTGTGTGTGTGTGTGTGTGCAATGACGAATTAGGGCTAATGACAGCATAAAAATGTGCAGTGAGAGTCCTTTTAGCAATGGCCCATTTCTTTGCAGGATGAAGATGAATGAAAATTGTACAGCCTGGAGAAATCGGGTGATACATGTCTCTATTTTTAGCTCTACTTTTAAAAAACTCATGCATATTTAATACTAAAAGTATCAATTCATAATAGGCCTCATCTTTATATAGCCCACTTTGTATTGTTGTCTTTTCATTAATTGTTCTTTTAGATTCTGAAGGATTTCTGCTTCATTTACTGCAGAAGCTGAGGAAAGCAGCAAATGGCAGCAATAATCCTGAAAAAAAAAATAATTACAGCATGTGATCACTGAACTAAATAATTAATTGTAATTGTAATGTGTACTCAAAAGGCGAGGAAGCATGGGTGGTGATAGCTTTGATATCTCTAACTCCCTAGTGGTCTGCATTCTGGCTCCAACAGTTTTCTTACAACGTGAACAGAGACAAATTTGTATTGGGTTACTCTTGCAGGTGATGGTGGTGTGAGTTACTGCGGGAGTGTAATTTTTGTCATAGTGGAGTTCCTTAGGTCTCTTAACTATTTTTCTCTTCTCTTGAGTGTGATTGTGGATTGTAAACTGTAAATCAGTAAGCTGCTAAACAGGGAAAACTTGCCCTGTTTGTTTCCCTTTTCCCTTTTAGTTCTCTGTCTGAGATGCAGCGTGTGTCTGTGCTTTGAGCCTGTTCCCTGAAGTAGGCTGTGTTTTCCTAGAGCTGTGGTCCTCACCTCTGGCAGCTTCAGTGGTTGCGCTGCAGCTGTGTAGCATTAAGCAGACAGGGACTTTGTATGGCATGGAGCATGACTAAGTGTCCTACTGATGTTCTTGCTACACCATAATAAATTAAGGCATCTTCTGTTAATAATTTTTTGATAGAAATTAATTCATCTGACTCACACAGCTGTGGAAGTGCATTTTTCCAGAAGAGAGTAGGTAGATACCACTCTTAACTACTTTTTACTAAGATGAAGTACTCTGTTTCTTGAATTATCCAGCTAAAATGATTTTTCAAAAATTAAGTAGTGTTTTCAAAAAAACAGTAAAGCAGTTGGCCGTAAGAATTCTGCCATAGTGTTCAAGCATGAAATTCTGAGCTAAAATACATTTATGGGGAAAATCTGAAGTAGGATATGAAATTGCAGTTTGCATTTCTTTAAAACAAATTGTTAGACTTCAGAATGTTTGTATGTTATTGTTTTCTGGTTCATAAAAGACAACCAACAGAACTGGTTTGTTTTAGAGCCAAAGTGTTGAGTATTAAAAGTGATGTATCCTGCAAGTACAGAGGGCAGTACCATCAGCACCTTGGTATACAGCCCTAATGACTTTCTCCTTGGATTTATTGACACTGAAGATCAGCATCCACCTATAGTACAGACAGAACGCAGACAAATAGCTGTGTTTTTTTCTTATCCTGGGCTCCTTTTTGCAGGTTGTAAGGAAGCAGTTCAAAAGAGTGTAGACAGAGTACGTTTTCTGGAGGAGGAAATCTTTAGAGCTTTCCATCTCTGTAGTTTCTGCAAAGATTACATTCATACCTATTTGATTCTCTGCAATATTTGTGGCTTAACATATGGAACATAATCAGCACTACACTTAAGCAGTGTAGTAGTTACTGTGGTCACGCTCTTAAGTTCTGCCCCAAAAAAGTGTATATGAGTATGGGGCTTAATTTTTACCTTTTAGCTATAAGTCCTTTTGCGTTTTGAAGTCTTATGAAGACAGGGAATTGAAGAAAAGCTGATTAAAAGAAATTTCTAGTGAATCTAGGAATACAGTTATGCAAAATACTGTCATATTGAAATGTTTTTGCTAACGGCACCTACTGCTTAAGGACATACCTGGCACATCAGCAAGCGAAAGGCATTCATTGCCTTTGGGCTGGCTTGACTCACAGTTCTTCCACCGCTCCTGCTGGTTTCAGGGACGTCTTTGGGGGCTGATTGCTTAGTATATTATCGGGCAAAAACCTCAGTTAAACTGCGGGCAAGCAGAAATGTTCTGAGGTTTTATTTCAGCCTGTCTCTTCAAATCTTTATGGAAACGCAGTCTTTTTCAGGGGGAGATTATAACTGCTAAAATGTTCCTAACTGAAATACTGGAAGGGTAGAAGGGGCAGGGGGACAGAAATTTGAACATATACTGGTGGACAGTTAAAGTCACTAGCAAAATTTGTCAGTTTTTAGAAGTAATTGTTTCCTGTTTTGCTGATCTACTGATTGTTTTAAATTTTACTTTGTTCTTTAAGGAGACAAGCTGAGTCTTTTTTTTCCTTTTTTTTCTTTTCTTTTCAAGACATCACCACCCCTACTTCCCAGTCAGTTTTACCAAGCTAGAACTTTTGAAAAACGGGGAAACAGGGAAATTACTTATCTATAGACTGGTGGGCACTTTTTTTTAATTCTGCTTTTAGCCTCCTAGCATGTTTCACTGATGGAATTCTTGAATTTGAAGTTGGCTTATATATGTTTTACACAAAGAAACACTGTTTTTCAAATGGATGGTATCCCCTTTGTGAAAAAAGTTTATAAGTACCGTCATGAATTGAAGAGGTATGCTGCTTTGAGAGGAACAGAGCATTCCTGTGTTTCCTGGTAATGTGGGAATCTCTCAGTGTGAGAGGTGTACCGCTTCTGTGATGGTTTCATACCATTACAGTGAGTGAAATCAATTTTACGTGGTAGAAAACTGAGCTTGTACAGGCTTGATAATGGGAACGATTGTACTGGATTTGGACTTGGATGGGGGAACAATGAACGTTGATTCATATTCATTGTATATTCCAGGGATTTCCTGGATATATATCGGTATATAATGGATTTCCAGTTTAAAATTGAATTTAAATAAATTTTTATAATTGCTTATCGTATACTATATAAACTAGCTTTTAATAACTGCCAAATAAATACTTAAATCAGGCTCTGTCGAGCATCACTAAGATAAATCTGTCATTTATGGATGTGGCACTCATTGAATAGTATCTACATTGATATGGATTGCAGAGACTGGGAATGAAACTGCAGAACTACTCTGATAGTAAGCAGAAAATAATTGTACTACTGCTTCTGTCAAGTGCGTTATTTTATAAATGGCTTTTTGAATCGTGGCTTTTTTGGCCTGGCAGTTTTCCTTTCTTTTTTTTTCAGAAGAATACATCCTGTCTTTGCTGTTTGTCAGGCTTTTGGGGATTGTACTCTTTTTTTTTTTCCTGGTTATGTGTTTGCTTACTTTCCTGGACAGACAAATGCGAAATTGTTATTTTCTGTAAAAGTTCTGTATTTTGGTCTTTACTGTCCCTTGTTGTGAAAAAAAAACGACTTGATGTGTAATTGGGGAACTCTGGGTTGGTGGTGCTGCTATCCTAGAAGTTCTAAAGATACAAAGGAGTTTCGTTCAAGAGAGTTAAATTGGCTACCTGTTTTTCTTGTCATTGGTGTGTTCTTGCAGGCTTTCGCGTGTGTAAGTGGGAGCATATATTACAACTGAACGTGCATTTTCCCATCCTGTGACGAAGTAGCTTCTTGCAGAGGTGGTGTTCTGTCTTTCTAGTATAGACATTTGAAGAGGACTGTATTTTAGATCGATTGTGTGACCTGGCTAAACTGAGAGCAACTGCCTCAGTACTTCAAGGGAAGTTCTTCAGGACAACCAACCAACAGCAACTAGCAGCAGGCACATCAGTCACGGACACTGAAGATCAAACCTCTGGCAGTGGGGATTCTGGTTTTAAAATTGCATATAGAGTAATATGGTATCGTGAATTAGCCAAGGCCATGTTTTTATGATAAGCTGGGTTTAATGACTACATGTCTGTACCTCCAGGCTCTGCCTCGTTTGTGAACTCAGCGTTTTGAGGGGCGGTGCTACAGGTAAGTTTACTGAAATAAATGAACTTTGTTAAAGCAGTTGCTGCTCCAGGAGGAGGTTGAGGGGCTTGCAATACATGCGGAGCATAGCCTCTTGGCTATGAAGTTGTGCTAAAATTTCCAGTCAGGTTTTGTCTCTTCATGTGAATAGTCTAGAGCAGAGGTCCTCAAACTACGGCCCGCGGACTGGATACGGCCCCCCAGGGTCCTCAGTCTGGCCCCCCCGTATTTACAGACCCCCCTGCCCCCCCCCCCCCCTGCCGGGGGTTGTGGGGGGAAACCAAGCAGCCGCAGATGACTGCCTGCCGCTGCATCCGCGCCGGCCCCCTGGATAAAAAGTTTGAGGACCCCTGGTCTAGAGGTGTATCTGATACATTTAACTTAAATTTATACGCAGTTCTTATGTTACTACTTCTGGTGAAAGATGGGAATGAGTTTTAGGCCATGGACCTCTTGTACATCTCCGGAGCAATACTAAGATACATCTACATGCCAGCTGGACCTTGCAGCCTGGCAGTTGCAGCAGAAGGGATTGTATGAACCCTCCTTCAGTGCAAATTCAGACAGGTTGTACAAGCTTTTGGTGCTGAACACGGCAGGTCGCCTGGCTGAAATGTTTTAGGGCTTGCTTACTCCAGCTTAGCTGTGGGTGTAGCGTTGCTGGGAGACAAGACACTCGTCTGCACTGACGTGTATGTACACTGGATATGTATTTATGACCCTTTACTCTTTTGACCAGTGGCCAGATCTTCCATGTATCAGATAGCTCCATGCTGGTGCTTTTGCGTGAGAATTAATATAAATTGTACTGAAAGCACAGCCGTGCCTGATGGGCTACAAAAATAACATAGAACCCTTCAGAGTGCTGGCCTTCATAATAGGCTTGAGCAGGAACTTCTGCCTGATGTAAGAGAGTCACAGCTGACGGGACAGAAGATGTAAGCCTTGCTCAAGCAGCTGAAGTAATATGAGAGATGTTTGTTTCTAGCCAGTTAGATACAAAAGTGTATAGGACTGACTTTACAAAAGGACTGTACAAAATACATTGAAAGGGTCTAAAATAGATGTTCTGCTACACTCTGAATGAGCTATTCTCTGGCCAAATAATGGGTTGCACAGACTGTTTTTTAAAAATATATATTTATGCTGAACTATATGCTTTTTGCCTTAGGGAAGATTTTCAGCCAGTCTAAATTATATGGCGATTTTGTAATCTGAGCTGATGTTTAACATCTGAGCTGAATCACCAGATTTGAGTCCACAGGAGATGAGAATATTCATGGGCACTTTCTTTCTTTTTTACCCTCCTTTTCCTGTATGGCAACGCAGTCATTTTTAGCTTTACCTTAAAACATCTGAAAACAGTTTCCAGAAATAAATTCTGGTGCCAGTTGTGATTTCCCAGCAATGAGTTCAGAGGATGAGGTAGCATGCCAAAGGCAGAGTATTCTCTGCACAGTTTACTTTTTTTCTTGTTTTGCCGGTGGTTTGGGCATGGCTCAGAGCAGGGCAACAAAGGAGAAGGACATCTAGACAAAATTCTGTCCTCTTTTGCTCTGTCTCGGGTTACTCCAACTTTCTGCAAAGATCAAGAGAGGGAGCGATTTTGGTACTCTGGGTTGCTCTTTGGAGGAGTCTCTGACTATTCAAGGAGGAGGCCAGCTACCTTGCACAGCTGCCTGCCCAGTGTAGGACGTTTCTCTAAGGAGAGGATTTACAAAATGCTTTATCTTTCATGATGCTTCAGTTGACTTTCTCGGAAATCTTCTTGATTAAAAAGGAAATCTGGTTAAACAATTCTGTGCATGTAAGTTTGTTTCTGGAAACTAGCAAGTTTATTAAATTCTTTCGTTATCATTGCTTCAGTCTAAACTGCTTTTAAGAGCATCCAGTAATTGTCCTATTACAAAAGTCTAGGGGGCTTTGTTAAAGGAGAAAGTAGGCAGATCAGCAGAAAAATAAAGTGTTTCTGAATTCAACTTGTTTCTTTGCACTTCTGGGTAGAACAATTTATATATCAAGACAGTTACTATTCAATTAACTTGAATTAAAGTACATTTGACTTTTACTCCATTTAGAAAGAAAGAAACTAAAGAACATTTAAGTACTTAAACTATATCTAAGTCCTGCGTCAGTTATGATGGTAGTTTTCTATCACCTCAAATATCTTCTCAAGAGCAACCCTAATGAAAGGAATATACAGAACTGGCTATTCAGGGAAAAGCAGTGAATACAAATTTGCTGTCAAATGTGCAGATTAGAAGAACTGTGAGAAAAAGAGACATCTTCCTCTTTTAATCTCTCTGAGATATCCTCAGTATCTTTGTAATTAAAAAGAAAAATGGTGTCAGACATGTAGTGATGTGGTTTTCCACGTTCGACATCTCTTCGTTGCTTTTAATTCAATCATGAATTCCCTAGGTTTAGAATAGTCGCTTTTTTCCTCTAATATACCATCACGGGACTTGTTTATATCATTTACTTACATGATTTATTATTTACAACATGCAGACCCAATGAGCACTAAGGCACTCTAGGTAGCAATATTGAACAGTTATGATTATGTTTTAGCTCTCAGCAGTTTTCTGCCCGATGCTGATGCTCAGAACTGTGCAGTTACATAGTATAATGGTTGTTATATTTTTGAAGTACTGAACTTTGTGATCTACTAGAAAAATACTAGATTTATACTACACGATACGAGTTGATTAATTCTTATGCTAAATCATCCTAAAGACTTAGGATAGCCATGGTCATGTAAGTGAAGAGGCCTTATTACCCTCTGCTTGGTAGACAGTGGAGAAAACGGAGATCCCAAACAGCTGATTTTTCTGGCTCTTGAATACTGTGACAGCTTTTATGTTCAGCTTTATCTGGGTGGCTGAATAGGAAGCATCCAAATGTGTTAGCTTAATTCGAATCTGATAGAAAAGTTAGTTAACGTAGAAAAATCCTAATAATCAGATGGTAAAATACCTTCGGAGAGAAATCCCATTATGTCAGTTGCAGGAAACGTGATGAGTAGAAATTGTTGGAAATCTTCCAGGAGGAATAATAAGAAAAGGATGTCTGGGCAAAAAGATGGAGCTTTTCTTTTATTTCTGCTGGTACAGGAAAGGATGCTTCGTGTCAGCTTTATCTTATTTTATTTTTATCCTTTATTGACAAAATCTGTGTCTCCAGATAGCTGTAGAAATACTGGAGTGTAGTCCTGGAAGGAAAGTTAAAGAAATATCGGGTTCATCTCTTTGTCCTGGGCAGAATCACTGATGAACTTGCCAAGTAGCTGAATTTTACTGGGAGGGCCCCCTCTGTCCTCCTGGCAGAAGTATGCAGCAGCTGTAAAGGAGCTTGAAAGCTCTTTAGTACTGAGATAAGTGCAGACTTGTTAGGCATAGGAGTTAACCGTACGATTAACCACCACCCAGCTTCGTAGGTTTTGCAGCTGACAGTGAATTCTGACTTCTGCTTTTGCCAGAGTTTCTGGCAAGTTTGAAGCCAGTGTATGGCTAGCTGCAAATGAACTGTAGTCATCCCTTCTCCCAGAAAATTCACAGAAAGTTCTGTGGGGAGAAAAATCGCCAAATTCTGAATTTGTGCAAGAAAAATTTTGGTTTCTCATCCACGTAAAGCCCAGAGCTGGTCGGTTTGAGCCTTTTACTGTAGCATATATCAATCTTTGTACTGCATGCAAGCGGCATTTGAGAGTGATACTGAGCATCATCTGAATGTGACCAAAGAGCAACAGAAGTGGTGAACAGTCTAGAGCAAGCACAAATCCTGTGAGGAGCGCCTGAGGGAGCTGGGGGGTTCAGCCGGGAGAGGAGGAGGCTCAGGGGGGACCTTCTCGCTCTCTACAGCTGCCTTGACAGGAGGCTGTAGCCAGGTGGGTGTCGGTCTCTTCTCCCAAGTAACAAGCGATAGGACAAGAGGAAGCGGCCTCAGGTTGCGCCAGGGGAGGTTTAGATTGGATATTGGGAAACATTGCCTTCACTGGAAGGGTGTTCAAGCACTGGAACAGGCTGCCCAGGGAGGTGGCGGAGTCGCCATCCCTGGAGGTACTTAAAAGACACGTAGATGTGGTACTTGGGGACATGGTTGAGTGGTAGGCTGGGCAGCGCTGGGGTAACGGTTGGATTCAATGACCTTAAAGGTCTTTTTCACTGTAAATTATTCTATGAACGGAGGGGAAATTTGGGAGCCAGTTGGGCTGGACAGTTCTTCCTGCCCATCTGATGTACAGCGAGAGTGATGCTCAGGTGCAGAGTGGTCCCTGAGGGCTCTCCCTGCCGAGCCTTGGCCGGAGGCTGCCAGGCTGCCCACCTCCTCGCCTCGCTTCTCTTGCGGGTGACGTGATGTTGCAGTGCGGTGACGTGGAGCCAGTTCCCCAGTGAAATGTGTTAATTGTTGCTTCCCCAGCAGCACGCTCAGCCACCCACTTAGGGCACTAATCTTGCCTGGTGGCTGACCTGTCGTGCTCTCAGGGCCAGCCCTGTGGAGTTGGTTTGCAGTAAATGTTATGGGAAGAGGCTGTTCACAAGACCTGTAAGCCGTGTAAAAGATCACTACATAAACAAGAAATGATTCACTGTTATGAGTAACATAAACAGGGCAGCGTGTGAACTCTGGCTTGTTTTGCATGGTGGGGTGGGATTGTTTTGATTATTCCTGTGCTGGAACTCCCAGACTTTCATATATTTTTCACACGTGTATGTACATCCAGTACGCTAGTGTGTTTTTCAGACTATTGAATGTTTGCTGCATGTCAGAAATGGTTTGACATTTTTCAATCTCCTTTAGTAAAGAAGGTTGGGCAAGGGGATTTTTCCTGTCTGTGTTTTGTATATCAAGTGGAACTTTTTCTGAATTCTGGTCCCTCTATGATGAGTAATTGAGGAGTATATTTAGACAGAAATAATCCTGAACTTGTGCCGCTTAGAGATTGCAAGGAAATCAGTCCTATTTCTCTCAAAGCTTCTTGTCAAGTACCGAAGAAAATGCTGTGATACAGAAAAGCAACTCTGGTACAGGTTTCACTTTTCAACTGAAGCACTTTGCTAAAGCTAGTATCTGCTAATTTCTCAAATGCCTATATTTTCCCTGTGCTTTTGATTCGGTTTCCATATTTCAGATAGCCTTCATGAAACAATATGCCTCGCCAGCTTGGTTGGATACTTGGTGAAATTGCTGCTGTGATCACATTAAGCCTGATCAGCCAAACCGTGGCAGGGCAGGTGCATGCAGCTAATTGCAGGCTTTGTCTTTACAGCATAGTCTGGATGCAAATGCTGTTTCAGTGCTATTTAGCAGGAATTGAAGGTGGGAGGATAATTCTTATTTTCAGTCTCTGGTAGGATGTATGTGTTAGTGTACTGCTAGTTATGTTATTCGTGACAGACATCAGGAATTGTTAACCAAGTGTCAGATAAGTGATTCTTTTTGTAGGCAGGAAGACACTGTGTGAAGCTTTCATCCCATCTTCAGACTGCATATAAGTAAAGTAGTCGCTCTTTTTTTGTCTTCCATCACTCTTTACGGTTTGGGTTTTATGGCAGTCACCTTTTCCCCTCTTACAACAAAGAGTATCCTATTTCTCTCTTTAAAGATCTCCTTAATTACCCTCACAGCTTACTGCGAGATGCTGTGTAGCAGGGTGCTGTCTGACATTAGGGCCTTCGCAACCTATTTCACAGAATTTAGAAAATATTCTAAAAAATTACAAGTCCCAGGTTTTTGGAGGCATTTTTTCCATAATAGGAGTTAATTTACTTGCGAGTTTAACATGTTTGTTGCAAATTGATTTGGATTGCTTTATATGATTTGTTGGGATCGTAGTTGACATCATGACCTCAAGACACTTGAATTCATGAGTAGGATCAGAGAAGTTACCCAGCATTTAGATTTGTGGTTTACTTTACTTTCCAAACCGCAACGATGGCTGTGATTCACCAGAGTGGTAACAATTAGGAGTTAAGAGAATGGACTGTGGCAAAGGAGCTAGTGTTTTTCTCAGGCTGTTCTCATCTCTCAAACAGTGGGATGGTCCTAGCTAGTACAAGTTGGTTCTCATGTGTCCTTAAACATGGATGAGTTTGTCCATCTGCCACATATAAATTTTCAATATGTTCCAACAAATGCCCGTGCTGCCCCAGGTACAGTGTACTGCTCTGCAACTGAGGGAAATTTTTTCATCCATCCTATTAAAATTTTGTCTTTAACTTGCAATCCTCCTGCATGACCCTTAGTTTGCAGTGATTTTACAGCCATAAACCCACTGTATACAGTAGTTCAAAATTGCATAAATCTCTAGTTGTGGGACAGAAGAAAACTATGTGACTGACAGCGTTAATTAATGAATCTCACCACATCTCCTGGTGCAGAGGGACTCTTTTGCTGTGACATTTAAGACCTAACTGTTAGCATGTGCTGTTGCCTAGATCGCAAATAAAAAAGAAGAGGGACAATATAAAAAGGGTGGGGAGCTGATCCCTGTGTGTTCCACGGCCATGTGGGGAAGTTGGTAGCTATTTCTTACTTACCCTTCTGGTCTCAAAGTCATCTAGGATTTTCAGATCTAGCAAACAATACCCAGCATAAAGAAACAAGGTAGCTAACTTCCCTGGCTCTAATTTAAGAAGGCCTTTTATACTGAAGTTTCCTGTTCATCACTGACACTGGTGTCAGAGACGGGGTGCGCAGGAGTTAGTGAATGCTGCTGACGTCTAGCATCAAAAATAAAATGCATTTTGTATTTAGCCAAAACATGGTTCGTGTCAGGAAAGACTGTGTTGCATACTTCTTGATGTAAATATGGTAATCTCCATGTCACTTCTATATATGCAGAACTATTGAACTGAATTTTTGTTTCTTTCCTTTTCTGCAATATTTGATGCTGAGCCATGTACAGTGTGCGATGAATTGCATACAACTGAGTTGAATTTTATTTTTGCCCTTTATTAGTTATTAATATTTCAAAACCATTCCAATTTATGAAAAGCTGAAAAACAGCAGAAGAATTTGTGATATACTGGAAGGGTGCATAGACTGAAATGTTATTAAAAAGAAAATTGAAGATAAATGATAGGAAATAGAAGTGAAAGTAAGAAGCAGTTTTTGAAGGTTCATCATGTGGGTGAAGAGGAATTAACAGGAAAAGAAAACCCTCAAAATAGGAAAATGCCCTTTTTAAAAAAAACCCACAAACCAACAAGTGTTTCTTAAACACAATCTTGGGACCTCCAAGAGCTCTCCTTGATTTTCTTTTTAACAATTATGTGTTTTTTGACCTTTAGAGGCTGTGTCTTTTGACCTTTAAAGGCTGAGATTTCTGTTTAATAAACTGGTCGTCAGACATTTGATTGATAGCGGTCATGTACCGTAGGTCTAATCACAGTGCTATGGAAGTGGCCATATCCACAACCAGTCCATTCACTTCTTATGGGTTCTGCCTAATTCTGTATTACAGGCTTCCTTGCTGGAAACAAGGAACACTTCAGCAGGTGATGCTCAGCACTGCCTGACAGTGCTTGTGTTATCTTAAGAGAATAAATATATCTGTGTATGATAGCTGCAGTCTTTGACAGCAAGAAGAAAGCCTGAGAATAATACACAGGTGCCTTTATTTGTTTTTATATATGTGTACATGCACACATTTTTCTTATGTGTGGTTATTTGTATGTATAAAAATAAGGAAATCTTTCCTGCAGTATACATACCTCACAGGTACTATACTGGGATAATTGATGTTGTCACTGGTTAAGCTGCAGTCTGGTCAGAAACGTTGAAATATGATTTTCAAATTGTATGAAGAGTGTAAGGACACAATTTCTTCGCAATGAGCTCTGGAGTTACTCCTGGGCAGAACAACAGCTTTGGTTTGGGTTACTTTGCAGGAAATACAGGGGTTTTATTCCAGGTGAGTATCTTACTGAAGACCACTTCCACAATTTTGACTGAAAAACACATTACCATGAAATTCTGTTTCTTCTGAAGGCAGATGGTTCTGCCAGATGAGGACTGTTTTATTTCCTCTGTAAAATTAAGAAACAATGACTTGATTTAAACTACAGCTTTTGAAAAAGGCAGACAGCTTTGGTCAAAGTCACGTGGCTTAGATAAGGAAGTTTTCACACTCCTCCTATGGCAAGAGGGTTCCCCATTGCCGATTCTATCTTCCTATAAGCTGTTCCCTCTGTGTCAATATTTTGCTATTCTTGTCTTTCCTTTCTGATGATTTATCTCAAGTTGTGAGTAATGTGAGGGCTCATTTTCAAATGGTGACACTTTTAGTGCTATGCATAATGAGATGCGAGTTCTGTTTCTGAAGGTACGGTGTGATGATGTTGACGTGACCATTTCAGTGAAGGTCACCTAGTGTCTCCTCAGGGCTAGAGGAAGGCTGTTGAATTTGTAAGGCCTCTGTTTTCTGATGTATGGAAAAGAACAACAAAATCTGACTGCACAGATAAACTGACATGGGCTAATTGAATATAGATCCGTAGTCTGAAGTACCCTAGTCAATGGTCCGATGTATTTTTGTATGGTATAGAGGATCTCAGAAGCTATGCTATGTACCTTAAAAAATAAAATCCTTACAAAATTATTTTACAGTAGCATAAATCTGTGATACCGTATTTCTACTGAAATATGTCCAACCTTATTAATATCTTCAACACTTTACCAATTCTGAACATAACAGTGCATGGAGAGTATTGTTGCAGACTAACATATGTAAGTGAAAGTAGATCATATGCTGCTCTGATTTCTTTGGTGGAAGACGAATTCATTATCTCTTTGCTCTTTAGGCTACGGCCAGACTTAAATTAGCTTTGTTGCTGTCACTGTTCTTGCTTGATAGGTGGTCTTGGATATTTTGCTTTTTGTCGCTTTCTCGCTTAGAAATTTTGTTCCGTGGTGTGTCGTTAAACTGAATTTTGTGGCAAGTGATTAGTACTTTTTTTTATGTATGTGTACAAACACTGAGGTGGCTGCAGTAGTAGGGCAACAAAGTAAAATACTAGACTCTGTCCCTTTTAGGCTTCTGGAGGAACGTTGTTGCGCTAGTGCCAGTCCATTTGACTGAGCAACCTGCTGTCTCACTTTAACACTTTTTTTTTTCTTTTTCATGATAGATCTCTGAACAACAACTTTTTCACGTAAATTGACAAAGGTGGAGAAGAGATGGCCAGTTCAGCCCGAGAACATCTGCTTTTTGTGCGACGTCGCAACCCCCAGCTGCGGTATACTCTGAGCCCAGAGAATCTGCATAGTTTGGCATCTCAGGGCACCATGGCTGAGAACATGAACTTGCAGCGTGCCAACAGTGACACTGATTTAGTGACCTCGGATAGCAGGTCAAGTTTGACAGCCAGTATGTACGAATACACCTTGGGGCAATCTCAGAACCTCATAATTTTCTGGGATATTAAGGAAGAAGTAGACCCAACTGACTGGATAGGACTTTATCACATAGGTAAGTCAGAACCATGTTGTAATACTTCTGTGTGTTTCTTGCTATTTTGCCACTTCGTATTTAATTTCTTGATGCGTGTTGTGGCACACTGCATAATTAATTTGAAGATAAAGTTGAGGTAAGACTGCAGAAAATTATCTTGGGTTTCTCTTTGCTTTTCTTAGTGCAGTGAACTATGTAAAAACATGATTCTGATTAATGTAGATCTGATTCCACAGTAACCTGCTAGAAGATGAAATGCATTCTTCTTAAACAAGTGTGCATACAGTTTCTTGTTTTCACCTTTCCTCTGGTGGCTGCCTTACAGACTGGAAAATTTGGAGTACTGTATTCTTCCTATAAGGAACAGCCAAATTTATGCCTCCTTGGGCCTAAACACCCCCCCCGCCCCATCACGCTACTGCGTAATAACAGAGTGTTTGAGTTTGAGTACGTTTGGTTTCTTGTTTTCTTGTTAAATGATGAAAGGTCCAGGAACTCATTCACATTGAGCTTTTCTTTCCACTGCCACTTAAAATCTGTGAGTGCTGGTGAGAGTTTTGTTACTGATTTAAAATAGATCTGAGCAGAGTCTTGGCTTAAAGGCTTGTGGTTTCATCATTCTCAATGATCTGCATGCTCAGTGAATTGCACATTTTTTTACAACAGAGAGGTAAGGATATATTCAGCCTGATAGGCGTGCTTGTCTATCTTAATTTAGGCTTTTTGATACACTCTTTCAAGTATCTAGCATGTTTTAAAAATAAAGATTAAAAAAAATTGTAAGAGTATGATCTAAAAACTTTTTTTGCATAACTCTTACAGACATAGCTAAGGTAAGTTAAAACCGCACAGGGTATAATCCAGGATTTTCAGTCCTTGGTAATAATTGCTGTGAAGTACGTCCAGTTGCCACTTACTACTTTGAAAGCTGAGGACGTTCACTTCTTATTTTTTTTCTGGAGAGGGATATTTGTGGGTGAGTATATTTAAAAATAAAAGTCCCATTCTGAAACACCTTATTAATATTCAACGTAGTTGCTTGAGGTTATCCATCCTGCTCGCTCTTTAAAACAAAAACCATTTCACTTGACAGAGTTGCCCTCCTCTGACACTGCCTCCGGAAGGTGGCAGAAATTGTGTGTGCTCACTAACACAAGATGGTACCGGGGCTGTGCCAGCCTGCTGCTATACCTCCAGTGTTCCCCCACGTCTTCTAGTAAAGCATCATTTTTCAAGGAGCTAGGAACAGAAAAAGGCAAATATTTTTGTCTTACTTAAAAAAGCACAGTCCTGTGTTGTTGTTGTGTGGTTTTTTTGTTGGTTTTTTCTTTCATGTTTGTTGTACAATTATCTGTCATGAAAACTGGATCAGTGTTTTGAGGGGGCAAAAGTAGTTATTAATTCTGTAAATGAAGAGGTGAAATTGTAAACATGAGCATCATTCTGAGCTCAGGTGTAGTACAGGGAGATCTGGCAAAGGTCTGAAGCAATCCAGGTACCTTTTCACTTCCAATTAATTTCACAGAATATATCCATTATGAAAGGAGTTGAAAATGACACACTGGAAACAATCTTGTCTCTTCATTCATTCATTTATTTATTTAGCATGCTTTCCCTAGTTTTCTGTCATTAGAAACTAGTTTTGTGCTGTTCCAAGTGTGGTTTTACTGCAAGGCTAAACCTGCAGTGGCTTACTAGGAATCCCACCGCACTTATTATATCTCTTTATTTTTAAGAGATTTGCTACAAACTGCTCTACACATTCACCTGGACGTCAGTTGGTGTAGTTGGTCACTGACTGTTAGTAATCAGAATCACTGCCTTTACTACTAGGTGGTTTGCAGATGTTTGCTTTACACTAGGGAGTGGTGGATGGAGCTTGCTCTACTGCAGTACAACTTCAGTGAAATGTTTGCCCTGCTAAATGGTTGTGAAAATAGGTGTTAATCTTTTTTAAAATGGGAAAGCCTGAGGGGAGAAACACAGCGTTATCTTACTCTGAAGGACTGATTCTTATATTTTAAGTGCATGTGAATTTTTTACCAGACTAGACCTCTGTTTTAAAAAATAAAAATAAAAAGGGGGGGGAAGTCATAAATGAACGAATACTTTGTAGAAAAGGCTGCATATTTTATTAGACACTAATTGACTGTAATGCCTTTGAGATACTCCTCTGCAGTAACTTTTTGTCTTTCATTTTTAAATGCACAAAGTTGAACCTAACTGAAAAATTCTACATAGCTAAATTTGTGCTCAGTTTTTCTATAATTTTGTATTTTAAAGAATGTTTTTGATACACAGATGAGTTTGCTGGCTTTAGTACCATACTCATGTCTTCCTTTGTCTCATCACTGTGTACAGCTGAAACACGATCTGTTTTCTTGTGGAGGGACTGTTTTGTACAGAGGGATGTCATCTTTTCCAATGTATTCCTAAGGATTACCAGAATAAAAGTATATGTGAGGGATGCAGCATATTCTGTGAAGGCAAACATCCTTTTTCCTGACTATTTCTGGGTTTGTGCTATCTGAACTTCAAAAAGTGTCAGTAGCACTTCTTGAACAGTCTTGTCCATCAAGTTTTCTTGAAGCAGCTTTCTAGTTCCAGGGCCAAGATGTGTGGAGAATGTAGATAACGCATCTATAAAAGCACAGAAAGGTGTCCCAGTGAGACTACATGCAAGGGAAAAACGTTATTTCTGAGTCTTAGCTCTTCTTTAGGTAAATTGGGCAGTGTTGCATGAAACGTGAAATTGGCAAATCTGAAATACAAGTTTATCATTTTGAATTCAGTTTTTAAGCTCTGCCTGGAATGGGCTTCTCATTTTTTTTCTTCAGGACCAGTTTTGAGGATTGTCACTTGAAAGTGACAAGGTGTGATGCAATTTGGAGATGGGGCTTTTTAGTGAGTATTGTACCTGTACTTTGGGGAGTAAAGGTAAATTTTCAGTCTTTCTATGCTAATGGAGAAGGAAGGAAGGGAGGAATTATCTCAATTTTTTAAACTTTTTTTTTTTTTTTAAGAGCTAAACTAGGATTCAGACTAAAAACCTTCTTAATCTTTTCAAGTGGTAGAAGACTATGGAATTTAACAAACACGTGCATCCTGTTAGACCCATGTTTTCCTGTGCAGTACTGACGTAGCTTTTGCTCTGTACATGTTTTTTTCCAAGCAATATTTAAGCTATTAGAGTTTTACAGATTATTTTTTTTTCCACTAGTTAAAGAGGAATCTGAATCTTGCTATGGCAAGAGTGGTCATGCTCGGGAAGTCCTACAGTGAGTAAGACTGCACAACATACTGAAGCCAGTTGGAATCACAGAAAAGAAATGGATATTCAGTTTGAAGGGACTGTGAGACATCCCAGTTTTCTTGCTGTTGTGTTATTGTGGCAGCAGAGTACCAAGACTTTCTTGGGCAGTTAGAACCGTGTAAGAAGATGAGCAGGTAGACTCTCCACTGCTCATGGGATGCTGAGGGAACTTGAAACGTGATGAGTTTTATGGGTTGCCATGAAGTCTTATAGTTAAAGAAATCAGGAAGTACAAAATAAAGAATAAAAAGTCAGGAGGGAGAAGCAAACCCTACTTTTGGTTTAAATAGATCAGCTCCCATGGCCAAATTGCCCAGATTGGCCTATTTTTGTTCTAATTTACAGAGTCCTATTTATGAGACGCCTGCCCTTATTCCAGAGATTCTTAGCACATTTAAAGTGCTGGCTATCAAAGGTCATTATATTTATTTCCATCAGCTGCTTTTCATAGGCTGCTTGGCTTTTTGTTACACTGACAACATGGATCCACAAAAATATTACAAAACCAAAATCAAACCACACAAACAAAGAGATGCAAAGTTACAAAGGGCAGAATAGCTAGGATGTAGGTTTATGCTAAGCCGCCTAGGGTAATGGGGTTTGGAGCCTCTCTATTTCAGGTCAGACACGATTAAAAATAAAAAAGCTTTCATGTAAACTGCCTTTAATACACTTAAAATAGTGACTTACATTAGACAGAGAGATTATAAAATGTTAAGGTACTTTATTTCCAGAAGATTTCTCTGGTTTCCTTTATGGATAACATACAAAGTAATGATTTTATTATTTTCCAGAAAAGCCTGATTATTCGCTTGATTTTTTTTTTCCTTCCTTTTTTAGCAATATGAGTACTTTTCTGTACTTGTAAAATCTGAGCAGTACTGTTAATATCTATTGACTAGTTCCTGGGCTTAACAGTATGAATTTGTGGTTCCTCCTCATTTTAGCTGCTGTTAAAATCTGCAAACCATGGGCTTGACTTTCTGTGCAGAACAGTTGGTCTTTGCCCAGCTGGCTCCACGGAGAGTCTTTGGTTTAGGCTTCCAGGAGGCTGGCGTGCTGCTTGTCATGAGCCCTTGGGGATTGATTTGTGGGCTGTTGGGTTTTGGTTTTTGTTTTTTTTTTTTTAATGATATAGTCTGAACATCTAAGCACTGTGGTGATTTTGTTCTCTTTAAGAAATAAACAAAAGGACCAGCTATGTTTCTGAAGCTCTGTAAGAGCCATACCTGTGCATGTTGAGGTATCAGTGAAACTCCCACTGGAGATGTATGCTTAAATAGCATGTATCACGAAGCAAAATTCATAGTCGACAATTAAGTAGGATTACAGGAAAGAATGTGAATTCATCTTGGCCTGCATCTGGGGCTGGCGCTAGTCTGTGTGTGTCTGTCTGATGTTGATATTTGTGACAAGCAAAACCGTGTGGAAAAAGCTGTCTTGAAATACTTCATTTGCTGGTGATTTAGTAATATTTAGGGAAAGGCTGCCTCTGGAGTGGGATAGTGAAAAGTGAAGGCAGTCTCATATGGGAATTGTATCGCAAAATCATACGTGGTGAGGCTTACAGTGTTTTTTTTTTTTTAAAAAAATAGATCTGTAATAAACCAGGGGTCTTCGGAAGCTTTTCCTCCAGGTACTGCATGTCAGTCTTACTCTTCCCTTTCTTCCTAGATCCTGACCCACATGTAAAGTTACTTTTTCACCATCACAGAATTTGGTACTTTCTCCTCCTCAGTTGTGAGCTAGTGAATTTTACTCAAAAATCAGTAAATGGACAGCATAATACTTTCTCTTCACTGCAAAAATTAGAGGACATAAACAGAAGGTGTGTTTTCATGGCACGTAGCAGGTACCTTATATATACTCACTACATTAAAATACAATTATGATACTTGTTTTAAGAAGAAAAGAATTGCCTGCCTGATAAAGAAATAAAAACAAAACCTGAAAGCTTGTAGGATGGTATTTATGTCTGGAAGAAGTTCAAGCTGTGACAGAGAAAGTGTTGCCAGAACATCCAAACTTTTCAGTTAATTGTGTTTCTTAAGTTTTTGAGATACCCCTGACCTGAAAAATAGACAAACGTAGCTGCAGGGAGGGCACTTTCAGATGTGTTGTCAGTATCTTTCCACCGCAAGAGGTTTTGGCATGACAACATTTTTAATCCTTCGGATAGGAAGCTGTGTTTTCCTCACCCTGCCTTTTTGGTGTCAGTGGCTGTTCCAGCAGATGAGAAGATGGCAAATACAAACTCTGGATAATGGAAAACGACGTACACTTCTGAATTCTCTACAATTCCTTTTACCATAAAACTGCCTTGTGTTAGCCTGGGTGTTTTATTTGTTTGAGGGAGGTTGGCTTTAATTTTGTTTTTTTATAGACATTTGCTGAGCTGTTTTCTGTCATCCAGTCAACATTCCATACAGTGTTTGCAGAATAATTTGGGAAAAAAAGTTACTCCAAATCACTGACAACTGGATTAGTTACATTAATTCATCTATTCATTTGTTCTGTGTAAGTAATAGATTATGGATTAGTTTTACATTATGCACAGTGTTAGAATCCCTCCTGTAAATTTTTTATGAAGTTCTTGGCTTCTTCACCTGCACAGATTTATCAGTGACTATAATAATCTGAATTAATGGAGAAGTGTTAGAAGCGGAGTGTTAAATATAGTATGTTAAGGACATCACTGGTGTAGTTAAAACCAGTGGCACTTGAAAAAATGAGAAAAGCATACTAGGACTCTGAAACTTAACACTTCATTGGTGGGTACATTTAATATAACCTTTTAATATATCGTGATATTGGATACACAGGTTCTTAATTTATAATCAAGGAGGTTACGGAAGGTGCCTATATTGATCTTGATAGGCCTTTCCTAGCAAATCTCATCAAGGTCTATCTTGCAACTTATGAGGAACAAAAAAAAAATAATGCAGAGAATGGCCAGAGCTGACCATCTTAGAGCTCCTCTGGGACAGAAAAATTTTCAGGTAAGCCTGAGCAGTACCCAACCCTTGTACAGTTTGCCATTTTGGCATAAGACAAGTACTGGTGTGAGGTGAAGATGCTACAAGAATGCAGGTAAACTGGCTGCGCTTAGCTGGCGTTTACTCCATGGGAAAAAGCAAGCTTAGAGACGTCTGCATTGGAAGTGTTTCTTTCTCTGCCCAGCAGCGTCCGGGACTGTAACTCTGGTGGGCAGCCAATTCCCAGGCAAGCAAATCCTGTGCTTCAGATCTTTGTTTCAAGGTCTGGTCAAACTCTGGCTTCATGAGATCTGTTTCCTTTGTCCAGCTGTCATTCAGAGTTAACATCAAACTGTTCAGCTTTTGGTTGTATTTTGAGCCCCTGCTTGCTCATCCCATCACTAATATGTCAGTAGTCCTTGAAAGTTTATAAAAATTAGTATATTCATTGCCCTTGTAATTCCTGCCTGACTTGGGAATAAATTAATCTTTTATATCTCAGTGTGTGGTAATGCAAAAAATGAACCTACAACTTCCATACATTTTCCTGTATACTGTAGTAAGCAGAAGAGGAAAAGATAGAACAAAGATTTGTGACTTTGCCTTGAAGAAGCAAGATAAGTACTGTAGAGTGTTAATTGAATGGAAAGGAGCTTATTTTGAAAATTTGTAGAATATATTCAAAAAAACTTGAATGTTATGCAGGTACATAGTAAGATCATAAGAGGAAATGGACAGAGGATATTTATTCTTAAGGGGAATATTTAAGAATTCATTTTCAGCTTGATCTCTTCTTGCATGTCCCTGCTAACATCAAGCCCTCTTTTAACTGTACATTGAAGAAGGTTTGATGGATACAGGTCACCGCTTCCTAGTTTTCTTACAGAAAGGGTGTTTAGAAATTCTCTTTCTGGTTTTCCCTGACAAAAAATCTCTGATCGTTGCTATTCAGTTGCCATTAGAAGTTTTTGTTATTTGATATGGTATGAACTGTCATGTTCCATGAAATGCTTCCTCTCTTGAGGATTTAAACTTTATTTGATGGCTGTAAATGTGGTTCATGTGAGTGCAGTTGCACTTGAGGATAATTTTTGACAGATTAAAACTGAAACCTTGGACCTACTAGGTGTCATCTGTGAAGAGGGCTAAGAATTGAAGGTGCCTTCCAAGATCATGAACTTAATCAATGTTTTATCTCTGCCATCAAATGTGGAAGCGCTTTCTTGCATATGAAGCCAGTTAAGCCTAAATGGGTTTGGCTTTGTAAGATGAAATATGCATAGAAAAACATTATAGCGCAATAGCAGGCACATACGTTGTCACTGAGGTAAATATCCAGTAATGACCTTATAAAAAAGAAAAAAACCCATATTTCTATATTCACTGTAGTTTAATTTGTATAGAGTTTTATGCATGACATAGTGCAGCAGATGGTAGCCTGCAGGGACAGGGACAATTCTATTTGAAAAATTTTTCAGCTTAGATGCATCTCTGAATTTTAGTAGATTTACAGGCAGGCAGTTGCCTTCAAGATACTAAATAAGGATGCAACAATCTACCAAAGTCAACAATGAATAAGGTGGGGTTTTTAGGAGTTTTTGATGGGATAGTTCTTAATGTACAGGCAGCAACACCTTCTTTGATGTATTTTTTCACTTGTGAATTATTTGAGCAATAGGATTGAAAATGCGTCGTCCAGTTTCCCTTTAAAAAAAAAACAAAACACAAAACAAAAAACCACCAAAAAAACCCCCACAACATACCCGTGGTAAGTTTTCGGCAAGTAAAATCAAAGGCAACTCACCTGATATTTTGCCAAATCATGTGGAATAGCTTTATGACTCATCCATTTGGCTAGATGTTCTGAGTCATCAGCATGTAAGATTTTGATTTTGAAAAGCAGTCCTAATTACTGCATACTTGAGTACACTCCTTCTCTCCTGCTCAAGCAGTTAAATATTTCTGAATAAATAAATAACATCAATATATCTGAGATATAAATAAATATTTCTGAACTAAAGCTTTCAGATTAACGTAGATTACTGTCTTCGGTGCTAGTCTTTGCTGCCTGTTGGCGGAGCGGCGCTAAGCTGGCGGAGAGTTTACTCTCCCAAGAACACAACCAGCTCTATGCTGCTGTAGCATCTCCGATGGCATGAGGGAGAGTAGCCTCAGGAGGGTGTACCCAGGAGTGAGGGACCATCTCTCTGGCAGTAATTTGCACTCGACCTGCTCAGCTGCAATGTGCAGTGGTGACCCCAGCAGAGAGGGTGTTGGTGGCTGTGATCTGTAGGCTGCTGTAATAGGAGTGCAAGTCTGATTGCACTTTTTATAATTACTTTTTTATGCTCTGGGTTTATTCGTCTTGCTGGGAGTAGCTGAGTTGGCGAGCCTTTGCTTCTAGTTGCATTTAATTCTAGGTTCTGTTCTTTGCCTGCAGAGTCCTAGGGAATTACTGCTTTATAGAAATATTCTCCTAGGAGATATCACGGTAATGTTATCTGTAGGTGCTTTCAAGATATTTACGCAAATTAATAAAGCTGCTTTGCCTTCATTAGTCTACACAGTTTGGTGGTCCTTTTTTTGCTGTTGCATGTTAACACTGCAAGAGAGAAAGCTTTTTAATTCTGAGGTTTTGTGCTAAAAAGTTAAATAAGCAACATGCTTATCTGCTTTTTTGACTTCCAGTGATGATTTTAATATAACTGGCTTTGGTTTTGGGCACTGGTAAAATGGTAGCACTTCTAAAGAATTGCAACATGATCTTCGTGTCTCTTTTAGCTTTTGTCTTACCCAGGTTAATCTGCAGTCATTTAGCACTTCTCACAAGCAGTGTTAGGCTTTGCCTGCTCTCATCTTCATTACGTGAGCTTAAAGATTTGAGACTGGAAGTAATACTAGCATCCTTTTTGTTTAAAAGGTAAATCTTAACCCTGAAGAAATAATCGATCTCATTACAAAACTAATAAAGCGTACATGTGAGAAAAAAGATCTAGGCAATGCATGGGGAAAGTAAGTCACTCCTGTTCCTCTGAGTATGATACAGTGGTGCTGGAGACAAGTTAGCAGGTTTTCTGGTCATTACAGCAAAACTCTGTTTATACTGTTAGTGCCTTACTCTGGAGTGAATTGATCCTGCAAATTCTAGATTCTCTTCTGCTGAAGTAGAGAGGCAATAATATCCTGGGCAATCTTCCAGCCTTCTTTTTCACTCTTCTGCATCTATTGCATGAGAGGTAATGAAGAATAGGTTAGTAAGCTGCTGTCACTGGGATAATGTCTTTTGATTGATAACTGCTGTGCAGTTAGATGTGGTTAATCAAGACTTTGCCATAAAATGTTTTAATTTCTAATGGAAAACAGTCTTCTGTTTAGCTAGGGCATGAACCACCAGTTACTTTGAGGTAGCTTAAATTTACTAACGTCTTGGTAATCTTGATAGATACATACTCACCAGAAACTCCAGTTATTGTGAACAATTGAAGCTACTTTGGGTAGTTGGATATGAAGTACATTTAGCCAAATGCAGTTTTCAGATTAAACTAGAGTGCTGTGATTCTTTGAAGATGAGAAGAGTGTGTTAAAAGTATTTGATTTCAAAATAGTGAAGCAGGATGACCTCGCTCTTTGGAGGTCCCACTTGCTCGTTTGCTGAATTACCATCTAGCAGTACTCCACTTCTGGTTTTGTTCAAAGCTTGAGCATTTTCATTCTGAAAATTGACTTTCTGGTAATAAGCTACATAACCTGAAAAAAGTATTCGATTTTAAATGTTTTTTTTTTTTTAAATGAATACAGTGGCTTGCATTGAGTGTGATTTTAAAATTATTTTTAATTATTTTTGTTTGTTTTCCAAATCCCACTTCTGTTCCTTCCATCCTTTTTCTTTTCGTGGAAGGTTCTGTGGAAACACATCACAATTTAGGTTTATGATATTCTGGGTACTGTGAGCAAATAAACAAAAAAGCTAATTTGAAGTGGAAAATTACGAAATTATTATTTTATTCTAAAATTATTTTTTTTCCCCAGTTCCGCACACTTTTTCCTGCTCTTGGTTTGGGGAGTCTGTCTACACTTTCTGACTCAATCTCCCTGCCTTTTTAGTTTCCCTTCTTGTATTTTTATACAGCATTTCTTGTGTTAAGGTAAAGGGGAGTCTGAATTGGAAAAATTAATATGATCAGTAAGGTGAAGCTGCCTTGCTGTAAAAAACCTATCTTCTCCTTCCAGAAAAATCTACCGACTTTAAGTGTATTTTTGGGTCGCATCTATTTTGGTTATAGTTTTCCTTTGGGTAAAAGCTAGTCTGACTTAACGTGCAGATAAGGGACAGCTTTGTCTGGTGGAGCATGGTGGGAGGCGGTGGGAGGCTGGCTGCCCGTCCCGTGGTGGTACCCATTAGCTGCAATGTGAAACTACCTCACTGGAAGAGCAGTTGGATCTCAGCTTTTCGGTATGAGATAAAAGCTTTTAAAACAATGAAATATTTCTGGGACTGGCCTGTTAAGCACCTGCATATGATGAAGCAGTTAGTGGATTGCAAAGGGGCATACTAAGGATTAGATACCTCTTTTGTTTGCCAGACCAGTAAAGATGACAAACTACATACAGGAATCAAGAGATATTTCAACAGAGAGAAACCATCAAGTAGAGAAATGAAGCCCAAGGCAATCAGGTGGAAAGACTGAATAGATACTGATCCCAACTGTAAAGGCTGTCAAAAGTAATGCAGAAAAAGAGGAGGCGGCACAGCAATTGTATTGTCTTGCTTGCGTCTGTGTGAAGAGTGACTTTGTGCTGCAAACTCCGGGTGCGGTTTCCCTCCATCGTGAGAGCCCAGAGCTGATCATTTCTCCAAGAGTGGGATGGCATTGATGAGATTGCCTCTTGGAACTGGCTGATGATGCTGACCTGCTCTGGAAGATTCAGTACCTGGCTGGAGCATGCTGCATTTCCCAAAGCCATGTGTAGGGAGTGAGCCTCCCAAGTGACAGAAGATGCTTAGCACCTCTGCCAGTCCAGCACATGGACATACGCCGTCATTTGGTAAACGTCTAGCCGCAGGCATCTGTTCAGCGTTGTCATGCTGGTAAATTCATGTCTAATAGATGATGGCTCAGAAAAGTTTTAATGAAAAATTGCCTTTTTTCACTTAGTGACTGAGGATACTCAGAATACTGGAGTCACACTCTTTGTGCTTCACAAGTATGTGAGAATCCAGAGACAGACAAAAGCCATTTATAACAACTACTATTTCATGAAATCTTCATTGTTTGGCAAACAGATTTTTAATTTCTTCCTGTCATGATTTCAGATATTCAGAAACATGAAACCCTGGGGATGACTGGTTCTTGGAAAGGTTCTGAAAAAGTTTTGGGTTCTTTGCTTTTATTTTCAAAGACTTGAGCTTTTACAAGGCAGTGCACTTGATTACATTGCTTGAAGGTGGGAAATTCTTGTTTCCTTGTTTCCTGGGTGACGACTCCAGGTAGCCAGCGTCCCCAGAGCTCTGTGGCGAGGTGGTTCTGTGGTGCATTATGCATCTCACTGAAAAGGCTTCATCTTGGTATGTATAGTTCAACCGTGGACCCTACAGCCCCAGGGTGTAAGCACTAAGGATCTGAAATGAAGTTCTGATGAGGCATAATGGCAGCAATATTTTTAATTCAAATATTGGCAAGATTAACTAAACTATTTCAGGGAGGGATTTTTGTCTCTGCAGGGGAAAAAAAACCTAACTAAAACCATCTCATCTTCCTGATTAGGCATAGTACGTTGCTTTTAAAGTGGGTTTAAGGAGAGTTATGATGATGTGAAGTAAACATTGTGTTTCACAGAAAATATTTCAGGTTCTTCTAGAACTTCCTCCAGCTCATTTCTTTAGAAATCTTAGACTGACTTATCTTGGTGTGTGTGTATTGGATGAATTTCTTCCAGGATGTGTTGGCTCATTTCCTTGAGTACTTCTAAATTTTCTGAATTTTTTTCAGTCACAACAGATAGCTGAAAAAGCTTTAAGGAAATGAGTCAATCTCCTGAAATAAACTGCTTACTGGATAGGGGATGCTGTGTTCAAATTCACAGATGCCCTTGATAGTATACTAATTTACAGAAATTATCTGAAAAATCTATTTAATAGACTACATGTTCTGAAAATATGTGGGAGAAAATATCCCAAAAGAGCACCTGAACTTTGCTACTAGAAATGTAGGACATGTTTTCAAGCTCCCGGGTACCAGCATGAGAGAGGTGCAGTTGGGAAGTGACAGGCAGAATCTCTAATGCCAAATTAAGGATGTCACTGAAGTTGAGTGTAGGTTAAGAGAAATAATGTAAAGATGCCAAGTTGAGGACTACCAATTTTTCTTAAAATAGCATCCTGAAATCTGAAGGCTGCATAGGCAACGTGCTTTGCTTCTTATTTCATTATTCACGAACAATTTGCATTCTGATTTCGGGAGCCTTTTCTGATGCTGTCCTGCAGGTGCATGAAACCCACGTGGACGTGGTTTAGCAGTGGGCTGGGCAGCGCTGGGTTAACAGTTGAACCTGATGATCTTAAAGGTCTTTTCCAACCTGAATGGTTCTCTGATTCTGTGAAAGGCCCATGGCCTGGCCTCCCTGCCTTCAGGGCTGCAAGAGGCCCAGCAGGAGCTTCTCTGCATGGGGCTTTGCTGAGTCACTGTGCAGGCAACTGCCTGGAATCCTGCGTAGTTTAAAAATAAGTAAGACAACACCATTTTAGTAACATGCCTTATACAGGAGGTAGGCAACGTTTCAGGATTTTCTTCGCTTCCCAAGAACCGTGCAGCAACTCGGGGACAGAGATGAGGAAGTCAGCATCAAATACCGTGATTTGGGATTTTCTCTCTGGTGAGCCAAACTAAAATTAAACCAGATGATTCTGAATTTTTAAGAAGTTTGACATCTGGATCTGAACTCTGAACTTGGATGTGGCAGTAATTAGCCAGCTTGCCCTGTTTTAGTGTGTTACAGAAAGTCCCTGATGCAAGCAATCGATACCACATCTCCACACAGATTACAGACACTGTTGGCTTTTTGGGCACTCCAGAAAAAATCTGAATACACGCAAATCACAATGGAAAGAAGAAAGTGCAGAGTAACTGCAAAGGAGTTGACCCTGCTGCTATGTCAGGTGTCTCAAAACAATGAGTCTTGGATAAATGCAGATGCGAAATGAAAGTCCAACTGCAATGTTCTATCTAAATTTTGCTCCCTCTGCAGCCCGCCGTGCAAAAGGAGGGAGCTGGAAGGATGGTGCAGGTCTCTGCCTCTGATTTTCCAGTTGTTGTCAGTGTTTGTCCATGGCTTGCAGTCATGAACAACTGACTTGCTATGTTGCTCCTATTGGAGCGTAAGTGTTGGCCAGGGTAGTTTGTAACTTTGTTTTTTATGCTTTTTTAATATGACCTGTAAGAGTGAAGTAGCAGTATGCATTAGGAGTTGCAGCTGTGAGGTCCATGGTGGGTTTGTCATGCTGTGAGTGCAGCTGAAGTCTTTGCTGAAGGAGGAGCACAGGTGTTTCTTAGTTACTCTGAAGAGGGTGAAATGTGAAGAGGGTCGTAGAACCAACCAACCAAAAACTCCAAAAAATATTTTACGTGCAGTTGTCGAGCTATCCCAGTTCACAATGTTGGATTTAGGATTACCATGGCTTCTTCCCCTGCTCTGCTCTTGGAATAGTTACAAAATAGTATCATGTGGTATATCTGTTACAGTTTCTTCCCAAGTCCATATAAATATTTCCAACCCTCTCGGCTTTCCTGGTAAAACAATCAGACTACTTCATCGTGGTCTTAATTTTTAATTTTATCTTTCCTAGTTCTTGTGGAGGTAGCAAGGCTGGGGCTCTGTGATTGCATGAGGAGGGAGTGGGTGCCGCATTCCTCTTAGCAAGGGCAAGCAAAAGGACAGAATAGTAATGGTTTATGAAAACCAAACAAAACCAGAAGTATTGCATTAGTAGAATCTGAAGGAATTATTGATTGTAATGTATTTGGCAGGAATGCAATAAAGAACAAGATTGACATGCGGGTCAGTGTGCGTACCTGCTTGCAGCTCTAGGCTGAGGCATAGGGGATGGTAATCCAGCACGTGGTCGAGAAAATCAGCAGAAGTAGGTGGCTGCAGCCCACCCTGCCAAACATGTCGCCACATTGTGACAAAATGGGTTTGGTCTCCTCAGTGAAGAACCAACAAAAGCTTGTGAGTTTCTCTCAAGTAAATAAGCCCCAGGCTGCTGTCCATGGGAACCTGAATCAGGTCAGGGACAGCACAAGAATGCAGACACTGAAACAGAAGTGAACAAATTAGATTTCCTGTGCCTGTATACCTTGCAAAAATAGCATCTTTGAAAGTGTGTGTGCAAATTTAGAATGTGTTGCGTGCCTGAACTATTTCTGGGTTATCCTGTGTCTGCCTGAATATTAATACAATCTATGACCACGCTATATTGTTTGGTAGAAAGGACTGAAAAAAACACGATGGTGCTTCTGAAAAGTGAACTGGGTCAGACTTCAGTCATATGCTCATCCAAAAAAGCCTTCTCCTGATGTCTACAGTGTTTCCTTAATTGTGCTGTTAAATTCTGCAGTGTCAGCATGCTAGTGCCAGATTCCAAAATGGGATGGTCTGTGTTTGTGAGTAATCAATGACACACAATATAAAATCATACAAAAATTGCAGAAACCACAGCTTAGCTGAAAATTATGCCCGAAGGACTCGGCTCACAAATCGCATTAAGGCTTTCAGGATCGGAGCTAGATGTATAAAATTGTGCATAGGTAGATGTAGTATAACCAATATGAGCAGGGTTTTTTTGTTGCTGTTGTTTAAGAAAGCATGCTTATATACTTTGAAAGCCATAGGTTTCTTCTTTGTTGGTTTGTGGGTTTTTTTGCATATTACTTTCCTGCTTCTTGGATATATGCTACCATATTGAGTAGTGCTGGCTGTTGTCATCTACCAGTAAAGGGATGTTGCATGTCTTTGGGAGTGTTTAAAATATATCAGGTGCAATACTAGTAAGCCGTAAATGCTTAGAGATGATGTTTCACTTCTTGTGGCTTTGCTGGGCTTCATAATGACATCAGATTATCCTATATAATATATTCTTTCTGCTAATTATTAATAGCCATATCAAGTCTATAGTGCATCCTGAATCCTTACATGAAAAGCAGGAGGTAGGTAAAAGGAGGAATCTGGTCAGAGCTAGGAGTACTACTTCTCACAATGGTAAAGCATCGCAGCACATTTGAAGTCAAATAATAGCAATGGCCTTATTATAACTCTTTAATTATCATAATGTTTAGGTCTACTTTCTTGCCAGTTTAGGACAAAGTTTATGGAATAAACTCATTTGAGGAAAAGAGACTGTAAAGACCCTGAAAGAGCTTTTCAGCAATGGGAAAACCTCCAAGATGAGGAATTTGCCATTAGATCTTGCCATCATTGAGGGACAGAAGGGGAGATGGAAAGTGTAGCTGGCCAGGAAGGTGAGCGGTAATGGTGACAAAGGTAGTGAAGGACAGTGATCCAGCGTATTCCTTTAATAGCCTGCCTTAGCGCACTGCCTGCGTGGATGTGCTGTCTGTATGCTGATCTACTCTTCTCTATCTGTAGTTTTTTTCACAGCATTACTTACCAGCCGTTTGGATGCCTTAGCAAACATACATGTATATAGATGAAATAGGAAGATGTTACTGTTTACTTAAGCTAGAGGTTGCGTTGTTTGTAGAAGGGAAAGGAGAAGTTTCTTATGCAGAGGTATCCACAATGTCACAGTTAATGGGCTCAGTCTTCGATAGGGGCACGGGAGGGAAACATTGAGGCCGGTTTCTGCCTTGGTTAGAACCTGTGTTCTTGGGCTGTTTCCTCTTTGTGTTAGGGGGTTTTGCATTTGGTTTCGATCACTGAAAAGTTGAAGTATGAAAAAAGCGTATTGTTTAAATATAAATATTTTTCTATATTCCAAACCAGCAAGCTCTCTCACTTTCTAATAAAATCCCTAAGAAAGCTATTACTATCTGATGACAACAATAGACTAGCTTGCATTCCTGTTTAAACAGCTCATAATATTGAAGATAAACTTAAAAAATAACAGCTGCTAAGGGAATATTAAATCCCACAAGATCCTTAAGAGATGTGTGCTGCAGAGACATATTTTATTGACAACTTTCAGAAACTAGAAGGATTTCTAAAAGGCAGTGAGTAATCACTTGGAACTGGCAAGGAAAAGAACATTTTTAGAAATGCTTCAGTTTTGGACATGGGAATGGACTCGAACACTGAGAATGAAATGCTAGCTGATACTGTGACTGTCAGAAGGCTGGAGAGGATTAAGAAGAGTATCGCTCAGACATCAGAAACTGCAAGCAATAATCAAGTGCAATCAAAAGCAAAGCTGAAGAATCTGGAGGCACTTTCAGTGATGAATCAGTTGTTCTCACCTAGTGTTGGGGATGCCGATGCAACATGGTTGGAAATCCAGGGACATTTGTGCCATTGGAATAGTTCCAGGGTTCAAACCATCAACCATTTAAGAAGGCAAAAGGCAAACTAACCTCCTGGATCCCTAGATGTCAGCCGCTGTATGTAGGAAAGCTTTTTCTGGCCATTTTATCTATTCCATGGATATACTGTGTATAGAGCTTCTTGTTTTAGACCTTTGTCCCTAGCAATAAATACACTTTCATACACTGTGGGAGGGGAAGGCTAAATAAACACCGAGTGAAATAAGGGCTGAAAATGCAGGAGTGATTGAGCAGTTAGAGGAACCTCCACAGGACCCTTGGGGAGCGTGCCTGGCACTGACTTAGCTCCTTGCCGGTTCATTCCCGGAAAGAAAACAGAGCTTTGGAAACCTGAAGGTGGAACTTTAGTATCAAAAGCAAAATAAAGTCACCCAACTAGTTGGCTATAAACGCAGCTGATGGATTGTGTGCAAAGACTGGGTTGGCTCTTTGGGTGCTGCTGACTCTGTGGCTCGGAAGTTTCTGTGCTTTGAGTTTTACAACCTTGCTAATGATGATTATTTTTTTTTTTTTTTTTAATAAAAATCTTATGGAAAACCTTCAGTGATTCTGGCTGAAACTCTCACCGGTACAAAAAGCCACTTGCCATAACTAGTGGAGGGTATGTGCATGTGTGCAGTTAAAACACTGCAGTTGTTCTCGTGGTTACGCTCCTTCCCTGTTACCATCAGCAGAACAAGCCATCTGGCAGGGGAGCGCCTCCTTCCCCTTACACACCTGAGAGCTCCCCACAGATGAGATTCCAGCTCATTAGGATATTTTGTGTCCTTCCGGGGATTTAAGAAGAAATACATACCTTTTCATCTCTTGCACTTTCTTCTGAGTTGCATATTATTTGTTCGGTTCTAGAAAATAAATGCATTTACTGAACTTAGCCTTTTTGTCTGCTTGCAATTTGCATATGTACCATTAAAGATTTTTTTTCCAGAATTTATTCAGAATTATTATATATACTTAATGAATCTGTTCGGGCCTGCAGCTCTTTCACTGAAAGTTGTGACGTAAATTGAGGATTAGAAGTGCAAGTTCTTGCTGAATGACACTGGTTTTGTGCTTGATGGGGTCCCTTGTTTTGGTGAGTAAAGATGGTGAAGTTACTTTTCAGGTGTAGCAGCTTATGGTCGGTTGGTGTTTGTCTCTCTGCAGTGCCTGGAAGGTCTTGTCAGTCAAGATGTGATCTGAAGTGACTGAGCTCATCCTTTGTTCTGTGTGATTATTCTCTAACACTTGCTAAACTGTAAACACTTCTGCCAGTAATATGTCTGTTAGAATATGAATGGAAAATGGTGAGTTCAGGTCAGCTTTTTAAAAGATTAATTGCAGAAAGGGAGGAATTTGTGTCACTTGAGTGAGTTAAAATGTTTTTTAAAAAACTCTTGCTGATTACTGTGATCAGTAACTAGTCTGGCTTTCGAGTGGTTTTGAGGATCATCTCTCAGGTGAGGTCTTTGACATGATAAACTCATTAACCTGAAAACCTTGTTAATAAATTACAGTTTCTTAAAATATATCATCATCTCTGTTTTAGGACCAGAGGATGTAAAAAGGAAATAAGCACAATACTTGTCAAAAAGTGTTTGCAAAATTTCTGTGGATTTTGAAAGTACTTGCGTATCATTATTAAGTTGTAGGGTGTGGGAAATAGGATGGCTGCTGATAATTAGGACTGGGATGGCTCCTGTTAATTAGGGCGTGAAGTTTTCTAGTTTATTATACAGGTAGTAACGGGCTTAATACTTGCCTTAAATACTTCTTAGGGTACCCATTTTACCACTGACAGGATTTCTGATAATAATGTACCAGTACTACTGTAAGTCCTGTACGAAGTGGGGTAGTTGCTTCTGCTTTATCAGTGGCTGGAGGAAATAGGAAAAAGGAAGCAAAAAGATGGACAAAAAGGAAGGAATGAAACTTTCTGTGCAAGCCTACAGATTGGTAACAGCAAAATATGCTGGTAATAGATCTGCTTCATGGGCAGCCAGCGTGATTTATATTGCAAAATATAATCTGAAGAAAAAGGTGAGTCCTCAAGCCTAATGTTTCCGTAGGTTTTGGTGGATGATTGCCAACTACTTGTTTGCTGGTATCTGATTTTAAAAATTCGTAATTATAATTTATTCTTATAACCATATATTATTTATTAATCATATGATTATATGATTTTCTAAATTATATTTTATTTAATAATTATAAGTTATATTAACTTGCAACAGTTTCAAAATACAGATTTAAAATAATGTGTATGTGTTAAAGATGTCTTCTAGCCTGTTGTGCTTTTTACACATGTGCATTTCGGTGATGTGTATGATGTTTAAAGGGCAGATGTATGTTTCGTAGTGAAGCAAAATGGTGTTTTATTTTTAGATTTGCAAACACACAAAAACCCCCAACCCAGCACACAGTCATCTTGACTCCATTTTAAAGCCTCTCAGTTGTGGCAGTTGTGTTAGCTGGCAGTTCCACATGAAAAACTACTTTTTAAAGGGTCGGTCCGTTACTGGAGAATTACTTGTGGAATAAGATGTGCTTAGGGTTAGCGTAGTAATGGTTCTCAAATGAGCCTAAATTTTACTGAAATTAAACCCAGAAGAGATCTTTACATCATTTCATCTGTTTTCCTGTGACAGGCCACTCAGAGCCTGAATACTCCAGTTCTCAGGAAAAGAAAATGTGTACCATTGTCAGAGAGCAGCGGCAGACTGAATTACAGTAACGATCTTACTGCAGGGGAGTAATTGTGCCAAGCGTATTTTGGGGCTGTGAAAGAGGGATAGGAGTGGGGTTGCTGACCCCAATGGTGGACTCGACAGGGCTGCTGTAACTATCTGGCCCTCCCTGCAGTGATTTCCACCATTTCCACTTCAGACAGGTATTTGACCAGAAGAAAACCAAACACAAAGCAAAACTGCCTGTCTCTCTGGGACTTTCTGCATTGGGTATCTGCATAAATGACCAGATGCTGCTGCTCCATAAAAAAAAATAAAAAATAAACCAACAAAAAACAAAAACCAGCAAACCCGCAGCGTGAAGGCCACAAAGTAAGTGACCCCTGACTTCTTCTGCTGGCTGTGAGGTTACATATGATCTGTACCGAGACAGCCACACCACAGAAAGCCTTCTCTGTAAGTGCAGCTGCGCCAGCAAAATTGTGCTTTTGTTGGTCATGTTTATTTACCAGCAGAATTTCTCCAGGGGCAGGATAGGCTGTGTTGACAAAAGCACGGCTTTGCTGGTATCATGCCTTCCACAGCAGGAATACTTTGTTCTATTTCCTAGCTTTTCTGGCAGAGCCTTGTGATGGGAACGTGGTGGCAGATCAAGTGCATGCCCTTTATTCTTGGGAAGCTGCAATCCTCTTCTGCGTGCGGCTCGGGCGAGCTCAGCAGTTCATGCACTGCCAGCAAACAAGCGCTTATCTGACACCATATAAGGTTGCGGTCGAGAAGGAAAACGATGAAAAACATTTCCACAATAAACTTGGACTGGCAGATTAAATATGACACAGAAAAGCTTAGCTGCAGCTTTTTCTTTTTCTTTTAATTTAGCTCTGACAGTACTTACTCCAAGGATGACCTTTTACAGTTAATTAGGAAAATTGCTTATGTTTCTGCATTTGCTGAACGGTCCTGTCCCGGGGTAACAGGCCTTTAGGATACCTTGGACACAGAGAGGGTTTTTTTGTTTTTCTTTGACTTGCTACCATTAAAAGCAGAAAAAAAATCACCTTTAAGCTACAAGGTTGTGGCTGTGTTGGGGTGTGTTTGGGGATATGGCAAGGAACTGGATATCACAGAGAGGAGCCTATTGGGAAGGGATAATGGTTGTGAGGATGGGTTGGTATCAGAGTTTTAACAAGGTGTGAGACACAGCGAAGCACTTAAAAAAAAAAAAAAACAAAACAAACCCAACACCTACTTCTGAAAGTGTCAAGGTTGATGCTACAGGAGAGAGACAGGCTCCCCTTTTTCTCAGTATATTGCTTGCATTTGTTATACTCATCTTACAATGTGGTCCACTGAGTTAGTCTAGTATGTTAGATTAGAAGTGTAGCCCAACTTCAGTAGCCGTTGGTGGCCTAAATCTGACTTTCCAAAATATTTCCTGCCTGGTGGCCACTGCTTTTGGCTTTCCCCCTGGGGAACAGGTTGTCTCAGTCTCCTGCAGACGTCCTTGCCCAGAACCATCAGCAGCTTGAGGCGATTGTGAGTTGACGTGAGAGGTGGTGCAGCTCTTGCCTCAGCTGCGTGATGCTTCCTTCAGGAGGACTGGGAAGCAGCCGCCACACTGTGTTTACCCTCTCGTACAGCCAGCTGGACCTCCATGAACTACGTGGTAGGTGATTTATTAGCATTTTGCAAAGACACGGACTTTTCCACAATATGATCAGGTATCTAATGGCCTTTATGTCTAAGGAAAGTCAGAGTTCATTCGGTGTTATTCTCTAGTTTAACTTTTTGTCTTAACGTTATGCTTTTCTCATTGTATCCAGTCTTTTACAGGAACACCCAAGTGTTGTGTAGGATTTGGCTTCCAGATGAGCCTGGTCAGCTGGTCGGTGACCCATGCTGTGCTGAGTGCTTGTGCTGTGGGGCTGGCGTGTGTGTGAAACCTGAAGTGTAGATGGGAATGAAATGCACGTCATTTTATGGAGGAGGATTAATAAGATTTTCAGGAAAGAGGTTAAGCTTGAGGTCATTTCCTTCCTATTGTTAAGCTTTTGAATTTTCGCCAGTGAGATGGGTGAAAGGATTTATTTTTGTCTTTGAATGCTTTGAATTTCAATGATGTCTTTACTTGGAATACAGAGAAGTGGAATTCCACTTTATTCCTGCCATTGTACTGTGTAATATGTCTGAAAAAATTACTGGTATTTTTTGCAATATCTTCATGTCCCGTATTCATTAACTAATCCTTTGAGCTGCTGCTGCGCTTTGAAATATCACATTGTGTGAGGACACATTGCGATGCTCTGAACCCCGCATTGAAGTGTAAGGGTACTTATAGAAGGAAAAAAATGTGTAATTCTTGAAAAAGAAGGAAATAGTCCGTGTTGTGGCCAGTGTCAGAATAAAGGCTGTGATAGGATATTGCCATTCCATTAATTTAAGCTTCAATAGCAAAAAGCTTTCATAGTTTAGTGTTTTGATGGGATGTATGGTGTGGCTTCTACCTTTTTTCTGCTTTTGCAGCTGAAGTGGGAGTGAAGGGTTAGAGAAATACAGCTTATTCCTGACCATCCCGTCAGTCACAAGTAGAACAATAATTGCTTCTGCTGTGTAAAGTAATAGAGTACAGTAAACATCAACATAATAAATGTGGTATGTAGGGTGTCACAGAAGGCACCCGAGGCAATGTGAGTGGAGTCTTTCCTCTTCTTGCCCACGGCACAGAGGTAGTAAGAGAAGATACGTGAAGCCTAATTTTGGTTGTGCAAGGAACAAATTGCTGTTGTGCAGTGGGGAACAAACACCTTCCTGCTTTATTGACCCTGGGTCTTGATATCTGAATATATCAATGTATCTGAATATATCAGTATATCTGAAAATATCTGAATATAGATGGTGACAATCCTTCACTGCTAATATAGCTGGACTTTATCATCAGAAGGCCAATACTTGTGTCTAGCTTGGACTTCAGAGCATCACCCTGCAGCCTCTGGCAGTGCACCATCACCTTCATGAAGAGCCCCAACAGCCCCTTCTCTCCCATGTGAGGCTGTTAAGAGCACCTGTTGTACTTTTCTCTGCCTCTTAACTTTTCTGCCCTTGCTTTTCTCAGCTGAAGATTTGTCTTGTATGTTCATTACCATCCAAGTTTTCCAGAGCGTTATGAAGGGTAGAGAGATCTGTGATAGCATGTAGTAGGATCTAGTAGCTGCTTCAGCAGCTGTTAAGACTGTCCAAGAATTTTGTTCTTCTCAAGCTTGTTGGGGGGTTGTTCTGTTGGCGTTCAAGGGAGAATGGTTTCTAGCCATTTAGTACACGTTAGTGTTTTAAATTTCTCTTACAGTAGTCCAGATCTGGCGTTCTTTGTCCTCCTGTCCTTTGAAAATACAATTCCTATAGGTGCTCATGCAAACATAAAATAGTGCAGTGGCATTTAGTTCTTCCATTAGTGAAGAGTCCATCTTAATTACTGTGACTGGAAGTATTTTTTTTTTGGCAAGTCTGCAATCTGTGTATGATTAAATATTCCTGTGAGAGTTGTTATTTCCCCCCCACCCCCTTTTTTTTTTTTTTTGTTGTTACCTGATTATGACTAGGAAAACCAAGATTTGCTTTGAGAGCTTGAACCTAGTGCTCCACAAGCATACAATTTCATGTACAGGGATCGGATCTGCAGACCATGGACCGGATTGCAAAGATACTTTTAAGTACCCTTTTTTGTTCGTGTGGTGCTGGGGCTGCTTTGGCATAGTTTGGGTCCTTGCTGTAAGCTGAAGGAGTTGTAGGTCAGCTGCCAGCATCCTCCTGGTTGAGGCTGGTGAGCAGTCAGAGCACCTGGCAAAATGGAGCCTTGTCCAAGCCCCAGCTCTGGGGTGGCATTTACCAATCTGAAAAAAGAGAGGTGGTAATAGCAGCTCTCTGCCACCTGCTTATCCGCCTGCTCAGGAGCACCCAGTGCAGAGTCACCCTGGGTTAAAGGCAGCTTCAACCCAGCCAAATGTCATCGAGCAGTCTTGTTTTCTCTAAACTAACCGGATTTGTGGGGAAGTCATGCGGGAGAACAAAACACCGAGTAAACAAAAGCCAGCACTTCCAGTGAGCTCCCGCTGTGCTTGTTGCTGTGGCTGCCTTGCCGTCATTTCTAGGATTTAACGGTCCTCCTGTTTCCATCAGCCCGCCCCACGCTGTGGGGCTGTGGCCGTGCTTGGGAATCCTCCCATGGACAAGGCGAGGAAGGAAGTCGAGGGAGGATGGGGCTTCGGCATCCTGCGCCCTTCGGAGGGGAGTGGCTGCAAATAGCTGAGCTTGAAGGACGTAATACTTCATATGTTTTAACACAGGCTGTTTGAACCTAGATAAACCCTTGATTAAAGGAGAAGAGGCAGACAGTTGTGTGTAACTGCTAGGAACTGTCGGGGAGTTTGAGAACATCGTTCTAAAACCCTTTCCTTCAAATGACAAGAGGAAGGGAGAGGACAGGCACGCCTCGTGGAGCTGAGATTACGCAACGGTGCTAACACAGAGCTAAAGCCTCCGAACTTGGGCTGCACAGGCTGGGTCCAGAAGGCAACTTTTGTAGGAAATACGGTTTGTGATTGGGAACAGGAATGGTATTTTCAGGACCCGTCCTGTCAAATGTTAACTTTTTTTATTCTTCAGTTTGTTAACTGGGCTCAGATGGAGGAATGCAGTTTAGGATCCACAGGCATCCTTTGGAACGGCCAGGTAAGGCTAGAAGGTGCAACTAAGTGTTGATCTTTAATTTCAGCAGTGTACTGCATACGCTAGTGCTGTCTTCTGTGAGAAATGTTTTGCTTCTACCAGAAAGCCTGCAAAAACTGTTCAGACTGAGATGGGGAATTCTGAAAATCACAGAACATAAACTGCACATAGTGGGTTAATACTTGCTCGTATGGTGGTAACTGGTATGTATTGTCTCTTAAATGGATTGACATAATGTGATTTATTATAATGAATACTTGCAATGGAAGCTCTGCCTTGATATTGTTAATTTATGTACTGGCTTTCCAGAAAAGGAGCGAGGCCTCGGGTGATAAAATTTGTCTTCTCCTTTAAATATGTCCTGATGCAATTTTCAGTTGCTTTTAAACATATTTTGGATATAAGGGAGGAATCAATTTAGTTCATTAGTTCAGTAAATGTTGTGCTACTTCTTTGATGATTACCCACGGATTGGTTTGTGGTGGTTTTTTTTTTAGTATTTCTAGAATTAAAATTATCAGAGGTTACCAAAGTGAAAATACTGCACAAAATTTAGTGTTACTGTGGGTTTTGAGCAACTAAAAAAGTTTGTGAGTACATACTCTTTGGACTGTTCTTACTAGTTTTACGTTTTGGTGACAGTCTGTTTTACTGCCTGGATGTCTGGGCTCAAGAACACTTACTGGCACTGGGACCGAGGCTTTGGAAGTCATGCAGTAAAACGCATGTAAATCAGGTTTCTGTTTTACATTGGAAATGCCATGCTAGACATCTCCTGATGGTTGGCTCTAAATGAAGTTCAGAATATCCTCTGATGCCAATAACTACAAACCTGTTACTTTTAAAGACTGAGTGAAATGACACAGTAAATAGATAATGACCATTCCCAACTGTAAATGAGAGAAACTCATGGCAGATCCATGAATCTCAGCTTGAGACAGAACTATATGTAGCCTTGCTATCTACCAGCCTTCCGGCTGCTCTGATACATACTGTAAGAGAACCCCTGATGAGAAATAACATTTGGATCGGTGCTTTATCAGCTTCCCCAGGCTGAGTACAAACACCCCTCTTAATAATGGGATGCATCACTTGCATCATCTTCAGTGCCCAACAATTTATTAAAATTTACTTAAAATGCTTAAGGAAGTCAGCATTTTGACAATCTGAACTTAATTTAAGATTTTAAATTAAGAATAAACTATATAAGCACTTCGAAAGATTTTCGCATAGAATATCTTCCAGAAAGGGATGGGAAGAAACCCTGAGACTGGAGTGTAAATCTCAAATGAGGATAACAGAATTAAGCAGGGATACAATGGTGTTACCAACATGACTGATTTTTTGTGAGCTAAAGTGCACAGATTTTTTGAGGAGCTGTGAGTTAGAATACCCACGTATGGTAGCAAAAGATTAAAATTCTAAAATTTTGTATAATGGAAAACATTCAGTGACATTGGGAATCTGTTAAGCATCACCTTCTCTCTGAGCTCTGCATACAAGCATCTTTATAAATGTGTTACAGCAAAGCGATTGGTATGCAAAACTTTGAAGCTCTTAGATTGCTGTAGAGAACTTCCAAATTTTTTCCCATGCAGTAAAAAATCTGTGATGTTTCCAGACTAGGAGTTTGTGACTTCTATAATGTTTTGGTATTTGGAGAATAAAAATCCTTTGCATTCATGAAGACAAACCTTTTATCACATAACACCACTGACTCCAGAAATGGGGACCAGAAGATGAACGTTGGTTTGCATACGATCGGTCTGTGTACTGGGGCTATGCGGCTTGTTTCAGGTATTAATTGGTAGCAGTTCTTAGTTTTTAAGTGCCTTATAAAAGGCTGTATCTTGTTTGTTTGTTCGTTGATTTAAGCTATGAGAGATGACTCTGTAAGGGGATGGACTTCAGGTAGTTTAACCTTTTTCCTAAAAGGGAATTAGCAAAAGCAATGAGACACAAAGAACACAACGTGGACTCCACAGAAGCCTCCTGACCCCCTGATGTCAGGTACTAGCTTCACAAGGCTTTCAACACTCCAGTAACATCTTTATGCAAAACTGGGAGTAGCAGCTGATGAACCAGATGGTTGTGCTGACATTCAGATAAGCTGGAGAAATGGGAAAACAGGAATGTCACCAAGTGCAAAGGGAAGTGCCAAGTCCTGCTGCTGGGGAGAAATAACCCCTGACACCAGGACAGGCTGAGGGTTGACTGTCTGGAAATCATCTTTGCAGAACAAAGACCTGGAGGTCCTGGCAGACAGCAAGTTGAACGAGAGCAAACAGTGTGCCCAGGTCCCCTGCTGGCATCCCAGGCTGCCTTAGGCAGAGGCTTAGCCAGCAGGCTGAGGGACATGGTCCTTCCCCGCTGCTCCGCACCGGTGGCATACATCCAAGTGCTGTGTCCAGTTCTGGGCTCCCAGTGCAGAAAAGGCATGGGCATACTGGAGCTTCTTGTGCCTCTTAGGGGCATAATTTTATCATGAAAACTTAATTCTGTGAAAGTGATAGCTTCTTTCATTGCACTGTTCATCAGTTTATCCAGTACTTATATATTGCTTTTCACAGAAGATAGCCGTACCAAATTGACACATGCCAGAGGGAGCTGCGTCCTGTTCGCTGTCACGTCAGGGCAGAGCTACGGGCACAGGTGGAGAACTACAATGCTGACATGGAAAGCACAAGCTGTGGGTGTTACAGATGCCACTGGTATCTTAACATACCTTAAAGGGTGTTGTAATGAGGGTGAAGCCTGAAAGTGGAAAAAAAAAAATGAGTTCAGTACGTAATACCAGCTCTGGCTGACTACTTAGCACTTAAATAAAGAAAATATTGTTACTCAGAACACTTCTGCTTTAGAGTGATGTCAAGGAGCGCTAGTCAGTATCAAGTTCCACACACTATGTTTATTATTACTCTTTGTTTTACAACTTTTTGTTGTAGAACATCTCACATATGCTGATTTGTACAGGGGTTGTAATTCTGAGGAGTACGTTACTTTCTGTAATACTTTGTGTCTAAGAGTTATTGAAGATAGAACGATACTGAGCATCTTGCATTGTTTAATGTCTTTCAGAAGTGTAGACTCACTGGACAAGATACCAATGTAGTAAGACAGTCTTTCGTTGCATATTTTATGTTGTGGGAAGGGATATTTATATCTACTCTTTGGCCCAGATTCTGGAACAGCTGCCAGTTTCACAAACAGCAACAATTATGTGCTAAAAGGGGACTAGAATGTCTTAGAATTGAAGTTCCCTATGGAAAATATATCTATATATCTATCTATATATATCTGTGTGTATGTACACATGTACATATGTAAGTTTTGGGGAAGACGAGAGATGAGGTGGTAATTTTGACACTGCTTTTTGTGCTCACACTTTTTTTTTTTCCCGCACAGCTCAATATTACTGAGACTTTCACTGTTTAAGTTAGTTTTTTATTGCAATGTTGATAAGTAAGTTTTGGCAATATTATGTACTTTAATGTTTTCATGCTGTTTGATTTTTTTTTTTTTTTTTTCTGTGCAGTTTCTTTGTTTAAAACCCAATGTACTACTGAGGTTTGAAGTTATTTTTCCATATGCATTAGTAATGTTTTCTTTCCCCCTATGTGAATAACATCATAAAATTAGGGGGAAAAATCTGTTTCAGAAGAAAATCAAAGCTGTCCAAAATAAATTCTGTAATTTGAGTCGATTGCTGACAGGCAGTGGTCTGTCAGCATTTTTCATTCCTCTGTCTCTACCACCTTCTGTTGCAATGGCAGCATGCCTGTGGGCAGAGTATTGATGATTTAGTGTTCATTGCTGCAAAGGAGACTATTCCTTCGTGAAAGGGCTGAAAATCCAGGCATTTTCTCTAAACATTGGATTTTATTAAATAAGGTGTAAGAAAATGTTCTGCTTTCTTGGAACTATCAGCTCAGAATTTAAAACTCAAATTAATGTAGGACCTTTACTGAGGCACACTAGTGTCTGTAAAAATTACCATTGACTTCGCTTGGTTACTGATTTTAAAAAACAAAGAACAATTTCTTGTGCCTCAGTGCTGGAAATCTCACTGTTAAAGGCATATTTCATTGCTTCAGAGTTCCTTGATTTGCTGAACAAAATAAAAATAAATAAAATCATGTTTATGTTTATAATATACCAAATATTGTCCTTCTGCTTAGCATTATGAATAGACTCTTCCCCAGCCAATTAAATGCAGAAATTCAGAAGAACTAGAGCATGTGAGGGGAGGTGTTTTGGTTTTTTGGTTTTTTTTTGTCATACAGTACATCCTTATTTACCTAGACATAATGAGAACACTGAATAATTTAAAGCTATCTGTGTTTCGGGTAACTGTGGGATTTTTAAAGAATCCACTCGCTTTCAGTAGCGAAGGTTTGGATAATCGAGTTTGTATGGTGGACCGAAATAGGCACTCGTGTAGATTTGCTGGAAGTTAAGCTGTATCTCATGGCTTCCCAGAGTCCTGCCTGTGGAAGGTGATAGTGGGATAAATAAATAAGTGAACAGTGTGTTGTTTCAGTTAGAGTGTCATTGCAAACCACACACAAGAGATTTATTTTTTTTAAAACCCATAGGATGATTTACAGGCTGTACTTTGGGTTCCTCTTTATATAGCTTTGAAAAAACTGAAATGCATGGGTGAGGCACAGATTTGTTTACCTTTGAAAGTTTTTTTGCTGTAATGAAGAAAAAGCATGCATGTTTTAAGCTTTTACTGCCTGTGTGCCTGCCTTGATGGTGTGTGCAGATTCTGTACTATCATGTTGATTCCACACGAAAAGTTAAGCCTGAGGTTATTACATGCTTGAGGCATTAGGAGAAACCCCAAGTCCCTTGTCATCGTCACTAAGATAATTATAAAACTCTTCTGGACTCATCATGATGTTGGGGATCACAGCTTTCTAAAAATTCTCAAAGTCACCTATGCCTGGAGGCATAAAAAAACCTCAGCAGCTTGCCACGGCCACCTCTTGACTCTCCAAAGCTCTTCCCTGTTGCAGAGGGGGTGCGGAGCTGACTGCTAAGCTGTGGGGGTGTGCCTGGTGCTGCCTGGCCTGCCGGCTCGGTGGGCCATGGATGTACCGGCTGCGCTAGCTGTGGTTCAGTAGAGCTCCTGTGCATGCGCCGAGATGAGCAGTCACAAGGAAAAAGAGAAAGAGCAGCTTTACTGTAAGCTTTTATTTTTAAGATAAAATTAACAAAGCTGTGGTGTTATTCTTTCAGAAACAGCACTAAAATAAAGGTTGCTAAATGTAGGTGACAATTCTGTAATCTTTTTTATGTGGGAGTTCTTACTGAAGTACAAAGAAAGCATGCTTGAATGGGTAGGAGCTTCAAAAAAACCCCAAAGTAGACTGAGTTCTTCGTGAAGTCTTTTTAAGATTGTAGAACACACTGTAATGAAATGTATGTAATGTATGTAATAAACCAGGATATTTTTCCTTTTTTTTTTTTTTTTTTTTTTTTTTCATTTAAAACTAAGGGATATGAAGTACCGCTGGAAAGAATTAGGATGTTGTATTTGAGGTCACAGATGTAACTGTCTAATTAATAAACAGCTGTCTACATGCACTTGTAAAACGTTATAATGCATACTGCCAAAGAACTTCCTTTACAAAAGAGTTACGTTGGATTTATGTCAGCTTCCTCTGTGTCATCATAACTAACCTTTGTGCCCTTTCAGGCAGCTTCTCACTGTGGTTTTCTTTCATTCTTAGTGTTCCGGATGCCTGAATACAGGCTGGTAAATAAAAAACAGAGCTCAAGACCTGTGTTTGTTACTGCGAGGACAAATGGCTTAGTTCAAGAGGGGAGGGTACCGATACTGCTAAGCTGATCTGCAGACACTGTTTGCTTCTCCCTTCTCGTTTGAATGTATTTTGCCGAATCTCTCGTGTGTATCTTTGGCTTGCTAAGTGACGGTTCTGTGCTTTGAGCCTCTAACTAACTTGACTTCACTGATAGGGAATAATACTGTACCTATCAGGAAACTGAAAGTGTTGAATATTTGGTGTATGTATAAAAATATTCTCGCCGGTTTCTAAAACACAGGAATGTAGTAAAAACTGAAGTCTTGATATCTCTCGTTGCAATTCCGTACTTCCTAGCTAGGAAATGAATGCTGAATTTTTACATCACAGAGCAGGATTGCTCTATAAAACAGTTTGGTAGCTCCGTGGTGAAGTTTCAATCAGCTATATGTTCCCAATAGCGTCTCTGTTGAGTTAGGGAAGCTTTGGAATTTAATAGTTTATCTTGGCAGGTCACATCTTGCAGGAAACCATATATTTGCTTTGGCTGTGTGTCAGTCTGCTCACTCTGCATAAATTGATCTGAGTATCAACTGTAAAAGAGAAGCCATTTATCTTTTGCCAGTTAGTTTGGTTTCTGTGTTGTTGTGTTTTGTTTTGTTGGTTTTTTTTTTTTTTTTTAATAATACAAGTCATTATTTGTTTCTAGGCCTCTTGAAACAGAAAACCAAGAAAACTACTACTATAAATACCACTTGACAAAGTAATTTTTTTTCTTTCCTTTTTCAGATGAGAACTCTCCAGCCAATTTTTGGGATTCCAAGAATCGGGGAGTGACTGGCACGCAAAAAGGACAAATTGTATGGCGAATTGAACCTGGCCCCTATTTTATGGAGTGTGAGTACCTAGTTATCCAGTGCATATCCAAAGGCGAGCATGCCTTTGTGTCAGGGCAAATTAAAAGCGTGGCATTTGATACTCATTTCATCAGTCCCTCTGATAAATGAAACTAATTGATCGTATTGCCCTAAGGAGAAGCATTTTCTAGTGTGTTTGCTGGACATTAAAAAAATGGAGTTGAGCTTAGATGTACGTTTGTATTCTAAGGATGATCTTGGACAGCTTGCTTCAGTTTAAGGGAGGAAGAAATTGCCTTGTGCAATGTCATCCAGTATATGTGCTTTGAAAGATGAAATCCCTTCCCAAGATGTTTAAAATTTCGGCTGGACAAACATTAGCAGTAAATGCACATGAAGGAAAATGTAATAAGCTACTAGTACTTGCTAATGTTTGTTAGTATGAAGGTTAGATTTGTCTCTAGGAAGTGCCAGCCTCCTGTCCGGTTGCATCAGGATTTCACAGCTGAATTTTTGGTTTGCTGGGAAGTGCACTAGGCAGTTTTGAAATGTTGAGAGTCTCTGTGTGAGTGGCAGAAAAAATCTTCAGTTGAACTCCATAAGGAGTATTGGTAGGCAAACTTAAAATTGGCCAGCTATGCCACTCCTTTAGGCGACCAGGATTTATAGGAATTTAAGCCACTCTGCTGTGTGGTGGGGTTTTTTTAAATTATTTTTTCCTTTGGTTTTTTGCCTTTTTTTCCTTTGGTTTTTTTTTTTGCTTTTTGATGAAAAGGAGCTATCTTACCATTTAAAGTGTATTTTATATATATCTATATCTCCCCTAAAGAAATTGATATTCTAACCCTAGGATGTTGTGTCTGAGCTTGCTGGAAACTCTGATGTGCCAAGCATCAAAGTGGCAATCAGTACCAAAAGAGCTGTGAGCTGCTTTACCACCTGTTTAGCCTCACAGCAATGAATCTTCGTAAGTTAAAAAAAAAATAAAAAAATACTCCCACTCTTATTACTTCAGTGCATGCTGCAGTGCTTCTAACTGTAGGTCTTGGCAGAAGTTTTTATTCTAATTAACTGATATAACAGCGATACACGTATTTCAAGAGGTGTTGTATACGCTGTACTATAAATAATTATCGGATCTTATTTGTAGAACTCATCATGGAATCTTGCCAAGTTACCCTATTCGTTATGCAGCGCATTTCTTAAAAAAAAAAAAAAAAAAAAAAAAAAAAAAAAGACAGCAAGCTTTAATAGGAGAACATTAAATTAATTTTCAGGAGCTCATCACAGGAAAAAAAATATTGAGCTGAAGATCAAGAAAATAATGAAGATCAAGATAATTAACTTTCCTGGTGCCAAAGACAGTAGTATATTAAAGCAGATCAAAATGTACATTAGAAATGTTCATTGCCTCATCTTTCTTGTACGTATACTCTAATAGCATTGTTGCCAATGTGGGCAGTTTGACTTCAAGGATGTTTGTAGGATTTAGCTGGTTATGTGTTGCACCGTAACGAATGGAGATGAGGAACATTCCTTATGAATGAAGAACATTTTCCATTCATGTGAGTAACCTAGGCTAGTGCTTCAAGAACTAGAAGTTTTGACTTAAAATCAGCTGCGACTGACTTAGCATTTCACAATTAACTGCACTTAACCAACTGAAAGAGCGCAGGATATGCATTCTTTGGTCATGGTTAGCTTTACTAATGAATAGTTCTGCTGCCATACAATGAACAGGAGACAAGCGATTATGCAGCAGCTGAGAACTGTAAAGGAATGTTTATGAGCATATGTTGCTATAGCATATAGTATAGCAGATAAATATACCACCAGTGACACTTGTGTTTCTAGTGAGAGGCCAAAAATTGCACTGAAACACTTCACTGAATTTCTGATTCCACTTTTTATACTAGAAGGCTCCACAGATCTGTGACCACATTTGCTCAGTAGAGCTTTATCTTGTGGCTTACAGGTGGTGAACTGACTCTGTTGCAACTCCAGGCGGCTGCTTCACCCCCCACCCCCTTTGTTTTTTATTCCTCAGATCACTAAATCACAGCTCAGGCAAACGCAGCAGGTGGCTGCACAGTTCAGGTGCGACTACAGCGTTACTGCCTCTGCGGCGTGGGAAGAGCCGTGCTGTCAGGGCTCTCACTGTGCTCCGCAGACACTGCCACTGCCCAGCCTGTGCCCGCCACAGAGGCAAACTCGGCTCCCCTCTTAGCATCTTTCTCCTGCCATGGTGCTGATACAGTTTGTGCTCAGTTTAGCGCTGCCTGTGATGCCACTATCATAGCAGGGGAGCAGGAGGGAGAGGCAAATGGAGAGGCTAACATCCCTAGAAAATATGTGCCTGATTATTGAAGTTAAAGGTATCTCTGATGCTTTAATCTGCCATTATTTTCCAGATTTTGGAAAGAAATCTACGGTTGTAGATTTCTTGTGTTTAGAAATACCTTTGCTAAGGGGCAGAGTATACGAGATAAAAGTCATGGTATTAGGGGTTTGTCATATTTACCCCTCACAGCAATGACATGCATCAGGCCATTAGCAACCTGACCGTGCTTCTCAAGGAATGAGAAGATCAAGTGGAGGGCAGTCCCAGATTCAGCAGCAATATCCCCAGGTTTTTGAAGCAGCAGCTCCAATAAGAGGCAACAGTGTTTGGGAGACCAGCATGGACACAACGTGTAAATGGATCAATCTGAACTCAGCTGGAGGCTAATCACAGCACAGGAGTGCTGGCTGCATTGCAGCCTCCTGCTCTAAGTGGACTAGCACTCCACCTGGTCAGCTGTGGTTTGTAAAGCATGGTGTTGCTGTAAACTTTCAAAGGCAGAGATGTCACATATGCTGCAGGTAACCTTTTCCAGTGCTGCAGGATTGTTCCAGCTAAAAAGATTTCTCCGGTGCCCACCCTGAATGGCTAAAGCTTATATTTGGGGTCACTGCCCCTTTTAAAATCTGATAAACTGGGAAGAGTTGACTTTATAATACTTGTCCTGCCCTAACCTCTTCTTCACCAGGCTAAACGAGGCCAGCTCCTTCAGCCTGTTCTTGTAAGTCATATTTTCTCCATCCCATCCATCTCTGTAGCCCTCTGCTGTCCCCTCTCAATTTTCTCCATGCTTTTGAAGCTAGGCACTCAAATAAAGGCACTCAAATAAATCTTCCTCACCACTACCAAGTAGAGGGGGACAGTAAGTTCCATCTATCTGCTGGCCACGCGCCTTCCAATGTAGCCTGTGAGGTGGTTGGTTGTGTTTGCAATGAGAGTGTGTGCTGGCTCTTATTGAACTCTGCGTCCATCCTGAGCCCGGTTCCTTTTCAGCAGGGCTGCAGCTTTGGGGACAGACCTTTCAGCGGGGGCTGTAGCAGTGGGAGAAAGAGTAATGGTTTTAAACTGAAAGAGGGCAGATTTAGATTAGATACTAGGAAGAAGTTCCTCACGGTGAGGGTGGCGAGGCGCTGGCACAGGCTGCCCAGAGCAGCTGTGGGTGCCCCGTCCCTGGGAGGGTTCAAGGCCAGGCTGGACGGGGCTGGGAGCACCCTGCTCTAGCGGAAGGTCTCCCTGCCCAGGGCAAGGGGGTGGGACTAGGTGGTCTTTAAGGTCCCTTCTGACCCAAACCACTCTGTGATTTGCCAGTCTGTTCAGAGACCATAGTGACGCAGAGATTTGCAAGGCTCCCTCTTGAACATGACGACATTAGTGTTGACCCAGTCCTCCTGGTATTTATTGCTCATGCTCCGACATGTAGAGAAGCTCTGGCAGGCTGGTGGTAGGCTAGGTGTATAACTGAGTTAGAGCTGGGCTTATGTCACTCCAGGGTTTTCCGGCTTGGAGCTGTTTCATTTTTGGAACACAGGTGATGCTTAATCGCCACCACCTATCATGCTATACCTGCATGATTGGCAAGCTCCCTGCTCTACCTATACATAAGGAGAGAAGAGGGATGTTTGCTGCGAGCATGAGAAGCCTTGAACCAGCTCTGGCAATGAGAACTGATGATGCGTGGTAACAGTTACACTTAGTAACTACAGTAATCCTTCAGGATTTGCAGTCAGAACTGGCCTGAAGTTGTCTGTCTCTTTGGCAAGGAAAGGAACAGGAGTTACTCATGTTGGATGGTGGGTTGAGATCACTCGGTGTTCATGTTGTCCCAGGAACTGGTTGTGTCTTTTCCCTAGCAGTGTTGGAACTTAGAGACATGAGAGATCTTTTCACCAGCAATGTGACATCTCTGTAGGGCAAAGTGGAGAGGATGATAGCTTTGCTAACAAGCCATATGCAAATGAATCTCATGCAGAAGGAGTATTTTCATTTTAATTGCATTAACGTTAATCAGTGGGAGTCAGCTAGACTGGGTCTCAGGTTCTTTCGGCAGTTCTCATATTTGTATCTTTTAAGAAAAGCAGATTGTGCCTTGATTTGGGGAGCTGTTTTTCCATGAGTGTAATTGTAAACTTATTAATAGTTTCACTGAGGTCTGTGGAATTTATGCTTATGTTTAAAGGTATGCCTTGGATAAGCATTTTTCTGAGTTTTGTATTACTGTGTATCTGCAGTCTTCTGACTTAATTTTCTAGTCATTCTGATTATTCCTCTTAAATTCCCTCCCTATGGATTCAGCATCTCTTATTTCCCAAGCAACTAACGCGTAAAGGCATAGTCTGCCATCTGCTCTATTCAGATCAAGCAACCTGCAGAAAGAAGGGCAGGGAGAGCCTCATCATCTTCATACTAAAAACAGACATTAATTGATCCAAAGCATCCAAAAATTAGCAAAACAGGGATGATCAAAGAAAACTCTGACTTGCTTTAGACAAAAATCAACACAAAAAATTTCTGTAGACTCTACCCTGAGAAGGGAGAATCAAAGGAATGAACGGTGAAATAATGAGAAATTTAATGTATTCCAGAAACGCAAGCAACCTCTGAGGGGAGTGGCTGAGGGAGGGGACGAAGGGAAGAATATGCGAAGGACAAAGAAAATACTTGCAAAGTATGATGTCCAGCTCACCATCACAAACAGCTGGTGTCCTTAAGCTGTCACCTCGAGACAAAGTCAGTGGCTCTGAACTGCCGAGCCAGCCAGTATGGAGGCAGGTGTTCCTCTTGCTTTTCACTGGGGAGGAACAGAAGTGTCACGTAAGCATGAAAGAGAACTCAGTCATTTTAGAGATTCAAGAAGGTGAATTTGAGCATCCATACGCCTGAGATGCCGTTTCTGTACTCATGTAGTAGAGGTGGCTTCAAAGTGTCCTGTGCTAGGCTTACTAAAATGTGGGGGAAGGAAAACAGTGACTCGCTAAACAGCTCCCTCAAGTTGTTTGCTGTGTAAATTACAGAAGGATTGCTAAATACGGCCACAGCTCCACAACCATCCTTCCATCCAGAAGTTTTCATCCTTTTCCTGTTAAAGGAAAGGACAAGTTCAAGGAGGAGTATTCTGAGCAGGTGGCAATAGTGCAAAGGTGCAACATAGCTTAATGTTTTCCTATTTGGTATGGTCATCTGGTATGTAGCGTGGCATCAGACTGTTCAGGTCCTGAAAATTATGTCAGGACCTTTAGTCTCTGGTGCAAGAGAAGCTGCAGTTGCCCCAGGAGTGATTTTAGATGGGGGAGTGTTTCTCGGTGTAGTGGTGTGGGAGCTTGGGATGGCAGGGACTCCCTTTGGGGCATTGTGGCGGAACGGAGATGGTGACATTCCTTATGGAGATCAGAGCTCGCAGAAAGATGGAGTGAAATGATCCATGGAAAGGCTGGTGACAGAAAAAGCGTGTGAAAGGAAGCATGGGTTTTATGAAGACTGCTTGATAAAAGCTGCTGCTCATTTACAAACTGCAGCTTCTGAGTCAGTTTTCTGCAGCGTAGGGAAGGACAGGTCGTGTTGGAGGTGCTGTGGGAGGGAGATGGAGTATAGTGCAGTCACCGTCGGAGTAGCTGGGGCTTATACACTTCCATATGCAAAGTCCCCAGAAGTTAAAAGCCATACGTGTTCTAGGGCATAAACCAGGCTAGGGGCTGTTTTCTGCCGCTGGGAACAAGTCACAAAGCTGTCCTGTTGCAAGTGAGGTTTTGTGTGGAGTTCTCCATGTTCAGTCCCTACATCCATGAAATTAAAACTTCTGCAAAAATGGTGTATTGAGACTGAAACTGCCGTACTTTGTAGCTAGCAGGGTGGACTCCCACCTCCCATTTTTGTTAAAAAAAGCTAACAGATGCTGACGGGGAAAAAAATCAGTTTAATAATTGATGTGCTTTCAGCTTTTAAGGGCTGCTGTAGCAAAGAGCTGTTACTAGATATATGAGCACAATTTAGTATTTTTAGTGGTTTTGACCAAAATCTCAGTGTTATTATTGGCTCTTCTGTTAACATAATGCATTATTTATACCCATTCTTTATTTTATTTTTAATCATTTAATTTAATTTCTGTGAAGGTCACGGTTTTCTCACATGGAATTGTTCTGAGCCTGGAACACTCATCTGTGTAGTGCCCTGCAACCAGCGCCCGTTCAGTGCTGTCTGGGGACTCATGGTTATTGTCCCTACCCTATTTATAAACACATTCACTGAGTTAGAAATACTTCTTTTATTCTTCTGCTATTTATATCTGTTGTCTCTTAACAGCTATTTTTGAGTATCACAAATAACTGAAACAGGATTGGGTCTTGTATGTTTTGCACTTGTGGCAAGCCTTGTTGACTTCCTTCAGCACATACTACCCCCAATGTTTCTTCTTAAAGATTAGATTACAATTAAATGCTTTCCAAACTGGAATATAATAGGCAGTGCTCGTGGCTGTAAGTAAGAACGTCTCGGAGCGGGGCTGGCGGGGATGGGTAGGCCCTGTTACCTGAACAACCATTTGTCCAAGCAGTTTCCTTTGAGGCAGGTTAGATAACGAGACACCACTGGGACATTTTCTGTTGCTGATCCTGGTTTAAAAATCTTTCTGTAAGCCATCTTAAGTCGCTTTCTAGGTTTGGTTGGTTTCTTTCTTTTTTTTTTTTTTTTTTTTTTTTTTCTTTTTCCCCGCCCAGTAAATTCTATGATATACCTGCTGAGAGAGACAGCAAGTACTGGGAGGCAGCTGGCTTTGGTGGTTGTGTTCTGCTGCTGTGTTCGCTACTTCCCAGTAGGAAGTAATCGAGGTGTGTGGTTAAAGTGATGCAGAGAATAGAATGTCCAAACAAAAAGGTTGCGTTCGCTTAACTGTCATGCTAAGGAAAAGGAATTCAACTGGCAGGATGTGCAGAGCACTTCTAAAATCCTTCAGCTGTTGATGAGATGTTTGGGTTCAGCTGGGAAAAGTCAGGTTTTAACCCAGTGCCTTTCCTTGGATTGCATCTCCCTGTATAGCTTTGTAAAGCCTGAATGTGAGTGACTTAATTCGTTAGAGTGATAAAGTCTTCTGGAATAAGTTTTGTGGAACATGATCACATATTTTTCAGGTAAGTTAGTGGCATCAGCTTTTTCTTCATTGAATGTTGGAGGGCATATGATTATATCTGCAGAGCGCCGTGGATTCAGCCCAGGTAACTTCTGGCATCTAGCTGCGGTGGCCGGGAAGTATTGGCTGCTGTGCCGGTTCCATGTCATTAAGCAGGAGCACTGTTCACCTCCGCAGACTTGTAACCCAGCCAGGATTTGACTGTCCTTTGGAGGTGTCTCTGCCCATCCCTTCTCAGTGGAGCGTGGGGAGAGTCCGCCTCTAACACAGGCGTTTCATTTGACTAGGGTGTATCTGGAGCAAAATGTTTTTACAGTGAATGCATTTGTTTTCCTGAATTATCAGTCTTCTAGAAAGAACGCATTCTTCCAGAATTACGTTCATGTCTTTATGTATTCCAAGTTCATGTATCTTTCTATCTTAAAGCAGGTTTTCGCTGGGCAAAGTTAAAGGCAGTAGCGATGTTTTAAAAAGAAGCTATTATTTGGTGTAAGCTGATCTCTCTTATTGAAGAAGCAAGAGTGTGTGGTCCGTAGGGGGAAGTACAACCCTGTAATTTCATGCAGGAGTTCTTTTGAAATTCAAATGTCAATGTTTGAGTCCCAGAAACCTTTGTTAATTCCAACACTTTTATGTAATGGACCTGAACTATGGTTATAAAATGATAACAGCAATTGACTTTTAAAGGAGATTATGGTTTTATGGAGTGTTCAGTTTAATTAACATATATATCACTTTTTATACGGCTGTGTGATAACTCTTAAAGAATCATAGATACCCCAGTTTCATTTTTGTCTCATTTTTAAATGAAGAAGGAATTTCTTGTGGCCTGTGTGATATCTGGAGGAATGTCAATGACAATGGAGTGTGTGGTGTCAAGAACGCAGATCTAGGTACAGTAATTTTTTCCTTCCATGAATTAAAATACTTTTTCTTTAATGAGACAGCAAATAGCCCTGTGCTCAGGTACCAGATGTCTTTCCCTTGCTGGATTTACTGCTACGAACTTTTCCATTACCGATCACATACAAGGCAAGCTAATTAACTTCTTGAGAGAAGTAGGAAAGAAAAAAGAAGTGCAGGTTTTCCCCTGAAGGAAACATATATAAGCAAGGTGGCAGGAGAAGTGAAAGAAACTAGGAAAACTCAAGGCGACGCATGCTGTGGTGCAGTTTATATTATTTACATTGTGCAGTTTATATATTGAACAGTTCAGAGAAGCCTTTGTATTAATATGGTGTTGAACTCAACTCTCAATATTAAAGTCCTGTTTGCAGATAATTGAACTTTCTGTTTCTGAAGAGGTCTGTGTCTTTATGGGGCCTTAGTTATAGGTGGTAGGCTGAGATGTGTTCTACCAGGAACAGCCACAGATACCTATTTTCGATTTATTTGGAGCTCAGGAATCCATCAGTCATCAAGAAAATACTGTTCTAATCCACATTTTTTTTCTGATAACACAGTACAAGAAATGTCAAGAAGCTAGATCCTGAGCTGTTTGGAACTGACAGGATTCCTCTGAGTTTTCTTCTGCTGTTAAGTATTAACTGCAGTTTCTAGCATTTCTAGCCACGAAAAGAATTACTTAGTTGTCTCTGGTCCTGTGAAGGGATTGTATTCTTGCTGTGTACCAGATCCAGTCTTGCAAACCCATATTCACTTTGGCAACATCTGCATGCATGTGATGGATAGCCGCCCATTTTTCAATTTCATGCTGCATTTCAAGCACGGCGTCTCTTGTGTTAATCCCGCAACACAATGCTAACAGCAGGGCTGCCATTCCTGTGTGCAGTGCTGTATAAAGCCCAAACTAAATCAGTGTTGCTCCTGTTGGGAAGTGGGAGGAAAAGTCTTCATGACAGGTTTTCAAATGCTGATTTTTCTGATTATTTTTAGCAATTAGTCCCGAAGGTTGGTTTGTTGTTTTTTGGTTGTTTTTTTTTTTAAATTTAGTTTATATGGAAGGGGTCGCCAGATCTGTTTCTTGAATAAATATTTGTTTTCTTCTATCACCAGCCACATACAGGTATTGAAATGTTCATAGAAAACATTGAGGGAAAGAAATCTCAAAAAAGCTGGGAGCTTTGCATTTCAGCCTTTAGGGGAATGTACCTGTCAGTGTACTGAGACCATACAACAAACTACCGTCCACCATCACGTTATGGACTCTCTGAGGATAGAAGCGGCAGCTTTTTAATCCTAGGCTCTTGTCAGAAGTCACAAATTGAAAGAAGATAGTGACAGTAGACTGAATAAACATCAGCTCCAGAAACTCTCTGAAAAACAAAGTTTGGGTCACGCTAAGGTTGAGCAATGTAGCTAGAAAGCAGAAGTCTCTGTGGAATCATTCGTCGTACCATGCTCTCATGTAGTCGTCTGTTCACAGTGTGGTTGAGGCGCCCAGGGTTTGAGGCCTGGTTACTTAATATGCGCGTTTTAAAGTGGGGAGAGTCCAGCACTTGGTATAAATCCTGCCAACTTTTGCAAGTGCTGAAACTCCAACTCTGAGCTAGAAATTCTGGTGTGTCTGTTTGGCTGTAAGCGTTGTTGGTAGGTCAGCAGAATTGCTCAGTTTAGGAAGAGCCTGCGGGTCCTGACCGGTAATGTTTAGGTCTGATAAACCTTTGTAGGTAATCAGAAATCCTGTTTGCATACTGAATTTTGGTGTAAAGCCGGTGTTAAATGGAGCGTGTTTTGACTGTGTGTGAACTCAGCTGTGAGGAGGAGGAAGTGGGATCAGCAGCTCCTCCACCTCCTAAATCCCTGGGGGCACTGTCAGCCAGACATTTGTCTTTGAAGGGTAGTTCTGAGGTGCCTGCTCTTTGTTCTGGGAGGAAGATAGTAAATAAATGTTGGCCTATAACTGCAGCAAATTTAAAAACAAATAAATAAATAATCCTTTTGGGCTGAGCAGACTTGCAGGGTGGATTTCTGATCCTTCTGAGCAGGGATAAGTGGGTATTTTATCTTGCAGATGAAATACCTCAGCCCTCAGGGAACATGCCGTACGTGTTTCAAAACCTTATACAAAACATTGCAGTTCTCTGCTTCAGGAGTACCGACGTGGTGTTGAACCAAGTCAGAGGAGCTGAACTGCCAAGACTTTCATGCACAGCCTCTGTTCTGAGCTGGCTGCCGTGATTTCTGCCTGCCTGTGGCCATTTCTGTACCCAGAGGTAACCCTTATCAACCTCACACAGAAGAGTTACCCCAATGGAAAAGAAAACCAGAGGCATTGTTCCAGACAGGGAAAATCCCACAGGATCAAGGGCAGCCATAATTATAGCTGTTCTGCTGGGCTGGAAGAGTGCAGAGGAACAGTGGATGTCAGGCTTTGGTTAAACATAATGCCCTTTCATTTGCAGTAAATGCAGTTTAGCAAACAAAACTTCATTCAATGGAACCAGAAATACGGTACGTTTACCCTTCCTGTGTTCCAGTGCAGAACGTTCCAGCTTCCTTCAGATGTGTCATGCAACTTCTTCCAAAGTCTGACAAGAATCATCCTAGTAGAAAATGTCTCAGTAAGCCTTTTTCATAGCCGGTTATATTGAAATAGTAACAAATACAAGCTGCAGAACTAGGTAGGTTGCTTGTCTTTGTCTGTTTAGTAATGGAAGGACCCAGCACAGAAAGAGGAGATAACAAGCTGCTCTGTTCTTAATTTCCTGTTTAAGTATTTCTGAAGATGAATCATTGACTGATGGATCCTATTTGTATAAAACCAGCTTTCAGGAGTACACTGACCAATATAATAATAGCTTTCCACCACGATCAGCCATACTTGCATCTCCACCCTTCCAGAACGTCAGTATATCGGTAGGGCTAATGGCCAAACTTTTAGAACTTGAGTTTTGTTGTATTTTATCTCAACCTCAAGTTGTGCCTGTTTACTCTCTTATTTTACCAGGAGCAGGGGTATTTTTCGTTTGGCAAACTAAACGGTAGTAAAAGGTTTGAAAGGTCGCGCAGAAAGGGAAATTTTACCAGTTGGGATCTGCAGGAGTTAATACAAAATACAGTATTTTTAGACATTTTCATCAGTGGTTTGAAATCCATCTACATATATAAGGCTGTAGAGATCACCTGCGTGTGTAAAATGTGTAAAAAAATCTCCATTTTCATATGATTAAATAATTTAAGAATAAAACATACGTGCAATTATTTTTTGATTTGCAAATTACAAATCTGCTGGAAAAAGAGCAATCCACAATAACCCTATTATGTTAAAATGAACTTGTCTTCAGAGATCAATAATGATGATCTCATTTCTTTCCCTCTGGGTGCGTATAAAACATACAAAAATGGCTTTGTGTGGACTGTAGCTTGTGAATACTTGGACCTTTCTTATCCAGTAGTGACCATGGACATCTCACTACAAGAACTGGGAAGAAATGAAAAAAAATGACCTCTTGTTTTTTTTACCGCCTGAGCAGAAATGTAAGTTAAAATTAATGTTTTTTAAAAAATAATAAATGGCAGCTTTTACCAGCTCTTTAGCTGAACACTATTCAGACTTTTTAAGACAGGTTTCCAGTTTTCTACAGGTTGAAAGAAAATATAGCTCAGTTACAGTGTGTGCTTTTATAATGAAGGTGTCTCAGTCACTGCCCAAACTCTGCAAACAGAAGTGAATTATGACTGTGTGCACGTGTTCCTTTCATTGTCTCTCTTTTGCCTAAGGTCACTTATGAAGCGTTTAATACGATTTTTGTTTTGTTTTCAGCTGAAATAAAGATCTGTTTTAAATACTACCATGGTGTTAGTGGAGCCCTCCGAGCTACTACTCCATGTATCACTGTGAAAAACCCGGCTGTGATGGTAAGTTTAGCCTGTTTGTTCATTTTATTTGTATAAGATTATAATATTAACTCTCAGACAAACCTATCAATATAAGTATCCTAGTTCTACCATTTTTTTGCAAAAAATTATATTGCCTGACAAAAAGCACCAAAATTGAGAAACACTTTTCATGGTTTTGTGGTGTTTGTGGTAAAATAACAGTAAAAATTCCACAGCCTAAATGAAATCTTTTATGCTGAGAATTTGATTTTGCTTGCGTTCAATTTTGAGGCTTACAGTTCACTGCAATTTAACACCAAAATAGAAATTTTTCACATTGGTTATATAACTCAAACTGAATCTTTATCAGAAGTCTCTGTTTCTTCTAATTTGTTAATATTAGAAATGAAACTGTTGTGGAGATAGCAATTGTTACTATAAAAATGAAACTGGACAAAACTCTGTTCTTACAAAAATTACTTAATTTTTTATGTTTATATACCATTGGAATTTAGTAAGTCTGTGACCACGGAGAATTACTGTGTTGCAATCCTTTTGTTATGGGACTTTTTCTGTTGAAACACTAAAAGTTGTACGGGTTTATTTTTTTTTTAGTTTAAATATGTAGTGGAAGAAGAGCCTTCCAAACTTGCATCCAGGTGTTGTTGGTGGAAATAATTTATCTAATAGGCTAGCGCTTCAGTTGACGTGAAGGCTCACAGTGCATTTGCTTCAGTGATACTAGCTGCCAAATATTTAAGATCACATCTGTCGGGATGGTGTCCTGACAACTGCAGCACTGAACAAGAGCAGGAGTTATTCAGACTAAATGGCCTTTATTCTGATCCTGTACTTCTGCATTGTGCATTATATACAAGTGCATGCTATGGCTATACAATACGGTATGTGCTATGCTAGACTTTGTATCTCATTGTACCAGATGTTTTTCTTTCTCTTAGAATTGCAGACCTAGGTGATAGCATCATATAATTGTTGCCAGATCTCTAAGATGTGTCTATGAAGAATAGAGTTTTGCAGCAGGCGTGTGGACTCTTGATATTTTACAGAAGAAAATGTGTTACAGTTAATGAATTTGACAGCCACTGTCTTTAATACCAATTTATAAACTAAAGACAGGAAGGTAACCTTATTTTGAACAAAGGAAATAATGCATTGCAAAATAACCCTTAAAATGGGCTATGAGCTGCACTGTGTCGCTGAGAAGGAGCATGATTGTGTTGGATGGAGAAATCATTTGAACTTCTGTGTTTTCTTGACCTTGTCATACAAGCCACCAATATTTTTGAGATTTGTTGCACAGAAGGAAATCTGAACTTCTGTCCTTGAATCTGCATCTGTTCACTTGGCAGCTACCTGAATTTCAGAGTTACTGGTTAATCTGGAGGGGTTAACAGGTTGTCGCTATTTAAATTTCTTTCCTTTGGAAGGTAAGGCAGGGCCCTGGCATTGTGCAGAATTTATACACCTGCTAGAAGGTGTAATTTCATAGAAACATTTCTGTGCTAACAGTACGGACTTCCAGTAATAGTGAGCTCTCAGTTTCCCTGGTGAGAATGTCATGTGACAGCTTGGATGAGTCTTGCTAAAAATATAATTTTGGGTGAGTTATATGGAACTAGAGCTGTTGTTAAATGTTAATGCCTCACACCATTTTCATGGTTTCGGAGTTAAGTACTGTGCAGTAGAGAATACCTTGTTCTCTTGGCACTGGTTGTGTCTGTAGTTACCGAACAGCTGTTGGTGGAGGTGGTAAGGGTCATGGGATGCCCCACTCCCTTGTTTTAAGCTGCAGCGAATTACCTGCTTGCTTGGATCGTTCTGCGGTTTTGGTTTATGTGGTTTGGTGGGAGACAGGTTTCTGGTTTTCCTCACGCTGCCGGCGTAGCACACCAGGCATTTCAGTGCATCTCGGTTTTGGATAAGCAACTAACGTTCTGTTGTGTTCATTTGAACTAGTGGGAATACAGGGCCTGATCTGGCATTAGAAGCGCTGCGTTACCCCGGATGAGGTAGCCTTTGCAGGGCAACAAACGGCACGTATATGCTGGGGTGAAGTTTTGTACTTGGTGCAGAAAAAAATGAAATTGCTGTTCAGACCACAGTGGGACAGGGAAAGGTTATATAGTGAAACCAAAGTACTAGGGAGCACTGTTACAATTAATTTGATTATAACTGACTTGTGGACAAATCCTGTTTTCTGTAAAATGAAGCCATGACTAGCAATGCAAACAAGGTTATTCAAATGGAGTCGGTGATGCAGCAGAAAAATAGGTGTAGAATGAGGAAGGCCTCTTTGCTTTCAACAAGAAAACAATGCATGTTAGAATAAGCCCAAAAGAGTAAACTGGGATGTATGGCATTCCTCTGGCCTCGCCTGGGCAGCATCCCCGTCCCAGGGGGACGCGCCCCTTGCTGCTCCCAGGGAATCCGTCTGTAGATGAAGAGATGCGGATCCCAATGGAATTAACCCATTGCTTTTGGTGCCCTCAGAATTTTGCTACCAGCTGTCACCGCTTCTGTATCCCTTTAAAGTGGCTGGCGTAGCAGCGTGGTGCTGGGTGGGAAATGGGTCGCTTCGAGTGCGTTGGTGAGAAGTCTGGCCCTGAGGATGGGGGTGCGTGGAGGAGCCGGCAGTGGGGGGACCGGGCTGACTGGGGGGCCGCGGTGCTCGCTGGCACAGGGTGCTCCCTCACAGGGCTGTGGCGGGCCGGGGGGATGTCAGGCCGCAGCGTCGCTGCTCTGCCTTCACCGCTTGGCTCCTTGTTACGTATGCAGTGTTCCAGTTGTGAGTGCCACAGGAGAAACTCCCTCTGTTTGCCAATTCTGATGAGACATCAGCGTGATTGCTGTTTGTTGTGGGAAGCTTTTGAAAGCTAACGGTATTAAATAGCTTAAAGCGATATAGAAGGGAATCATTACAGTTTCGGTTGATGCAAGTGAGTTCCTTGCGGCTACCACAGCTCCAGAGTCATTGATCAATCGGGTAACTTCAGACTGCTCAAGACTGCTTTACATACTTAGTCTACCCACACAGGTGTGGGAGTTTTACTCAGCCTGGGTTTTTTAATTGTTCAGTAGATCAGGTGGCCAATACTGATCCCCAGCACGGTGTTTGGCTGAAGCCTGCCCGTCAGGCTGTGTCACCTCTTCTGGATGGGAGTGAGTGCAGTGCCTACCTGGAGAACCATTTGATTTTAAAGATAGCTCCAGTCGGGTCTTCGTGATAGGTTATTCACCTGGGTGCATGTGTCTGTCTTGAAAGACAAATTCTTCTTGCTAATTGAAAGAAGTAGACATTAATAAGACAATAATACTTGAGGAACTTTTTATTTTGAAGTAGTGCTTTACCTGATGAGGGATTTCAGTAGAAACCAAACCTGAAAATCTGTGAAACGTAAGCTTTTAGACGATATTCATGTTTAGATGTTCGATGCACTTTTCTATTTAAAAGGAGATTTTGTTTGTAGATCTGAAGGCTTTTGTTAGTCTCTCTTTGATCCCTTTGCTTTTTTTTTTTTTTTTTTTTTTGTTGCACAGTAAGTTATCTCTTTGTGGAAAGTCAGAAAAGTCACATACGCCTGTCACTGGCCAGCTCAGTGCTTTGGTATGCGTTACCAGCTCATAGTGTGGATTATATTTTACAAAAGGGAAATCTGTAAGAAAATACAGTCTCTTTTTCTCCCATGAATAGTGTCTGCACGTGAATTAGCCTACACATCTTCTGTTTGGAAGATTCCAAGTCCTGATGTATTAGTACAGTGTGGCATAAATAGTAGATACTTTCCTAGAAACAAATGCCATAGCTCTGCGTGTCCGTGGTCACAGGCAGTAGCTGATCATGCATGCTGCCTTACAATTGCATTATCAACCTCAAGCATGTCCAAAGTAATCAAAAACTTTGGTATATTTCTATTTCTTTTTTTTTTTTTCTCCTCTTCAGATGGGAGTGGAAGGCACGGATGAAGGTGCTTCTGGAGCCCAGCAGTCTAGAAAGTTGGTCAGCTTTACCCTGTCAGGTAAAAAAACCCCACCACATGGTGTTTTAGAAATTACTGTTAAACAAAAAATAAATTGCAGCTTTAAATAACATCAAAGATGGAGCGCTTTTCTTCATTAGCCTCTGTAGGAGCACACTCTAGTGGCTTGAAAGATGTTATTTCTTTAGAACTTTTGTTGAAAACAAACCAGAATCATGAATCTCCAGGAGTGAAAGGAACAGATATGATGGATCCTAGCGTGAAAAATTTGGAGAAATTTCCAGTTTTCACAAGGGACAGTTCCTGAGTTGAAGAGTGGAAAAATTCGCCTCTAAATAAAATGCAAGCTGCTTCCACCACTCTGAAGTAGTAAAATGCAATAGCTGCGAATGGTGGTTTAGAAGGGGGGAAAAAAAATCTTTACTTGTAACAGAGCTAAGCTGTTACTGCAGGAAAATAGCTGCAGCGATACAGTCTACCAGCTTCACTTGTTTTGATTAGCACTTTATTCCACAGGAAGTCTTGTGTGAGACTAAAGCATATTCAGCTTGAGCAAAGACAGAAAAAAATTTGCTTCTGAATCTTGAAGAGCTGACAGATTTAGAGATTGTAGGGGCAGAGCAGAAAAAAACCCCACTTTATGAAATAATCTTTCAGCAGTTACCTGGGATAGAGCTGATAGGTTGTGTAGACTCACATAGAGTAGTATGAAAAAAACTCCCTGAATTCTGAAAAAGCGGTTGTCTTTAGTGTAAGTTTGTGGCTCACACCTGAGGAGTCCCCTAAATTAATTTTGGAAGGCATGTTGATTGATAGGTTTGCAACATATTTCCCAGGACATTTTTTGGTTGCTCAGTTGCATGTGCACAGTTGTCGCTTTTAAGGGCAATTGCTCTTTATTTCATGGTATTTCTGCTGTGTGGCTTGATTTTGAAAATTGAGTAGGATTTTTTTTTTTTTTTTTGGTTGCTTTACTGAAATCACAGGTGTGGAATTTCATTTTAGTGCAGTGAGTTTTGCCTGCATGTATAAACTGCTCATCTAAGTATGTATGTGCCAGTTGCATTAGTCATGAAGACTGCATGCAGCGTATTGGAGTACCTAGTGAAGAAACACAACGATCTTGTGCTTCAGCAAACCTAAAAAGAGAAATTTAAGTTTATGATATTAATGTTGTATACAAAAATACCTCTTTTTGTTCTTGTTGAAGCTTGAGCTACTGTTGAAAGTCGTTAGGCGTGAGAATATGCACCTGAGGAAATTATTATTTATTGTTGCAAGTTGCAAGGGCTATAATACTGAGCTTTCCCTAGGAAGAAAGCATTTTCAGAAAAATTTGCCTCCTTTGGTGCAAAATAGCTTACCTTCTTCTGTGGTGGGGCAAAGTGTGCATCATAGTCCACAGCAACCTTGATAATGAGTATTTGAAATTATGTTTATCAAAGTCTCAACTTCAGCAAAGTGTGAGTTTGCTACATTACCTCCCATACAGTCTTTTATCTTAGCCCCTTGCCCAGAAACAGAGCAAGCACTGTGTGATAGGGTTCTTTTCTGTGGCTTTTGGTTTTTCTTCTTAAGAGTGGAAATACCTTAGATACTAAGAAAAACATTTATAGGTGAGCTACAAGTTCATGCTTCATGTTTTACAAATAACTAGGGGCTAAAATGTAAATGAGGATGTTGATACCTTTCTTCCCTCTAGTCTCTTGGGAAAACACTTGACTTCCTGCTTTAACTGTCTTCTGTACGCCGGATCCAGTTAACATATGAGTAGTTTTAAGTTGCTTTATTTAGTTGTTTATGGTAAATTGATTTCCTGGGTAATAATTTACTGCTTTGTGAACTAGCTTTAATTTGCTCAGTTCCTTTCTCCTTCCCTCTCGTTTTGCTTCATAGATATTAGAGCAGCTGGACTTAAAAAAGGCATGTTCTTCAACCCTGATCCTTATCTAAAGATGTCCATTCAGCCAGGCAAGAAAAGTACATTTCCTACATTTGCTCATCATGGCCAGGAAAGAAGGTCGACCATCATCAGTAACACAACTAATCCTGTTTGGCACAGAGAGGTAATGTATCCCTTTTGAGAGCTGTCTGCCAGCAGATGCAGTGTACCAGGCTTGTATTTTCTCTTTATGCATTAGTCCTTACTCTCTGAAGGCTGTGAGCTTATTATATAGCTAGTTATTTAAAGTGACACAAAATTTGTAATAATTCTAGGAACCCTGTTGTTGGATAGAAACAGCTGTCATCTGAGTATTTAAGCTGCACCACGGTGAGGTTTTTCATTTCCTTCTCTGCTAACAAGAGTTGAACTCGCTCAACAGCCCTGTAGATTTCTTGAAATTACAAAAATAAATGAATTAAAATGGATTATATGTCGTGAGAAGACCCTTTAAGAAAAGGTACAACAACTGAATAATTGTGCTTGGTGTTTGCAATAACCGTGAATTGGGAAATGATATTCTCATTGCGCATAGCAGGTGGCGAGCTGTCACTTTGTCAGGCAGAAGGGATGTCCTTCGGTGTAGCCTCTGTGCGCTGCTGTAGGAAGGAGAGGGCCTGGGGAGGGCTTTCTAGCACCCCTCGGCAAGGTGGGGGGGAAAGGCAATTTGGCAGAAGGCAGTTTTCCAGGTGTGTTTGTACTGGATAAGCTGTGCAGGTCTCAGAGAGGGAACTCAAGAGCACAGAAAAGCCAGGCTGTGCCTTTGAAGGTAAATGTTTCTGTGGGCAGCAAGGTGAACATACACAAATCCACAGCCCTTTCAGGACCGTCAGGCAGCGTTCTTGATCTGTGCCTGTTTTCTAATGAGCAGGTGCTTGTACTGTGTTTGATGAATGTTAATGTGTTCTTTAGGAAGACTGGAGAATTGAGTGGGCTTTGGAAAATATTCCCACAAATCATAATCAAAGGAAACAAGCGGTAAACCAGAACAGAGCAGGGCCAGCCTTAGCACTGCTCCGCGGTGCCTGGTTGTGGGAAAGGCTGTAGGTGCGTGGAAGTCTTAAAACCTTCAAAAGATCAGAGTTCTAATCTCTTCATTGATTCTTCATCTTTCCGTCTGTGCATCCATCTATCCAGTAGATAGGAAGAAAATCCACTCTTATTTTTCCCCTTTGCTTTCCTCCAGTTCTCCTCCATTTTGAAGCCTCTTAGAAAAGTGATAATGTTCACTGGTACGTGCATTGTGTCGGCTTGCTTTAGCTGCTGACCTTCCTGTAGCAGTGCTCTGACTACAGCAGGTTGTGATCCCATTACATATGCTGCCCTAGTGGTGCAGAATTGGTCTTGTTTTACATCTGCTCCTTTCTGCAAAATAATGTGCAATTTTTTAGCAAACTTGAGTGCAACAGATTTTTAAATTCTGTTTATTACAGGAACGCAGCTCTGAGAGTTGCCCAGCATGAGGGAAGTGGGTTTTATTTCTAACCCGGTTTAATTGCTGTCTTTGAATATATTTAGCTGATGTCTACAGCTGAACTGTTGTTCCTTGTTTTGTTCCTCATTCAATACGTCTTTAGCTATCTGGCCAGATGTGTATTAGGCATTGTGCTCAGGTTGCAATTTGCTCAGAGGGCTTAAATATGGCAGATGGTGAAAGAGTAACTAGATGACCTCAGCTTTTCTGAGTAGGTGATACCATACTTTGCTGTTTGGTTATTTGAAATATCTTAAAATCTAGAGGAAAAATAAAAATCTTTGGCTCTTAAGCTTGCTTTCCTACGGGAATTCATTATCACACTGTTTGTATGTGTGTGTCTAACAATATGCCTGCTTGTATATTTGCCCTGTACCACTTCTGAATCTTTTGGCCATCTTCAGGCAGACTTGACAGAGCAGCACAGATCTCCAAGTGTTCATAAACTGCATGAAAAATGATGCCAGGCTGAGGGAGTAGCTGTCATAGTGTTCCCTCACAGGGAAAGGTGGAAGAATGATCTTACCAGACATCGAGACATCTCTTATGAAGTAGAACCATGTTTTTTAAAGGCCCCAAGTGCAGAAGAAGGTTCTGTTGGATCTTGCTGAGATGATTTGTGAACTTTGGGGAAAGAATCTATAGAAAATTCTCCTCCTTTAGCTACAGTACTCCTGAAAATACTGTATACACATTGCCCTCTTGCATTTCTGTCATGCATACAAAAAAAAATGAACGCAAAGCATGGTATTGGAAGGGAAGTTCACCAAGCATGGCTTAGAGCGGGACACTTTCTTCCTTCTGCATTGACCTGGCTACTCTTCTATAACCTGATAGAGTACAGCAGGGATTCCTTCTCTTTTTGCTTTCTACTGTCCAAAGCAAGCACCAGGACATACTGTTTTCTGCTTTCTGACACAGACCATGCAAGTGCTTTTATCCAGTGCAGTTCCTTGCTGAACAGTTATTTTCAAGGAGAAGTAAAAGGGTGTGGAATTCCCGAGAGGCTAGTTAGGTATGCAAAAATACAACACTTAATAAATGATGCTGACGTTATTTTGCAATATGGAAACTGCTGTCATCAGTCATTGCTTTTGGAGTTCACTGCATGCTAGTAATAATTATGTACATATTTTCTGAATAAAGGTGTATTGATGGTAGTGTCAACTCTGTTCTTTCCTTCCAGAAATATTCTTTTGTTGCACTTCTAACAGATGTCCTGGAAATTGAGGTTAAAGACAAATTTGCCAAGAGTCGCCCCATCATCAAGCGCTTTCTTGGGAAGTTAACCATACCTGTTCAGAGACTACTGGAGAGACATGCAATTGGGTAAATTAATATATTCTAAACATTACCTTCCATTGGTCAGGGAGACTCAGCATCTAGGATATTAGGATGGAGCAGCCTTTCTGGCTTACTGGCACAGACCAGCAAATTTCTGCAGCGTCTGTATAGAAAATTTAGTAGGAATTTTAATAGCCTTATTGCCTGACTGGAAGATCAGTGTTTCCAGCCCTGCTCTGAATGCGTGTAACTTTGCATACATGTGTGCCTATGATGGTTTTTTTTTTCAGCTTAATTTATTTATGCAAAAGATGTTACCCTCTGGCTAGCTAGTCATGAAGCAAGGCATTATCACAATACTATGTGATCATGTGCAAATCTTTTAGAGGAAGCAGATTTTATTGTCTCATTTCTTTTACAGTTCAGGTATTTGTAACTGTCAGTTTAGTAGTCAGAGATTTAATGTATGTTCTGCTAATTGGCCAGAACTGCAAGGCTGTGACTCCTTATTTTTCAGAGTGCTGGTGGTACTATGCAATTAAAATTGCCTTTTGCTGATAGTATTGCTCTAATGGGACTCAAAAATCACTTGTTATGCTATTAAAAAAAAAACTATTCATTTTTTTGATAGCTAACTGTTCTGATACAAAGATGAAGGTCACTTAGAAATTTTTAAGATTTTTTTTATACTTCATGATGGTTACTGGAGGGGACAATAGCATAACCAAGTGGGTGATCCAACGAGGGCTTTGTACAACCGTGTGCACTGAGAAGAGCCTGAGACTTGGTCATTAGGCACTGTGACAGGTTGCAGGTGTGAAGTGAATGGCTGGAGGTCTGTGAGAGATGCAGTAGTGTGTGCAAAACCTGTTTTACATTTTAGACAGAGCAGTAATTGTAGAGTATATTATTTTGTTAACATCTTTTTATATAGATATGCTGTATATGACAAATTAGAAATAAGAATTCCTTAAAAGACAATAGGAGGAACTGAATTATTCAAGTGTGGGTTTTTTATAGAACCTAACTCAAGGTCTGCTAAAGTTAATGCGTCTCCATTAACTTTAAAAGGCCACTGGATGAAGTCCATGAGGAATGATGGTGAAATAAAATGCATATATTCTTCCCTGAAAGTTTAAGGGCATGGCAGTATCATCATGCTTTTGAGCAGGATATAAATGACTAGCCTTATTTTTCACAGGTATTCCTATCAAAGTAACAAGTTGAGAAACGGAGAAGATCAAATTCTATTTGAAAACCATTTTCAGCTTCAAGTTTCCAAAGTAGTGGTTAACTGATAAGTAAAATAAGAATAAAATTTTAAGAGTAGCTTAAAATTTTGATAAATCTTCTGATACAGAATTTATTTTAACAGAGAAAAAAAAAAAAAGCCTGTCTGTTTGTTTTGTAGTGGTATCCAAGAGCAGGTCAGGTGTATATATACAATCCAACTTTTCTAAGAAATGCTTCGTCTTTCATTTTCAAGAAATTGTGATGTCAAGCAAGTAGCTTTTTCTAATAAGTTTGCCCACTGCTATACACGCAAAAATAGTATCATGGTACAGACTGGTTTCAAGACTGACTAGTTCAGGGTTTTCATTTCCATGCTAAACCCCAAAATGTTTTTTCTGCCCTGGGAGTCCTTCAGCGTGAGGTCTGGAAATTACCCATCTGCTGTGTTCAGCAGTTCTTGTCTAGGAGTTTTCAGACCAGTGTCCTGGAAGACATTTCCTGTTCTCTTCTCCAGACCTCAGTTCTGTATATTTAACATATCAAATTGTTCTAGGAAAGAAAGGGCTGTATAATAAATATGCAGCAAGAGTGCAGGTAAGTATTCAGTTTGGCTTTGTCAGGACTGACATTAAGCCAGTTTTGCCTCTTCATCTGTAATTTATTTGTCCATTTACAGCCACTTTTAGACAGACTGAACTAAAATTCTGCCCCACTTTTAGCTGTCATTATAGCTTACAAGTTTGTGTGACGGAATGCCTGGTGGCTTTAAATCTAATGGAAAGTATGATAAATTAGCATGAGAATCATCTAGTATTGATTCAACTGAATACAGAGGAGACGTTATTTGTGTCGTGGCTTTTGCTAACTTTAAATGGCCTAGAGTAATGGAAATCGATGTAAAAACTGCAGAAACCTCAAACAGCAATCTTCTGAGGATACCCCCAAGTCTAGCCGAAGAATTAGATTTGCGGTACAGAGCGATGAATCTGTGACAGGTGCTGGAGACAATACTGTAATAATGTGATGTGGGGAGGCTGCTTTGTTGTTTTTTTTTCCACTCAGGACCTTTTTTTTTGCTAAAAGTCAACGCGAACTGTTGCAGCTTATTTCAGTCATGACCTTGCATTTGTCTGTCACTTGTGTTGCAGTAGGAGTGCCTCCCATAAAGAAGAGGTCTTTATACCAACATAAATTTATTTGCATAAATAACAGTAATATCCTTCTGTAGTTCCCTCCTTTCCCTTTAGCTGTCCCAGCTGTGCTGAGCGGGGCTGGGACTGTGAATTCCGGCTGTGCCCAGTAAGACTGTATAGCCGAGGGTCTATTCCTAAGTCAAGTCTGAGTCCCAATCAGTTCAGTATCTCTTAAAAACATATTTGAAATTAAATCCAAGCATTAATAGCTTTTCTAAATAGGAATGCAGAAGTGCTTTGCTGACCGAGAACTAAAATGTGAAGAAACTGTCTGGGAATTCTGTAGAGCCACACACACAGTTTTTACAAAACCACAAGGGGGCAGAAGGTTTTAAAAAATGAAAGATTTTGTTAATTATAAGCCATGTGTTGAGTTGGGGGAAGAAGGTTAGGGGAAAGGGGTCCTTTCCAGTTTGAATTCTTAGGACTTAAGAAGAGATATAGATGTATAAGAATTGCTGGAGCACAGTCCATATTTGTAAATGATCAAAAGTAGTTTGTTAGGCTGTTTTATTTGTTAACTAAAGGTATTTTACACCATTGTTGCAATGTTTGTGCTTTCCCATACAAGCCAGAGTATGTGGCTGATTTTAAGACTGTAATAGAAATTACCTCCTGTCGTGTTGTTTTATCTGATACAAAATACTGCAAAAATAAAACCAGTTAAAATTTTAAAATAACCCCACTATCTTTTTTTTTTTTTTTTGCAGAGACCAGGTTCTCAGCTATAATCTTGGCAGAAGGCTCCCAGCTGATCATGTAAGTGGGTATCTCCAATTCAAAGTGGAAATCACATCTTCTGTTCACGAAGGTAAGAATTTGTTGATGATCTAGATCTATTTATTTCTATTTCTAGGACTTTCTGTGATAATATACTTTCTCATGTGTGTACAGTGCCTCTATGACAGATTTTTCTATTGGGATTTGAAGCTTAGATATGCCAGCTACTGGTTTGGAGACAGCAATTCCAAAACAGCAACACTCACCATATTGTTTGCCTGTTTTGTTGGATAGATTTTAAATGAATCTGCTTATGATTCTCGCTTTATGGGATAGATTGGGTAATCAAATCCATTGTTTCTCTTCACTCTGTAACATCTTCCCTCTGCAACACCTTTGGCTGAGATAAGCAGCTGCAACTGATATTCCACCTGTGCTCTCCTCCCCTGCCAGTGTACGTGCAGATCACTGTGCTGTCCCCCTTTCAGAGAACTCTGTCCTGCTTATAACTGAGAATATATCTTACAGTTATGAGAATACATGCTTCCATTAGGCAATTCTTTTATTTCCCTTTTTTCCTGTTCTGAAGGCAACTAGCAGAACGCGGATGGTACAGTTGCGTGTTTATCACATCATATGTGTCTATTAAGATGTTTTTGGTCTTAGATTGTCCTTCATTAGACTTGGTATAATCTCCTTGGTAGTGAGATGTTGCTCTGTCTTAACTTGATACAACCTTCTTGCCTTTTCTATAGCCATGTAGTCCTGTATCTCGTTAATATTTTTGCTCTGTCACCATTTGAAAAATGCTTCTATCTTCAGTCCTGTTTGTTGCCAGGCACTGTGGTTCCGTGACGTCACTGTTGGGTTTCGTGCAGACGTATACAGACACTTAACAGCTGGATTAGTCAACTCTATGCCTGTTTAATTTCCGTGTGGGGAGCTACCATCCCTTGTTGCAAATGAGATGGGTTATTTTCCTTCTGCATGTGTTACCATAGCATACCTAATACCTCGTGAACTTTACTGAAGTAGATTCCCATTCTTTATAGTGGAAAGTCCTATAAATGAACTCAAAATAAACATTGTGTATGGAATTTGATATCTGTACACAATTTGCAATTCTTAATGCTGGTTTACATGCTGCTAAGGGTGTAATGACAACTGGTGTCAGTGACTGGCTTTGTGTACGTCCTGTTTTTGAATATGAGATACATGCTGTAGAGATCTGGCTCCTTGCTTCTGAGGCTGGTTTTACTGACAATTTGGGAGGACTGTCAGCCCTTGGCAGCCCACTGTCTTTTGAAAGCAAAATGAGATTCCTTTAAAGTCATATTTCACACCCCATACATTTTCTTTGTCCTGCAAAATAGTATAGACATACAGAGAAAACTCTGTAATTGCTGTTGTAACACTGGAAATGCCTCTATTATTTTAGTTGCATTTTCTTCCTGTAGTTGTCTGAAATAAGCAAACATCTTGCAAGATGTGTATTTTTATACAACCTTTGTGATGCAGACAAAGTAGAATGAACTGTGTGTTGCTATGTTGTGCTTGACATTCAGTATTTCTGCCTCTGCAGATGCTTCACCAGAAGCAGTTGGCACTTTGCTGGGAGTTAACTCTGTAAATGGAGACTTGGGGAGCCCCTCCGATGATGAGGACATGCCAACAGGACATCACGATACATCCACAGTGTGTTCCAATGGTCCAGTCCTCGAGGACTCCTCTGGAGAAGCAATCCTGCGACACCCTTTAAGGACTAGTACAACTCTGGAGACAGATCAGGATGACTTGACCTCCGGTGCTTCAAGATCATCGCCTACCAGAGGTCGCCAGGACTCGCTAAATGACTATCTGGATGCAATAGAACACAATAATCATCCCAGACCGGGGACATCTGCCTGTGGTGAGCGTCCCCACGGAGCCTCCCCAAAACTGAGGAGCAGCTTCCCAACTGACACAAGACTTAGTGCTATGCTTCACATTGACTCAGATGAAGAGGAGCACGAGCTACATCAAGACCTGGGTTTTCCGTCTTCCTTGGAAGATGATGGTGGTTTAGTAATGCTTAATGGTGCTACAAGAAACGTTGAAAGGAACGGTCTAAGTTATTCATCAGATCAGGTAATGCAAGGGCCTGCAGAGAGCGAAAGCGTTTCAGCCTCTGAAGCTCCTTTGCCATCAACTGATGAGCAGCAAGAGGCTCCCCCAGAGCTTCCACCGTCCCAGTTAGCAGGAGGTGAAACCCTGCAGGGTTCTCAAAGCGAAGCAGCAGCAGAGCAGGCTGGCAGCGAGTCCTGTGCTGCTCAGGAGGCCGAGCAGCCCCCTAGCAGTGCGGACGCAGGAGCTGCCAGTGCCGCTGCTGGGAGCAGAAGGGGTGTTAGTGAGACGGAATCCATTGATCAGGGGTCTGAACCTTCCCAGATGTCATCAGAAACTGAGCAGAGCGATCCTGCTCGCACGGAAAGCGTCAGTGAGGCTAGTACCCGGCCAGAAGGGGAGAGTGACGTGGAAGGGGCGGACAGCTCTTGCAATGAAAGCGCAACTGTGCGACGTTCCTCGGTTGAAATGCGGTGTTCTTTTGAAAGCGCCAGGTTTCCTGAGACCCCAGCCTTTTCTTCTCAGGAGGAAGAAGAGGGAGCTTGTGCCACCGATGCAGCTAGAACTGAACCAGGTGCTGAAGCACAGGACTCTGCAGGTACTTCTGGTTCTCTACCTGTGGTACAGCTACCTCCAGAGGAAGCACAGGAGGCTGAGGCAGGTGAATTACAAGACCGAGAGGAAGCAGAAGAAATCTGGCAAAGGAGAAGAAGCCTGCAGGCAGCAGCTGCCAACAGCCAGTCTCAGGAGGAAGAACCTGAAGGAGCCCAAGCAGCTTGTGAGGGTGCTACAGCACAGGTTGAAGGAGCTACTGGAGGTAACAACTGCAGGAGGCACTTCCTGAAGTGACCTTTCTGCAACCAGTAAAAATTATTTAAAAACTTAACATCTGAAAAATAAAGATCTTCATTTCTCAATTTCATTGTCTTTCAAGACTTTGGGGTTTTGTTCCTTTGAGGTTTATTCCCTTCTTCAAGAGACTCCTGGGGTTTTTGGTTTAACAAAAAATCAAACCTGAAATATCTGAGACATGTTTGTTTTGAAATGGGATATATTTTAGTTCTTGAGAGAGTAGTGAGAAGGAGGATGAAGAGGAGGAAAGAACTCCACAATATTACCCTGCTTGCTAATCAAAATGGTAATGAGAGGGGGACAAAAATCCCCAAACTATGAAATGCAATCTAGAATTTATATTTGGGTCTTTTCTTTTGCATGTTTCTGTATTAGCATTAAAACATAAAAGTAATGAAAAGAAAGGGGGGGGGGGGGAAGAATTGTTTTTTAGTCATGCTTCGGGTTGTTTTATCTTCCCTTTCCCCATTCCCTATCTATATAGACACATCCTAACACAGCTGGAACCATGGGAGGAGAGGAATGTGTTACTCAAGTTAACACTAAAACTTTTACCATTTGTAAAATTGTTTTAACAGTTTAGCATTTTGTGTCTCGTTAAAGTCACTGAAAGTAGAAATGTGTCCCTAATGGATTAACTGTTCAGTTTCTTCAGGAATTGAAATGGATCTAATCAAGTGGGTTTCTAAATGTGTCTGTTTCATAACATTTCAAAAGTTTTGAGATCTGCTCATTTTCAGCTCTGATTTGGAAAGAACGATTTGGATATTTATTTCAAATACTGTCAATACTTTATTTTACGGCATTTTCTAGACATTTGGGACTCTCTTTTTATTAGCTGTCAGGTTGCACCGTGTTTTGCAGATCAGTGTGGCCACAGCAAGGAAGGCTAGTGGACCTTCACCTCCCACTCTTACAGCAAGGCGTCTGCCGGGGCCAGGTGGAGCTTTGTCCTTGTCCCTTGCTGGGGTGTGGCTCAGGCACACACTGCTGTTTCTGTGCCCTGGTTTCTGCTGGTCACAGGTGGATGTGCCACATCCCAATAAGTGACATTTTCCAGACGAAGACTGCAGCACATCCCAGAGAAATCACTTGCCTAGAACTGTAGACCTAACTTGTTTTGCCTAAAAAAATTGAAGGCTGTTAGATCTATCCTAAAACACTGTAGTCCTCAGAAGGTTTAGCATGTCTCGTTCACTTGCGAGGCAACTCTAGGGCTTCCCCACATCGACTGAAAAAATAATTTGTGGGCGTTTTGCTTCCAGGTTCTCAAGCCAATGGCCATCAGCCCTTGAGGTCGCTGCCTTCGGTACGTCAGGACGTTAGTCGGTACCAGAGAGTGGATGAGGCTCTACCACCAAGTGAGGTTCTTCATACTTTAATTGGGGGCTAAGCTGCCTGGATCTCATTACTGAGATCTCGTTACATTTCTTTTTTAAATGTGAGAACTGAAAATGAACAGCTGAGAAGTTCTAAGTGAGGAGCGATGATGGCGAAGTCCAGTGCTGTTTTGTAAAAGGCGTTGTGCTCGGGCTGCAGGCTGCAGGACGGGTTATGGTAGTTACACCTGGTGCATACAGGTGTGCTGAGTGACATTTGCGGAGAAGCAGGAAGGCGCGGTGCTGCTTTTTCCGCATGCAGTGCACATGGGGAGGGAGGGGAAGTGATACGCTGTATGAGACACTTGGAGCAAAAGTCGTCAAGCACTCTGAAACCTCTAAATACTTCTTGTATTGTCATGGTTTACAAAGAAATATATAACATCTTTAATCTCTGCAGATTTTGTGAAAGGTGTCTGTGTGTTTCTTGCATTTTTTGAGGTAGTGTGAAGACTTACTGAGTTAAAATAAACGTAGGTATTAAGCAACAGATAGATGAGCCTAAATCGACAGATAAATTCTAATTTCTTTAATGCATATGGAAAATACATTGCTGCCAGTTGGTGGACTGATTCACTTGCTTAATCGTGGGGCAGTGAAAATCCATTTAGTATTAGAGAAAGTTAAATTCAGACACACTGAAGTCTGTGGCAAAGCTCTGCTACTTTAAAGGAGTCAGGAGTTCAGCTATTTAGTGTAAAATCAATAGATCCTTATTTCACAGTATGGAATGGGACTGTGCTTGCTCTGTAATTGGAGAGGGTAACTGGGAGGAGCCTGATAGCAGAACACGAGTATAACTGGATATTGGAAAGCCAGGGTTGTGAGTTGTTTTTGTTCCCTGAGCTTCTGTTATTATCAGTGCATGTAACAAATTTGTCCTGTGTACAGATCCTAAAGTTAACTGCCACCTCAGTAAACCAGTATTACGTTTTACAAAATTGTGCCTGGGAGAGACATATCTCAGTTGCATTTTTATCACTTTTCATATTGAAAAAGACAGAGAACATTACGGGAAATACTAGAGAGCAATGTAATAAATGAGAAATGCACAGAGATGGCTTTTATAGTATAGGTTTATTGGTTTATACATAGATTGCTTTTTGTGTTTCAGAAATAAACCATACACTATAATAACTACTTGGGAAAACTGTTGGAATGTTAAGGGAAAGGTTTGGCTGTGTGGTATTCTAACATTTGCTGGAAGTTTTACACAGTCATTCATAGGCATGCATATACACATCTCCGCTTTACAACCAAAGCCCAATGCGATCTTTATGTAGATCATTTGCTAATGTGAATAAAATCTTAAGTACTAATTGTTACCTAGATTCAGTTTTTCCCTTCAAAGCTCTGCTTTCAGATACAGAGTTTTAATAATAGTGAAAAAATGGAGAAAACATTTAGAATACAATTTTGAGTTATAAACTGCAATTTCTTTGTAATTTGGATTGTATTCTATTTGTTGTTTCACCAGAATCGGAAACGAAGAAGGAAAACCAGGATTATTTCTTTCAGTTGTGTGTAAGCTAAATTAAAGAGTTGAAAATATTTATCTAGTATTTCTGCCTATAATATGCAACATTATGTTCCAGTTCCTACATTCTTGGGGAAAAATCAACAAATAAGCTTGACCACACAACCTTGATGAATTAGCTTGCTGAATTGCAAAATTTAAGTTATTTGTAACATTTGACTAACGGAGGATATCCTTGTCTGTCATTACTTATGTGCAGGTGCTTTACTTTAGAAGCCATTGCCCAAGTGTTTAAACTTGTGTATTTAAAATTGAGTGCAGGCAAAAATGCTTTTATTCTGCAAGACCACATTACAGAAATGGTGACTGTGTGTCAGAATTGGACATATAAACACCGCAAGAAAAACCTCAGCTATTATACAGTGCTTTAGGGTTTGACATTAAGCAAAATAGTAACTTTCAAATGTATTACATTTTCAATAGCAAATGTAGTGATTATGCCAGAAACTTTGCATTGGAGTTTTATTTCTAAACTTGTATATTAAATTTACAGTATAGTACAAAATTTTGAATTTTTCCTCCTGAAATTGCACTTTGTTCCTTAAATGGTTCTCTTTATTCCTATCCTATTTCTTCCTCTGAGCTTACTTTCCTGCATAGCTCTTGTTCATAGTAGAAACACTTTATAAACATTAATAGGCTGGTTTGATTGTCCATCATGACAATAGAATAGTCATTTGCATTGTGGCCAGCTGAAGTACACAGCTGTCATGTGGAGGTGACACCATGAATTTATCTCAAAACCTGCCCTCCCTCCCTCTTTGTGAGTCAGCTGAGGCCCTACGGTTAATGCAGTGAGCCACTGGGCTGCCTCCAAGACTTGACAGAAGCCATAGTGTGCGTACAGTAACGATGCCCGAGGTTTTAAAGCTGTCAGTATCAAATGCTTTACAGTAGAATTTAGTTCTCCTCCTCTGCTGTCAAGACATTTTTATGCCGTCTTTCCTCGCAGAGTGGTGGTCATTTAGGATTGGTTGCTTGTCAATGGGTTTAGAAATGTTGCTGCCGTGACTGATGTTTTCACCTAAACTTGCAATCTAGAAAGTCTCGTCTAGAAGCCTGAGCTCTCAAAGGCAGTTTTTTCAACTGATGTGCTAAACGGTCTGCACTTTTTCTACAGTTGCTAGTGTCCAGGAATCAGGCATGTCTGTTCTGTATATAAAATATTTCAGTATTTTATTGTTGTTGCATGGACCCTAGCCATGATCAGTGTCTTGGTATCTTGTTCATTTTCAGAGCAGTTGTTAGGCAGACGATGGTGTTTCTGCCCCAGAAAGCTTAAAGGCCTAGGTGTTGTGATGGAACTGGTTTCCACTGAGCACCAAGCCAGTTGTGGTTGGGGGAAGGTTCCAGTGCCTTCATCTCTGCTTTCCTGGCATGTCTCTATGGTCTAGACTGCTAACACTGTCTGTAGCTTGTGCTGCAAAACCAGTGGACGGCATGATAGTTACCACTTCCATAAGAAGTTGAATTTTCCATGATAGTTGCATAATTGGCAATTCTGGGGCATGCATTTAATATATGGAGTTTTATTGTTATAATTGCGCGTCTTTTCTGGCAGGTCTGCTTGCTTTTAACATAGGTGCATGTAAATAAAGAAACAGCACTGGCATCTTTTTTATTGCTGTTACTATTAGCTGGGGAAAAACAGTGACAGGTGTCCAGTATTGTGAGGGTTTGGGTACTTACCCATTGGCCTTTTGCATTGGAATAAGCCTCACAGATTGGATCTAAATTACTTCAGCCCAAGAGAATTAGTCTAAGTATCCTGATTATTTTTTTTTTTCCCGTGGAACAATTACTGGTTAGTGGGAAATAAGAATAGAGAAAGTAATAGGAATTATTAGATATGGATTCCACAGAATCTTACCGACATTGGGGAATTTGATTTACAAGATAAAATAGGGAAAAGCCATGTTGCTTACCCTTTCAGTAAGAAAGTTCTGTGCTGAAGTCATCCTGTAAAAGAGAAACAGTAACTTGAAATAGATTGTTAGTGACATTATATATATATAAATATATATATAATGTCACTAATTGAATAAATATATATATATTAAATACCTCTCTCTAAAGAAATTAATAAACCCCAAGACCTTCGCAGTTCACAGTATTTTATTGCTACTTAGACTGGGAGGCTCGGATTGACAGCCATGGACGGATTTTTTATGTGGACCACGTGAACAGGACAACAACATGGCAGCGACCCACAGCCCCCCCAGCCCCACAGATTCTCCAGAGGTCAAATTCCATACAGCAAATGGAACAGCTGAATCGCCGGTAAGAATTACCAGTGGTGTTTGTGAATTGTGTGCTTGCAAAGCTGCCCTCACTGTTATGAGGCTGAGTATGAAGACAGGGTCACAGTTGCTACCGCAGCTGACTATATGTATTTATTTTTATGTGGCTGGCCCTTTTAATTAGCATGTGGGCTTCTTTTGTGTTCCACCTGTGCTCATAAGCTATGTAGCTAAAAAAAACCCTTGTGGTAATGGTTTTCAGAAATTCAAAAGGGTATTAATGCAGGAGTTAGAGGTCAATGTATATTAACCTACATGGCAGAGAAGATGGGCAAGCTCCCTTAGAGCCAGAATTGGATCATAGTTACCATATACTATATATAAAGTCCAGTTTTCTAACCCTAGGTACCAGAGCATCCGAAGAACAATGACTAACGACAGGCCTGAAGAGCATACAAATGCCGTGGATGGAGCTGGAGAGGAAACTGACTTTCACCATTCTAATGCAGGTTAAAAAATAACCCACCAGCACCAGCCCCCCGCCCCAAAGAAACACTCATGTCATAGATGATTAAATGAGAGTGACATAAGGCAGAACCTAACTTATTCCCCTGAAAGTCTGGGTGAAAATAGAACCATTTGTGTTCATTGCTGTGTAGTTTTTGAAAATTATGGCTCAGCCTGCTCAATACACTGAGGAGACGTATGTGAGACTTGGAGCATTTTTCTGTCAGTACCTGACTGGGCGAAAATATAGGTGGGACATTTGCAGTGAAAAAGTATAAAATTGTGTGGTCTGAGTTACAAATATTTTGAATCTGCTATTGCATTTTGAAATGGTAGAATATAGGACTAGAAAGGACTTGGGACAGTCATTGGCTTCATCTCTGTGCTGAAGATAGATAGGATGAGCTCTACCTAAACCATACTTGGCAAATTCTGTCTTGTGTTCTTATAACATGTTCTTCAGTTGATGGACGTTCTGTAACTTCTTTAGACAATCTACCCATACTGTTCTTCTTAGTCCTATAATATATTATATATTACTATATTATAATATATTCTAATAATTCTTATTCTCATATTCTTAAATCCATTACTTGCTACTCTTTCCTTATGGCTTGTGTTTTTAGTTCTCCAGTTATTTTGTTGGCCTTGTCAGGATTGCCTGTGGTTGGTCTGCAGTTCCTGAGGTTTATTTCAGAAAATTAAACAAACCTGTGACTACTGCACTGAAGAGATTGCGGAAATGTCACGTCTTTCATACAACACTCCTTGTACATTCATTGCATAATTACTTTTTTTCTGATAGTTTGACACTGAACACCAGTGTTCAGTCTCTGACCTGCTGAAATCGGGTCCAGAACTTGGTGTACTGGTCTCTGGCACAGATGTGTTTTTCATCTGATGTTTGTGCTGTTGATTATCCGTACCTGCACACAGGTCTTTGCACTTTTCTAACGTGTCACTATGGTTTTGAATCTTGTCCATCCTGCTGTCCAAGTACTGCATCATCTTCTAGCTGGACCAAGTTCTGTCCTTCCTATCCAGTCATTAATAGAAATAATGAATAGGACCAGACCCGGACAGATCTCAGTGAAACATCATTTGGTGTGCTCTTTTTGTTTCACATAAATTATAACTGCTCTTCCATACATTTTTGCAAACCATCTGTTTCAGGTAATTTTTCACCAAACATGATTAGGAGGGTGTCATGTGGACAGTATTAAAGGCCTCATTAACATCAAAATATGTGGCCTTTACACCACTTTAGTAGAAAATAACTTAGTTTGTTATAATTCATTTTTCAGCAATCCTAGTTATTTGCGTTTCTCTACCTTGATGTATTCTCATTGTATTAACTAGTATGACATTTCATAAGTCTGAGAATAGAAAATATGTCAATTCATCTATATTTCCTTCATCTTTTTTTTTACATATTCTTTGGATAAATGGATATAATATATATGTCTTTTCTTCTGAGAACTCCTTCAGACCTCTGAAATAATGACCAGTGTCTCAGAGATTGCTTTGCCTAGTTTCCTAAGTGTGTTGGAATACACTTCATCAAGCCCAAAGGGTTTGAAAACCCTCTGATTTGCACAGCAGTCTTTAACCTGCTCTTTACCTAAACTAGCCTAAGAAGAAAGTTCTCTTTCTTCCGTTTTTCAGTTGTTCTGGTTGTCTGATTGGTGTTAACTTTTTGACTGAAGACAGAAGGAAAGATTTTTTTTTTTTAATGAGCTCTAAGTATGATAACTAGTTTTTCTTCTGGCTAGGCAGTTCTCTCCATAATCTTCCTACTACTAACTCACTGATACATTTATAAGGTTAATTTGTTACCCATCCAGTCCCTTGCATAGTTGTGTGTTATTATGTGCTTTGGCTTTGTCTCCCGAGGCTTTTGATATTCTCTTATAATACTCTTTCCTAAATTAATCTGATGCCCAAGCAATGGCACCCTTTCTTTGGTTTCAAGTCATTGCAGAACTTGTGATTTAGCCAAGCGCTCTCTTCGGATATTTTTTTTCTCCTTGCTGCTGCCATAGCCTTTTCTGCCTTTGTGCATGTGCAGCTAGATGGTTTGTTGTGCTGTAAACAAACCAGTTTAAAGCAAATTCAGGCTAAACACTAATCGGCAAGTTCAGCTGAACAGGCTTTTTGTCAATCAAATTCATGCACGTCAGAACTGGAAGAACCTCCGCACCTGGTGACACATTCTGGTTTCCGGATTCCCCAGCCTGTGACAGCGGGCCTGTCTGCAGCATGTCACAGCATCTCCCAGGGCGTGAGAAGTGGCTGGGGTACACCCCAGTTTGGTACCAGTACAGAGCTGACGTGCAGCTGCTGTGCATGCCTGGGAGAAACTCCCACCCCAAGCACTCAGGCAGAGCTTCAGGGCATTCTGTGCTACACAGTCACTCCAGAGACAGGCCTCGAGGGGAAGGGCTCGCCGTCTACCGTTTAAGTGTCTCTAAAAATCCTCTTTGGTCATCTACGCATCTTGTCCTTATTACCTTCCCATTTTCCAGTTTCCTTTAACACCTAGAATGAACGTCTTTATTTTCCCCATTCCCTTTATTCCGTAATATTTACCCGTCCATATTTGGAATTCTACTCTTTGTCCTTTTCCTTCTCTTTTTTAATTTCTTCTTACTTTTCCATCAGTTTAGAGTCTCATTCACTGCCTCTCTTCTCCTTTCTCTGCCTGTGGCTTATGCTCTTTTATATCCACGGTAGCTGTGTTCTAGGTGATTAATGTTCATTTGATGGGCAGCTGTGCGAATTACAGCGGTATGTGAAAGAAACTGTGAAATGTGGAAGATAGCATACATTTTAGAGTCAAATCAGTGCAGACCCAATCTGAATTTGCAATTTTTATTTATGTTAAAATATGCATCCAAATGTCCTGTTGATTTTCAAAGGTAATTGAACTCTTAACATCTTAAGAAATACCACTCATAATATATTTCAGTTCCTGGTACTGGTGAAAAATCAGTGCCCTTGTGCAGTTGCTAGGAGAACCACCAAATGTTTACTGAAAGTTGAAACTTGAAAGGAAAAGGTTGCCAAGAAAGTACCTTACATAAGTTGCTTAAATATCAGGATTGGGGCTGTGTTAACGGCAGTGATTTATTGGCTTTTTTCCTAAAGGAGGAATGAAACATTTTTAAGTGGGCAATGACTTTTATATCCATTAGTTAGCATTTAAAAAATAACTTAGCGCATACAGCTACAGTATAGTAATGTGGGCTGGCTGCAGGGACCTTCTTGCATCTTACACCCAAGCACATGTTTGGTAACCCAAAAAATTGGATGGTTTTTTTTCTCTTTAATGATTGTTCACCAAAGGCAACAAGTAAAAGTTACTGAACTAAGACTGTGGTATTTTGAGGGACTTCAGTTGTGTGTTAGAAGACATTCAGGTACACTTACTTGGAGAATACTTAATAAATCTGCAATAGTTGTATACCTCGTGCTTTTCTTGCTTGTGTGATTCAAATGAATATAGTTGTTTGCAGTGGTGTTTTGGTAATGATTATTACTGGAAGTCTTTGTTGTTCACTTTGCTGTTAGATTTTCGAAGAGAGAACGTGCTGCCTCACTCTACCTCCAGATCCAGACTTACTTTATTGCTCCAGTCTCCCCCTGTGAAATTCCTTATCAGCCCAGAGTTCTTTACAGTGCTGCATTCTAACCCTGTAAGTATAGTGTCTACAGCTGAAAGACTTTCATAAATGTGTGCTTATAAATATAGTTGTCTTGTGTACAAAGACATTGCTCAGCGTTTGATGCTAAGATATTGGTAGTATCTAGGGAGGCCGGATAAATTCAAACACTCGTCATTCTTTGCAGTTGGGCTATTAGAGGCATCCTAGTTGGTATTATAGCTTCCATGGTTTTTACTTTGCACTCAATTCATCTTTATTATGTCACAACTCAGTTGCTTATCGAAGCAATAGCTTTCTTACTGTGCTTTGCAGAGGGTTAGAGACAATTCTAAGAATGAAAATGATGCTTATTTTTTAAGATCACTTTGCTGTATATGGATGATTTGTTTCCCCCGAGTGGCCTGGTTTATATCAGAACATGTTAGATCTCACCCTGAACACAAAAGCATCTTAATATATGTTTTCCTTTTCTGTTTTGCCTGTTCTTCAGTTCTTCTTATATCTTTTTTTTTTTTTTTCAATTTTTTTTTCCTTTGTGTAATGGGAAGTGTAGTGTAAACAGAAGTAACAGAATTAATAATTTATTGTCTGCAAGCACACTTGTTAATAATTCAGGGTGGTTTTTTTAATTCCTGGTCAGTGTTAGTTTGGGTTTGGTATAATACGTATGCTTGTCTGTACCTGAATAATTCTGCTTAGCTTGCATAGCTTTATCTTGAATATATGAAGTAGGACAGAGGTAGAAAAGACCTCTGGCCAAGGGCTGGAAGTGCAGGGGCACAGAGTGATATAGATGACGGCGCAGTGCAGTAGGAGGGCCTATGTCTTGGCTTTGGTCTCTTGCTCATCCTGAGAGAAAGACCTGGTTTCTGCTTGGCTGGGTTTTTTATGAAGGGAACAGCATTAACTGTTTATTTTACCCCTTTTATTTAAAGTTTTTCCGATTCCCTAGGGCTCTCGTTTTACTCTCTTAGTTTAATTTTATTACGTAAACTCCACGTGGACATGCAGTGATAGGGTATTTTTGAAAAATCAATAGCTGGAAACAGTATTTATGTAGATTTCTACAAGCTTATGTATTCCTGCCCTGCAGAAAACTTAACAGCTTTATTGCTGTATTCAACTAATTATTCCAGATATCAGAACATATCTATGAAATCTCCACTTTTAAAGTAATTTTAATGCTATAGGATTCTTCACAGTTCCAGGGACAAGTGTGGTAAATAGAATCTGTAATATATTTCACACTTTTGTGAAGTGAGTCAATTATGAAATTTTGTATATATCAAGCAAAATAAGAAACATCAAACGTCCCAAAGCCCCAGGAAAAGGACCATGGTTTTTCATATTGTTGTGGCTTAGTTGGAGATAATTTTTAAGGTTTTATAGATGATTAGATAATTTATTTACAGTGGAACTGTTGTCTTTTGTACTAAGGAGAAATTTTGTCTTCTAAAAGTATTTCCTGTTATTTATTTTTCAGAGTGCCTACCGCATGTTTACAAATAACACGTGTTTGAAGCACATGATCACCAAAGTCCGGCGGGACACCCACCATTTTGAGCGCTACCAGCATAATCGTGACTTGGTGGGCTTCCTCAACATGTTTGCTAACAAACAGCTGGAGCTGCCAAGAGGTTGGGAAATGAAACACGACCATCAGGGCAAGGTAACTGTAATGCACACACATCTCTGTTGGGTGCCTGATCTTGGATGTTGTGATGTCAGGACTCAGTTGGTTGCTCTTAACAAAAATCTAAGTACGCGTAGTTCTCCAGATGTAAAAGGTGTGCATCCTTGTCTCCTGCCTGTGCCAAAAGAAGACTGGAATTCCTTGTCTGTGCTGACAAAACATTATATGCAAAGGAGAAGGAGACTGAAAAGTGGGTATTAATCATTGCAAGGAAAATTGCTAGAAAATCTGTAACCTTTTTACAGTGAAATAAGTTGTTTAGATTCCCTTGGATGTTTAAAACTTCTTTTGCAAAGACTTACCTACTGTGTAAATACAGGTACCTCAGTGAAGTCTTTGGAGTTTTGCCTGTGTACTCGTAAGATAATTTAGATGTAACATTACTTTATTTTCTACTGAATTTTATTTAATTATTGTTGAACCATTTGTATTAGTTTTTTTATTGTTTAACTGTCAAGCTTTTCCTTAGGACATTTTTTTTTTCCCTTCATCAGACTCAAAGTCTTGAGTGGGATTCATTAGCGTGCATTATTTACACGGGGTTTTTTTAATAGCTAAACATATTTCTAGGTGAGTCCTCTACCCAAAATCTAAGTAGATCCAGTGTTCATCAGTTCCTGAGATAAAATGGATGCACTTAAGACTGGAATAGCTTTGGGGATGATCACTCTATTGGTTATATAGTGGTTAACAGGAAAGAAATTGTGTATAGGAAGTTTCATTAATGGGGATATTAAAGAGTTGTCAGTCTTAGTGTTTTTCAAAACAGGTAGTGCTTTTCAATTTCTAATAAAATATTTTAAAATCAAAGAACAGCCATTTATATGTATAATTAGGTCTATAACCATATTAAGCTTCTCAGTTCTTACCTTTATCTGTCTTGGTGCAGTTAGCTGTGCATGTCCATATAACTAATGATCTCGATGCTTGAAAAGATTACAGGCAGATTCACAACTGAAGGGTAGAAAAAGTGCTTGAGGGTGGTTTTCTTCTTGGGTTTATTAACTCTGGAAAGCACTGTTTTTTTTCATTACCAGCACAGTTAGGCATGTGCAATTATACCAACATTGTTCTTTGCCTCCCTCACGCTTTTCTTTTTATAGTCATTCTTTTTCTGTTCAGTTCTTCAGAGGCTGGTTTTCTCCTGAAGAATAGAGCAGTTTTCAATTGACTCTAATAGATTCTCCATAGAGAGAATTAGACCTTTGGATTTCTGCTGTGGTATTTGGTAACAGTGGTGCTACCACAACGTTAATCAACAAGGGGAAGCACTGAATAAACCCCCACTGGGATTTCTTCACTTTGAATTAGGCTCAGTATTGTTCATTTTCATTAAGTGAATTGCCTTTATCACAAGTAGCACTTGTGGCCAGTAGAAAAGGATATTCAGCACTCGAGAGAGATGATGGCCGGTACATGGGGAGAGCAGTGCTTGATGAGACCAAACTGAAACTGGTCCTGCCTTTATAAAAGCATAAAGCCAAAGAGAAGTAAGTAGAAATCAGCCATGCCACAATATGTAATTATACTTCCTTTCCCTGGCTAGTCTTCCGTGCTGAGATGAGGTTTTCCTTTATTTTTCTAAGTATATCATAGTGAGAGGCTTGATGCTCTTGCTCACAAAGGCACAGTGATTGTTCTGACCCTTATGGAGTGCTGAGTACTAGAGTTTTTACTCCCCAATGGCAGTGTGGTCCTGGTTGCTTGTCCTCTTTGTGGGCTGTCTTCCAAGGTCAGGTGGGGACTGCCTGCCTCGGAACTCTCTTCAAAGCTGCACAGCAAAGCCCAGTTGCCCACTCCTCTCTGTGTCCCCTACAGAAGATAAAATACGTTTGGCATGCAAAGGTCTGGCGTAACTAGGATGTAGTTTCTGATTGGCATTACAGGTGGACCTTCATTGGTCACTGACCACAGGGAAGCAGAAGACCATTGGAGAAGGTGGTAGCAGGAGGCGTTGTATAGGCTAGACAGGTCCCTGAGCAGAACTCAGGCCGGTAACTTTGGAATTCTGCATTGCCACGTACATATGTATACACACATGTGTTGTACAGATCAGCGCCCTGGTGCGTTTGTGCTGTACATGTAAGCACGTGTGCGTATTTTAAAGCCAGATGCAACTGTATACACTTTTTAAATAGATCTCCACAAGATGTGCCAATACGTAGTAAGTTCTTGTAGGTCACTTCTGGTTTTTCTTTCTACGGTGAAAGAATACATTGTAATTGATTATTAACGTCTTCAATGGGAAGAAAAGCTATTTTAGCAGGTTTCATAGACTTTAATTGGAAAGATAACGTGGGCAACTATCCATGTTTAATGGGCTAAATGTAGTTTTGGCACTACCCATCTTATGTCAGTCTCTTCAAGCATCACAGATTTATGGATTACAGCTAGACAGGAGTTATGAGAGGAATTTTTTTGAAAGCAGACTGTGAGCCACGCTTTTGCCAATGTCCAGATTAGTCCAAAGCCTTGAAGCTCCAATGATTATCTTCACCTTCAAAGTAGTAATTTGTGCCTTATTTTAAAGTAGTCTGCTACTAGCTGGCATATAAACATTCATATTTAGTAAGACATGATTGTCTTAACTTAATTTTTAAACTGAGTTGTTTATTTAAATGTGATGCTAAGGAACAACTGCATGCAATATTAGATTGCTGTGTTAACTCAAGAACTGTGTAGTGTCACTCTAGGTAGTACTTTCTCCTACATTGGATCAATACTTTTTTTTAAAGTGATTTTATATTTGACTTAATGAAATCAACTTTTGTTTTAATGAAAGCACTTCACACCTTATAAATGCATATAGACCAGACTAGAAAAAATAGTAGATAGAGGGACATTAAAAACAACTAAAACCAAACCTATACCAACCACTTGCTGGTAAATGAAATAAATCTATCAATTAGGATCAGCGTTTTCAGAAAGACTGGATATGTTCCAGTGACCTCTTGCAGTCATTTTGCAGGCCCCAAACCGAAATTGCAAAATGGTTTGCATTCTGCTTTCCCACTGGTTTCACATTCTCTAATCTCTGTGCTTGCGCTGCAGGTGATGTTGTTATTTGTCAGGATGAACAAGTCCTGCATCAGGCTCAAATGCTGCACCTAAAATTGCATTTATTGAATACACTTTATAATAGTTTTTGAACCATGGAGCAGTCGTTCTGCATGCATATCTGTAACTATGTCAGATGATCAAAACAGAGTTCTTACTTTTCAGGTGATGTGATTCCTTGCCTGTAGGCACAGGTTGCAGGATAGGCAATTGCTGTTTGGGCTGCAGGAGGCTTCCTGCCCTCTTCTGGAGTGTTCCTAAGGTTTTGCAATTCTGGTGTCCCTCCGTAGGCTTCTCCTTCCTTGGGAAATGGAAGTATGGACATTTTCTCCAACGACAATTGGCATTTAGTTGCTGTATAGCATGACACGCTGGTTTGTCTACCTACCTTCATCATAGCAGATGGAAGAATTGCATTTTCTCTAGTCTGGCTGTACCAAGCAATTTGAAACAGTGATTTCAAGAACACTGCAAGCTGGTGTCACTGCCAAAAGAGCCAGTTCTGCTCTCCTCTCAGCCTCGGTGGGCTGGTGGAGGTTAGAGGAACCAGCAGGGAGAGGGACAGTAAGAGTCATTTTAGGCAGGACCAGCTGCCCAGCAAGGTTCACTGCATGGCTACACAAACACTGGTGCCTGCACAGGGCAGGAAAGGCGCACAAGGGATGGAACAAGTGGTCAGGATGGGGGAAGATGAGAATGTTTCTCTTGCTGACACTGCAGGACTGATTTGTTGATGAAACTGTGGTTGAAGGACCTCACCAAACCCAGAAATGGCTCCTGCAGTCCCCGACCACCACCCAGCTGGTCCAGATTCTTTGATTCCTCAAACCAGATGTCACTTTCCTGTAACTCTCCAGCTCAAAACCCTGTTGTTGGTTTGGGGTTTTTTTTGCCACTTCCACATGTTTCCAGCATTGTGACTGAAAAAAGCAAAGCATGTTGAAATAGAACAGCGCTGGTTTCCAAGTGCAGCCCTAATGCTGCAAAAAGTTTAAATTTCAGCGCTTGGAAAAAGTTCAAGTTTCAGAGCTTAGAAATCTTTCAGGTTCAGATTGGATGGAATTGTAGGAGGTTTTTGCTTTCCAGGATACACGCTTCTGTGACCTTGCTTTGAGCAATTGGCTGGCTGGCCAATATATAGTAGCTCTCACCAGTTGCCTCGTTTAAATGGTTTTGTTGCCATCATTTTTATGTCCCTGACTGACCTTTTTGTTTGTTTGTTTTTCTTTAAGAGGTCAGCAAACTTAGAATAGTTCCATCGGGAGGATGGCAAAAATGCCTGTTGGCCTGTAATAGTGGTTCATCACAGGATGCAGTCACACTTGGTGTATATACACCCAATTGTGTTCATAAATACATGGTAAATATTTCACAGAAGGGAATGGTTTTGCCACTTCATGTCATCTTTTTAGATGCTTAGAAGGAAATGGAAGGGAGAATACATACCAGGATTACTTTCATTAAACATTTAAGTCTTCTCTTCTTGATGATCTTATATAATAAAGCTTCCCGCTTCTGATGCTTGTCGGATGAGAATTTCAAAGGACTTTATAGACATGAATGAAGTAACACATTAAAGAATTCATCCTTTAGGTGAGATGGAAAACTGTTATCCCTCTTCTGCTGAGGAGAAATGCAAGCCACAGTAATGTGAGGAAGATTTTCGAAAGCCTCACATCAACGAATAAAACCTAGATCCTGAATAGACATTAACCTTGGACATACTAAAAAAAAAAAAAAAAAAAAAAAGTCCCGGCTATAAATTCTTTCTCCTTTCTCCTTCTCTAGGCTTTCTTTGTTGACCACAATTCCCGCACTACCACGTTCATTGATCCCCGGCTTCCCTTGCAGAGTAGCAGGCCCACTAGTGCGTTAGTGCATCGGCAGCACTTGACTAGACAACGCAGCCACAGTGCTGGTGAGGTAAGTTGGAGCTGCCCCTCCTCTTAAAAAATCCGGGTTTTTAGGATCGTCCTCCTTCACATTGTTCTGTTCACGGTTCCATGTTCCAAAGAGCGTGATTCTCCTGTAAGTGTATGGTACTCATCCACAAAGATATATGATTTGTTAGCCATTGTTGCTTTTGAAATGTGTGATTTCAGAGGAAGAATATCAGTTTCTCTTACATCCCATTCGCAGTAACCCCATTTAACCACAGGAGAGCAAACTGGTGCTGACTACCAGTGTCTGTCCTGTCTTTAGCTGTCAAAATACGTATTGTTGTCTAGCATGGTGTCTGCCGAGTATGGTGATACAGCTCTGCACGTCGGGGGAGGGGGGGGAAGTGCCTATCATTAGATACATCTACATGTGCAACTTTCTGAGTAACTATAAAAAAATCTTATCACATAGAGTCTTCTCAGACTGTTATATGCATTTCACGTCTACTTTCTAAACATTAATTCGTGGAAACCACTATTTTGTTGATATGTCGCTGC